>NC_084981.1:7914303-8274303 GCF_963691925.1 Scomber scombrus | reverse complement strand
TTTGCTTGGATATATTTTTTTGGGTTTTTCTTCTCTTGTATTTATATTTTATGAATCTTCAAATACAAAACCATCATGACATTTTTTCTCTTTTGCTGTCTCAGTGTACAGAGTAGTCAGCACCTCATTTTATAGGTATTAAAATGTAGGAACAACGGAAAGGCCCACCAGCTATAATATTATACTACTTAATCTGTGTGTTCTGTCTGGTATTCAAACAGGGTGAAAAAATATTCTTTCTTAGGCGCTGCTATTTTATCACTGAAAATGAAATTGCGCTGTAAATGCGGCCTTCTTGATGTTGAGTGGTGTGGCTAACATTTTATGAATTTTCAAAGCACATGGCTTTTGAGGGATTTGCAAGTTCTTAAATTTATTTTTTATATCACTCCACTCGTAACTGACAAAATGTGTGACGCTCTTAAAGTAATCTGATATAAGGAATACAGTTCTTTGCTTCAAAAGAATGAAATAAAGTTAGTAACCTAACGAACAGACAGAAGATGAATCGTAAATTGCTCCTGTGACTTGCAGGGAAATCCATACACTTGTGCTCTTTATAGATACCTGGTCCAGGGGAACCCTCTGCTGATTCTCACTACCTTCACATGTTCATTATAGCTGTGTTTCCCAAGAAATGCAGCCCTTGTTTTCTAAGGCAATACTCCACACTGTCCCTGCCAATAACAGCCAGGACTGGAGGTCAACTCTTGAGCCTCATGTTTGACCCTGGCGCCTGCCATTCCCCAATATCCCCTTCCACTTGGGCAGGGCTGACAGAAACAACATCAGCCGTATATTTCAGTAACACACAGGCCAAATGATAAACATGTAAACGGGAGAGAAAAGGGGGAAGGCCAAAAGGGAGAGGCTATTGTTTCAGTGGAACTGTGTTTATGTGTGCCTGGCCTCACAATGAAGGTGGCATGTTCCATTACCCGACCATGATTTAGCTCACTCTCAGGTAATAGTCAGCCCTGGTGAGGTCAGCAGAGGGGCAGGAGGAGAGAGGGAGAGTGGGCCGGGTGAAAAAAAGAATGGCTAAGAACAGAATTTAAACTGAGGAGAGCCTCAAAACTGAATGAAAAGAGCAAGACAGATAGAAAGATAGAGACAAAACAGAAAGAACTGGGCAGACGTTACAAAGTGCCAGCGTTGATGGACATGTTGGCATGTTGGCAGGAGTTGTGCAGTTTTGGGCGGATGCCTGCGTGTTTTGTGACACAGCATACCTCTAAAGAGTCCAGTCTAGACCTGCTCTAAATGAAAAGTGCCCTGAGATAACTTCTGTTATGATTTGGCTCTATAAAAAATAAAATTGACTTGACTTGACTTGACTCAGCCATCACTCCAGAACCCTCAGCAGCACACAGCCACCTGTCCACTCCTATCAACGCTGCCTGTGTCCCTCTGTCTGTCCTCTGCAAGCAGGACGGAGTGTGACGAGAGGATGACAAAAACAAAAGAGAGAAATGCACGGGAGGAGCGACGGAGTGGGTGGGGGACAGCAAGACTGCGTTGGGATGGAATAGAAAATAGCAGGAGCAAAGAGCTTTCCTGTGTGATCGCAGAGTGAACAGAGCCACGTGTGAATTTGCAGTGACAGGTCTGCCTTTCCTCACCAATGCGTGGGATGACGCCCCACTAATGTCCTTCATTTTTTCATCCAGTTTTGAAATGTGATTGCTTAGTCACAGCATTGTCACTCCGTGTTTTCATCATTTCAACCATTTGGGTGTGTTAGAAAGCCAATCCTGGACTGGACATCCAATCACATTCCTCTTACTCTCCTGTTCACTTTAGACTGAGCTGAATCACTCCTGTTGTATGATTCATATGTGGACAGCAGCAGCATATAAATATACAATAAATATATTCTAATAACCAAATGTACCACTGTAATTCATGCAAGCCAAAATTTATACTGTGATATTTGCATAAGTGCCTAACAGTCCCACTGTATTTGAATTATTCAACTTTGTCTTTTAGCTATACCTTTTACTTAGGAGATTCATGGTATGGTTTCTGATGACATTCATCATTGTACAGCTTCTTAAAATTCCCTTGATGCCTCCTTTTTGCCAGCATGGGAGAATAAAACAAAACTGACTGCAATCTTCGCCTTCTTTTTTCACAAGGTTAATGCACAGGTACAGAAACCATTTGTTTTCAACATTTTACTCCTCCCATTTGCACAGTACACACACTGTACTCACACATTCACTCTCATTGACAAGACTGCAGCTGAACAAAAGATTTGCAAGCTCCCCTTTTGCTTTTCGCAGTTAAATAGTGAAACTTATAATTTCACAGTTTAACTTACAATTCATATCAGATGACCTTTAGGAAATGTTATATACACATGCGATTACATCTAAGTTTGTGTATCTGTGTCTTCCTTCATTTCTTTTAGACCACATAAATACGCACATGTTGTCTCAGTACGTACAGTCTGGTAACATAAAAGCCGCTCAAACACACACACACACACACACACACACACACACACACACACACACACATGCATGCGCGCATTTAGGATGTGTGGTTTCGAAGGTGTTCATGTCTCTCAGGAATGGCTAACGGAAAGGCAGAGGGTATTCTCCTCTCATCCGTGACAGATTTAGTCATAAATCTGTTGGATTAATACACCACCTCCCAAGGACTCTCGTGGTGTGTGTTGTTGAAACACAGGAGTCACTTAAAGCCAGACTCTAGGCACTATTTGTCTTCGGCTCTGTTCCCCATCACGGTTATTGATGTCACAAACACACACATGCCCGTGCACATGTGCGCACACACACAGACACATACACACATACACACACAAAAAAAGGAGAGTGAGGAATAGAGAAAGGGTAAATGAGAGGAAAATGAGATAGAATATGGTAAATGTCTTGTTTCAAAGCAGCTATTAAAATGTAAGGATATCTGCGTGATAAATTAGCTTTTTATAGCAGACAAATATAAATTCCTTTGAAGAACTCCAGTTATAATTTGTACCCATTATTTAATAAGTAAATTGTACTCATCTTGCAGTGCTTGTGTTGCTTTGAGAATGTTTTTTTTTTTTCATGGCACAAAGGCTTGCAAACATAATCAGTCTGCGTTTTTCTTTCTTTCCATCTTTTTTTATTGCAAGCTGTCTAATTGACCCCCCTGGGGAAAAGCCTTTACTGTCACTCTCTATGCCTGACTTCATCCTACAGGGAAATAAACTATCTGCATGCATCCTCTTCTCTCCTATTAAAGATGCCCCCTGAACACATACACCTCTCTTTGTATGGAAATAGAGGACCGAGCACTCTCGTTTCTGGCCATCACACTTTTGTCATTCCAGGTAGATCAGCTTGGTTTATTTCCATGTCGATCCGGCTTCCCAGAAGGAACCTGGATCTCCAGACATTAACGCAGCACACGGCACTGATGGAAAAGAAAGCGACGATTACTTGATTTCAATTCATTCTCATTATATTTCCAATGAAAGAAAAAAGAAAGTTGAATTTATTGTGCGTTTGACTGGAGGGGAGGTTGCTAGTTAATGTAGATGCCCCCCAAGAGATCTCTTAAAAGGATGAGTCTGAAATGGTGACTTAAATCCCTCGATGGAATCTGACTCGTAAATTACCCTCAAAGTGCTTAATATGAGCCAGATTGACTGAAACAGCTGAGGTCTCACACTGGAATGAGTGCAGTGCTTCGGTGTAGTTCTATTGTTTTATGTATGACTTAAAGTTTACACTCACTTATCAGTTAAGGTTGAATACAGTGCCCCTAGATTTGCATTTGTGCTGAAGTTAACGAAAACGCTACTTTACTTTTTTTTTAATTTTTTCACAGGTATAATGTTATTCCTGCATATGTGTCCCATGTTCTCCCCTAGTTTGTCCATGACAGATTTAGTGATTAAAAGACTGTATAGATCTTTCAGTGTGGCGATTCGAACATATGCACACATACAGACTTTCTGCAAGAGTGATGTGCAAGAAGCAGACCTATTTTTTTTATAATGGCACACAGTCACTTAGCAGGAAGTTGTTTTGCGTGTTTCCTATTTTGTACTCAGCCTGCCTTTCCAGGCCTGATGGATCAGATGCTGAAAAGTATACAGCGTTATATCTTAGAGTCAAAATCTCATAATCACAACTCATCTATGTGACAGATGTGAAGTCTTTCTATTACTGCTTCTCTCAACAGAGTACTCTGTTCAATTTCTCTTCACATGGTAGTCCATAAAGTGACAAATGCTGCACTAAAGAGCTGGGAACAAAATACAGACACTGCTCTGAATGAGCTCATGCTGCCAGTTAGTCGAAGACAGCATTTGCCTGCGTGAATTTGTGATGGGAGTGATTGATGTGAGGCAGCGTGGCTTCAACTCAACGTTGCTGATGTGTTTGAAGGCTCTCTTTGTCAGTGGATAGACAGTGTGGTAACATGAGTGGCATCTCACTGACTCATCAGCCTACTGATTGCATGACTTCAACCCTGAGGTTCACTGGCCCTGCCTCAAGACAATCTATCAAGTATTTATAAGAAGCAGGTAAAGATCAAAATTCTCTCTGTTGTGTCCTCCAGTCAGTCATCTCTCCGCTTTGTCTTGAGGTGGCTTCTTTTCTTTTCTGGCCACTGCTTTGGCTCTCGACATATTGAACATTGCCCATATACCCATTAAGCTTCTGTGCACCATAAAATTCAAAGCCATAATTCTCAACCTGCCCGAAATTGCAGTCCTGACATTGCCTGTCCCACTGAATCAGTGCTCAGATGACCGAGAGGTCTAGAGATGTCACAGACATAATAAACAGGGCTTTGGCCTATAGCCCCTTCTCTTTCTCAAACCTAAGGCCCCAGGCCAGGCCCCGGCCGAATCCCCCTCTAACTCGCCAGACTCATATTGATCCAGCAGGGATTGATGTCCTCCAGCTGCTGATTTAGCGCCCCCACTGGCCCCCTTTGCCTTTCCTCAAAGGCTGGGCTGAGTAAAACATGAGGGTGCAGCTGTGTAGCAAGTCCTCTTACTTTCATCACCTCCTCCTCATCACTTATAGTCTTCTGCCTCTCCAGGCTTTGTCATTTTGTGTGTTTTATGGCTGTACGTTTTTCAGCCCTGTCACAGTAAAGCAACGACGCTTTGTCTTAATGCAGAAGTCCTACTCTAACTTTGGGAGAAGTGCTTATGGTAATTGAGCGCATTTGTTACTTTCTTCAACAACCTCGTGTGCTTTCCACTTTCCTTGTTTTTTAAATGTATTTTCGCTCTGTTATGCCTTTTTTTCCATTTCGCATATGTTTCATTCTTGTGACTCACCCGTTCCCCTCTCTCCAACACTTTAAACCTAAATGCTTCCAATATTTCTTTCAGATACACTGTTAATTGTTAAAGTTAAACCATGTTGACAAATCCACATACAATATGTACCAAAGCGTCTGTAATATCAAACTGCATGTTTTCCAGTGTCCCATTCACACTGTAGGCTTTGTAATAACCCACGAGGAACCATGTTCCTCCAAATCTACCAGGTCAGATGAAGTATGCAAGTGGTGTGGTTTGGTCCCTGAAATCTTCATGTACTTACCTTGGTTTGTTGCCATTTGCTCTGCTTCGTTCTGGTTTGACCTTACTGTCTGAACACAGAAACATAAGTGGGGACTCGATATTTGAGTTTGCAGACAGAAAAAGAGGTTCAGGGGACAATAGGAGAGAGAAAGGTGAGCTAGAGAAATGGTTCTTCCAGCCCATCGCTCTTGTCATAGGAGCAGTGTTGCGGAGTGGAGGAGAAGGGGAGGGGCACTGTTAATGTGCACTGTATCATTCATAACAGTAATACTGGCATCACTTGCTGCTAAATAGCATCATTTGTCAGGGGAAAGGGCTCGGTGCCACCGTGTTACAGATAAGCACTAGAAGGATACTCTAAACACACACACAATGCCTTACTATACTTGTGAGGAAGGTTTGTGCACAGTACTGTTTGTTACAGTTGTCCTATCCCAAACCTTAACCCTTATACCGCTCGGTGCCCACATCTTACTTTTAATCCTAAATCTTTTAGTGTCAAACTCTGCACATACATCATTCTACACAGTGGCAGTCAAGCATCTAAATATAAGGTAAAAATAACCAAAAGGGGAAGACTGTAACCAAACTTAATCCTAATTTCATTGTAAATTTATACTAAATCCTAACCTACTTAATCCTGAAATAGCCTGTATAAGAAGCGATCAAATTGATTCAAAAAGAAATAAAGTCTGCAACAATTTTGATAACCAAGTAATTGTTTTACCCAAAAATACCAAACATTTACTGGTATCAGCTTGTCAGATGTGAAGATTTGTTGTTTCCCTTTGTCATCACAGTAAAGTTAATGTCTTTGGGTTTTGGACTGTTGGTCGGTTTAAAACAAGACATTTAAAACATTGGGATCCCTTGGGATCCGGGGAGCAGTTTTTTACTGTTGCATTGTCAAAATAATGAATTGATTAATTGATAAAAAAAATAAAAGTGAGATTAATTGATAATAAAAATAATTGTTAATTTCAGCCCTAATATTTTCCCTAATGTGACACACACACACACACACGCCCCAAAAATTAAGGGTGAGTGTGACCCTCCTTAAACCATTGTGGATTCTGACCTAAGCCTGAAACACAGTCCAAATTAGATTTAAACCCACGTTTTTACCAGGACATTCAATTTTAGACAGTTAAAAGAGTTTTCTTCTACCTCAGCAAATGTTTGCACTGTGTCATTAAACAAAACACAGAGCTTTATTGTCATTGCTAACAGCAATGACAAAATTGTTCCATTATTCAGACACTTCCATCAAAGTAACAACGTATATTCTAAAGATCTAACTTTCTTCTTTGCTCAACAACATTCATTTTTCCTTTTAACCCAAACTATGAAACACAGCATAATCAGAACTGAGAAAATTTAGAGGAATTCCAGTAAATCCATACAAGATGTGCAGTACCAAATCTATATCAGATAATGTACTGCTGTACTCTGCTTCAGCAGACATGGACAGATTCTAGCAGTATAGCACATGTGAGCACCCCTTACTGTGTACTTACTCTTAATCTGAGCAGAGAATCCAACCAATATAGTTAATGGGTCGCTCCCGGTTCACATCTCTGTTTTCAGGGTAGGAGTTAATCTTCCATAAGACAGTGGCTCCCATACATAGTCTTAGTCTCAAATGACCATTTGTTATTCTTCACTCGAGTGTTTGTCTGTCCACATGGTGCAGACGATTCCTCCTCAGTTGAGAGGGCCGGAAGGAGAAGGAGAAAAAAAAATCTGTTATTATTGATGACTATGAGGTAAAATGCTTAATTTGCACCGTCTTCGACCAAATTATAACTCATATTGAAAGCTACTGAATTTGCATAAATCTCATTAGACGCAATGAGAGGGGTTCATAAATCGTTATATTAATTAGTCATTTTTGCCACCCTTTCATAGGAAAATGGGGTGTATTAATAAAACGAGAGGGGTGTGTGATTGTGAAGCCTAATTGGTCGTTGTGTTAAGCAGTTTTGGTGTGCAAGTGACAGGCTTGATTTAGTTTGGCTTCACCTTTATTGTCTGACCGAGTACCTGCAGGGAGGGAGGGAGGGAAGGAGGATGTGTGTGTGTGTGTGTGTGTGTGTGTGTGTGTGTGTGTGTATATGTGTATATTCAGCCATCCATATTCTTTTCTTGAATACTTATTACTACGCTTCCAACAAGTATTGCGTAGGGTCAGCATTACAGAGATACGAACAAACAGCCAAACAAATATATTCAATTTCACATTGAGAGGTGTCACAAGGGTTTTGTTTGTTTGTATGTGTGTGTGTGTGTGTGTGTGTGTGTGTGTGTGTGTGTGTGTGTGTGTGTGTGTGTGTGTGTGTGTGTGTGTGTGTGTGTGTGTGTGTCATTTTCACCCATGAACTCTAGACTTTCCATGTTCTCTGACCTTTTGATAATGGGAGGAAAATGCAGCAGCTTGAGTAAACCCACAAAAAATGGAGAGAGCACACAGAAATTGCACATTGGAGAGACCAGAGCTGAGATTTAAACCCAGAACCTTTTTGATGTGAAGTGAGATATATTATCGCACTGTATTAAATTTTGTTAAGTATAATTTTGGACTTCTGTAGGGAGAGGCTTGTTACTGAGATTAGGGTTTATAGTGAAAATCAATTGGACAAGAGAGAAAGACGAACAGGATTGCGTTGGTGATGGGGGAAAGTGAAGGTACTTAGCAGTAAGCTACTATAACTGTTTGAGCTCACCTCTACAGGACTAGAGTTCAGCACCATGGACAGCGCCTAATCTTTCACCGCTGTTTCTTTCTTTACGGAAATACATGAAAAAATATAAAACTAGCTACAAGAATGTCTGACCGTTTTTGACTCTGCATCCGAGGGTCAGGGTTGGAGACAAATGCAGGTCAATGGAATGACCTCAAACAACACTGTCTTGACTTGCAAGTAAACATGCATCTACGCTTGAGCCACATGTATGCGGTGTATGAATATGAATATAAATAATACATTTTTCCTATCAAACACTGTGTGTGACTGATGACAGCATACCCTCCCCTTCCTGCCCAGATAGTTTTACCCTGGCTAGTAATGAGCCTTGTCCCTCTGGGTCACAGGGTCTTGATGTTGTCCTCCATGCCCCTCATAACCTCAGCCTTGCACCCCTTGACACATCTGTCCAACATGGTGGATTAGTCTCAGCTGATGGATCTCCACCTCTGGGTTTGATTAGCCAGCCTGTCTGAACCCTGGTGTCTGTAATGAATGAGGCCTGTGAGCCACTACAGCTCCAATTAAAACCCTTTACTCCTCTACCCCCTTACACTTGCTAGTGTGTGTGTGTGTGTGTGTGTGTGTGTGTGTGTGTGTGTGTGTGTGTGTGTGTGTGTGTGTGTGTGTGTGTGTGTGTGTGTGTGTGTGTGTGTGTGTGTGCGCCATCTTTATCCTTAACATGAAAATGCAGCTTTGTGTTTGCATATCACTTCAATTCTTTTTACTGTAACATTTCAGCCTTTATGTTTAGCTGTGATGTATGTCTCTTTGAGTTAGCTGATTTGCATTATTTGCATTTAATACTACAGACAACATTTATGAAAAGTAACTCACAAGGAAAACATATGCAAATGAACTGTGCAATTTAAATTAGCCTTCAAATGGTTCAAAATTAAAGCTTAAATGTCAATATCAATATGCTCTGCGAAAAAAAAAATCTTTACTTAGAGTCAAGCTGGTCCTTATTTGTGAGTATTTAGTGGGTAATTCCCAGTCTATTCTGAGAAGCTAAATTAAAGTAACTCCTGTATCAACTATTGCCAAAAACAATCCAGCAGTGATATTCAGACATCATAACAATGCTGTTTTAGCCTGTGCAGATGCTTCGTGATGCAAATGCAATGAAATGCTCTTCATATGGGTGTCATATGTGTGTTGCTGTTTATATGACCCATTAAAAGGTCACTTAACCAATAAAAAAAACGTGTTAGTCACGCTGACCTTTGACTCTGTCCTGCAGGTTCATCAGTGGCCCAGCTGAAGGCGATTGATCCTGAGGGGGAACCCCTCATATATGGCGTTTCAGGAGAGGAGGCAATGAAGTATTTTTCAGTGAATAAAGACACTGGCGTGGTCTGGCTTCGACAGCAGCTCGACCGTGAGGTAATATCAACAAACACACATACCAACAACTGTGCACACACTTGCACATTACCAAAGTAAATGCACTATATACAAGAAAAGACACTCAGGACAATTTTGAAAATAGGAGATGGAATGTAAATTAGGGAATGATGAAAGTGTATTGAAAAGTACAATACCTGTCAGCGGGGAGGGATGAAGAAGAAAGGGTTTTGAGTTCAGAGCAGCAGTTCTATGTCTTGTTATGCCTTTCTGCAAAGCTCTTTTGCACTACACATCAATGCAAAGTATGTGCTGACGTGCGTCTCTGTCTTTACCAGGCCAAGTCAGAGATGCAGGTTGAATTCTACGTGAGCGACATTCAAGAGGTAAGATACAGATTTGCACTGTGATCATGGTTATGACACTCCCTGTCACATGCTGACACCTGGATATATAGTCTGACCACATGTCTCTCAATCCATCTCTCTTTTAGTCTCACGCTTTTATTCTCACCCATATCTCTCTCTATTTTCTCACATGAAATCATTCTGACACCTGTCTCACTTAAACGCAGTTTAGTTACTGAAACATACCGCCGTTCATCCGGCTCTCCCCCCATGGATAATCTATCACACATTTTTCCTGTTTTCCTTCACTCTGAATCTTTGCTCTGCTAGTGCTAATACACATTTTCAGTAACCACAATCCTCTGTCGAGTAAGTGTGCAGGTGTGCGGAGGTGGCTTTGGAACTGATTAACCAAGGTGTTTCCTCCCTCAGGTGGTCAAAGACACAGTAAACATCCAGATTGGAGACGTGAACGATAATGCACCAATCTTCCACGGGCAGCCTTACACTGTCCACATCCCAGAGGTAAGACTGAGTATAACTTGAGTATAACTTTCTGCTTCAAAGGCAGCAGTAAAATAACCAATGTAGAAATTGCAGGTTGTGATGTAAACAGGCTCAAAATAGATTATTTAAATGAAATAGCATTTCTTCAAATGTAGAAGAATTGCAATATAATTTCTTATATGAAATTCACAAAAAAGCATTTTCCTCACGTGAATGCTTTGGAGAACAAAGGTTTGCTCCTGGAATTTAAGACGTGATACTAGAGAGAAGATATGAGAAGATATGTATGAAATTCAGCTGATTGGTATGACAGTTTTAACAGGAGTAACTGCATGGTGGCTAGATCCAATTTATTGTGTTCATTGACTATTTAAAGAGCTTTTCTGTTTCTGCTGTCCTGGAAATGGCTGTGTTTTTCTTCACCTGTGATCTAGCAACGATTTGAGGAGTTCTCTTCTAGCTCATGTTTAGAGAGTGTGCACAGCATCTGTCATATGGGAAAGAAAAACACTCACTGCAGTGGAGACCTCAATCTCTTTTTCTCTTTTTTCTCTCCAGTTTCTCTAGCTTCTGTGTCCTCTCTCTGAATCTGCTACCTCCCTTCTCAGCTCTCACTTCTCCCCATCTTTCTCTCTCCTCTTTGCCCTCTCCCTCATCTAATCCTTGATATGAAGTAATTGCCAGAGTGGAGTGGAGGACTTCAAACAGGGGCTGAAATCCACACATAACACACAAGCACGCACACGCACATTCACATTTCTTATTGTGTTTATATTGAGCACATACCCCTTTTCTGAGTCTTCACCAAATCTTCAAAGCCACTGGCTTTTTCTCTCTCCAATCCATAAAGGCAGGCAAATAAATGTGAGAAAGGAGGACTGTTTAGACGAGGCTGTTTAGACCACCCACCAGGGAAGGTTCTCTCAGGCCAATGTAGCCACTGCTCAGTTGTGTGGGACTCACTTATAGTCCACATACAGACTTTCCAAGCTCTGCAAACAATAGGCTTCAGTTTAGCCTCTGAAAAGCTATTAAACAGAGCTGTATTTGACCCTCATTCGCTCACATAGTGTTAGTTCTCTTGCATCACTCAGTGAATTGCTGCTTATGTCAGTCCTGCCCTCCTAGTGCTTACAGATTTTAAGCATTTTTATTTTAAGCAATGCCGTGTGGTAAAATATCAGGTTGCTTTAAAACACCAGAGTAACAGTGGCTCTTATTCACCAGCATTTCTTTACATTGGAGATAAATGACACCTGTAAAAATGAGACATAACAGTAGAAAATAATATATGCAAAACGTGTGTATGTGAGCACAGTGTGAGACTGGTGCAGGTGTAATGTGTTTGAGTGATCACAAATCACAAGTGAATTTATTTGTTAATGTTCCTTGCTTGATGAATTAGACACAGCATATTTTTATGACTGTGTGTTGGCATAACAATGCAGCACATAATCCAGTCTGTACAAAGAGATTTCTAAGACTCTCACCTCTTCCACTTAAAGCCTTTGGGAGTTTTTGGAGCTGTGTTCAGTTTTTTTTCCATTATACTCCACTTCCCCTTCCTCTTTCCTTTTTCTCCCCCTTATCTTGTTTCCCCACAACTTTCGTTCCCTGCATTTTTATGGCCTCATTACCTCCGTGACCCCAACTGACCTCTGGCGGGCGAAGCAAACACGCTGCGACATCACTCCATCATGCTGTCACTCACTGGACATGCCACAGTAACTGAGGGGGTGAGAGTACCAGCACTACAAGACAGTGCTGCTGAACTTTAAGTACACAGAGAAAGATCTGGAAGGGTGATAGATGAATGACAGAGTAGTAAAAGGGAAAGAGTAGTAATGACAGAAAGTCAAAGGACTCAAATGATGAGATTAAACTCTAGCAAAGTGTGACAGGGCACAAAACAGATTGACAGAAGCCAGAAGAAAACATGACAAAGTGCTCAAGGGCTGTTGAAACAGAAGAATAGTTAGAGGAGGAGGTATGTTGACGCTGGCCTGACGCAGCTCAGAAGCGAGCAGATGAAGCAATGTGAGTGGCAAGGTGAGCAGTGCAGCGGGGAGAGCGGGGGAGAGAGTGTGTAAATGTCGTTTTAATTTGTAGAGCCATAAAGAGGGTGAAGGGGAGCAGGTGGGCAGCTAGCATTCCCTCTGTCAGTGCTAATGAGCTGGCCAGATTTACAGCATCAACACACACACCCAGGCAGCCAGCAGCAGCGGAGACTGGATACAAAGAGCGACGACTATCACCAGAAATAATGTTTTGATAGAACAGCAGATGGGCCACAACCCAAATCCATTATTGGTAGAGAAGATGGAATGAGACTACAACATACTGAAAAGTGTTTTTCACATTCCCGAAGCGCGACAGGTAGCCCACCAGACAGCAAGCCCTCTGTTGACAAACTCAAAATGTTTTGCCAAGTGTGTAGGATGTAATCTAAAGCGTTACTTCTGCATCTGTGGTGTACAGTGCTTCCGTCTGAGCAACTCTTGGACCATCACTGGTTTTAAGAACAACTAACCCCCCCCAAAAAAGTACAGACAGCCTACTTCCAAGCTGCCTGACCCTCGCACTCCCCCACTGGGAGTCGGTCTCTCAGTGCTCTGTGATGATATCAAATGCCAACACTAACAACTTGTCTAACTGTGCCAAGTGTGTGATTGATGTGCTGCCCCCCGAACCACACAACACAGTGTTCTCTTGTCTTCTGCTTCTCTTTCTCTGCAGAATTTTCTACACCAGCTGCCTCTTTCTCACGCTCTCTGCTTTCTCACTCTAACAAACATGTACAAGAAAGAACATGTACAAGAAAGATTTTTAATGCCATCGTTGGAGCCTACATATTCACCTTACATGCATTTATTGATGATGTTTAGATATGATCCATAATTTCCATGACCTTAGCAAGGTGTAAGTTTGTAAAAGTTTGTGTTATTTCAGTTGAGCCACTCCACTCGTAACATTAAAGAAATTACATTTCATCTCTCTTTGGTCCTCTTGCCAATACTCACATTCATCCCTACCTAGATACGCAGTGCAGTGGAATCCTGCTTTCGATAACGCAGTAATGATGCACAGAAGATTGCATAGCCGACTACAGGCTGATGCTGTAATGCGGCACATAGATGGATTAAATGTATTGGCAAACTTTATCTCTTTACTGTCTCTCAGGTATGTCAGGCAGGTGAGCAAATCCCCCCTCAGCCTATATTTTCTATCAGCCATATCTCAATGTCCCCCTCTAACCTACAGTAAGCTCTGATGAACTACGGCTGATCTTATAGAACAGGGCTGCCCAAGATGGAACCCCCTCAGGTGGAAGTCAGACATCTAAACATTCAGTCTGAACTCATACATAAAAAATTCTGTCTTTGTTTTTTTTTTTTTATAAGGGAAGGTAACACTCAACAGTAACATAATAACAGGAATCCCTATCAGAATGGGGTTTTTTGTTCCTAAAACAATGGTAATTAACTTTTGTTTAATTAAATGACTATTCACCATATTAAAATGTGGCTCTCAGCCCCTGTTTTATTATATTTTGTGAATGGTCGATTGGAAAGCTGCATTTGGGAAACATGTCTACTGGAGCACCTCAGATGCTCAAAGGCACTGTGATGGTAGTTTTGCAGAAGGGAGGAATTTATACCAACATTGTTTCATCCCCAAACTTTTGGCTACAACTGCCTCCAAACAATTTTGAGTTAAACAGCATAACAGAATTTCACGCACTAAACACACAAACACACACACACACATACACACACACACACACACGCAGACACACAAACACACTCATATTTTAGATTATGTTGGCAGAGGGTGTTTGAGAGCTCCTATTATGCCTGTGAATGAGTTGTTTAGTGTGGATGTGTGCTCTGGCAGCAAAACAGAGGCACCTGCTATTTGATGTGCCCTCTGTCGCTGTCAGGTAGAACAGATTAATCTGTTATATTCCTTTCTTCTTTGCCTTTTTTGGCCTCTGAAACCTGAAAATCCGATCTTTGATTTTCTTGTTCCCTGCGTCTTAACAGGTAACAGCATCCAAAAGTCATTTGTTTACCAGGTTACAGACACATTTTTCAGCTCTAAAAGGAGCACTTACTCAATAATATATGGATGACTAATATCTGCAGCTGCAACGTTCTCTGGGAACCTAAAAGACAACTTATTTGTAGCGGAATACATATATTTTGAATAACTTTAGCACCCCACATTCAAATATAATACACACAAACCAACAAACATACAGCTTCTTTATGAAACAACACACACCCACACACACACACACACACACACACACACACACACACACACACACACACACACACACCTACAGCCTCCTAGAAGTTGGATTTAGCCCATAATGATTTCAGTATCATCTCTCCTGGTCTCTCCTGTAGTGTAATTGAATCTAGTGGTTACTGAGCCGAGTGGTGGCTGGTTGACAGGCGCAGGCCTCAAAGAGAATTCTGCCTGACACTAAGACCCTGAGCCCCATAGGGAGGGATGGAGGGATTCAGAGAGAAAAAAATGGATAAAGTGAGAAGGTTAAATGGGAAGCAGTCAATATTTTACTCACCTCAGGCTCTATTTTTAACTTTCTCCTTCATATATTTGGTGCTTTGGGCCAAAGTTTTTTTGGTTTCCCCAAAAAAAACAAAAAAACAATTCTTATTGGAGAAGTAACCACAGACATTTTCTCCAGTTTCTCCAATGCATTTACGCCTTGAAACAGTAAATTGTTGTTAGTTGAGTTTAATATTCTTGTTTATTTTTTTATTTTTTTACATCTTTCTCCATCTGCCTGTTTGATTATGTCTGACCATGCTGATTAAAACATAGCACATGATCATCCTCTCTCCTAACTAATCTACCTCCTACACTAGCTCCTACTTTTTTTACCCAAGAGATAAGACACAGTACATATGGTCAGTTAACATAACGGCTTAGGATGCATAGCCAGTTGTATGCTTGCAAGTTTCAAGTAGAAATAGCTCCCTAATTTCTGTTTTCAAGGTTTGTTTTTGTGTGTGTAGGATTTTTTTTTTATCTGCAGATGTTCATTGCGCAAGCCTGTATTTATGTGTAGAAAGCTCATTCTTTATAGAGTGACTGCAGTCATACACGTTCATGAATGATGACTTGTAGACTTCAGTGAGCCTTTCAGGGCAAATAACGGCTTAAGTGAGTTGTCAGAGAGGATGTCGGGTCGTAGAACAACATCCCACACATCCTTTCCAGTTCAGGGGTTGATGCAACAAATGCTGCCTGGCATCACGTGTGCTGCCACTTGTGAAGGTAAATCACCTCCTCTTCCTCTCTTTATCTTTCTGTCATTTACTTTATCCCGCTGAGCATGAAGAGCACCTTGATTTGCGTGCCACGCAGCGATGGGCGCATATTTGTCTGTCAAAAAAAGGGCCGGCTTGCGTGTTTGTGAGTGACCATCAAAAAGTGTAGAGACAAAGAGAGGGGAGGGGGGGCGTTAGGAGAGAGACATAAAGGAAGCTAGGTGGGAGCAGACGAGGAAAGACTTAGAGAGAAGGGGCAAAATTGAAGGGGGGGTGGGATGGGGAGGGGGGGGGGGGCAGCTTGCACTCCCAAAAGCCATTAAAGTTTGATTCACCCACTCCTCACTCTTTGAATAAATCAACCTGTCATTCCCTCCCTCCCTTTCTTTCAAGTGTGAGGGTCCCACCCCTCCATCCCCGCCCCCACCCTGCCTTTGGCGCTCTCCCTCTCTCTAACACTCACTTGGCAGAATTGTGAATTCTGACAAGGTTTCGCTAACACGCAAGACAGTTATGCATCTTGTCAGTCCTTCCATATTTTGCAGCCGCTTGTGTGTTTATGTTTATGTGTAGATGTGTTTGAGAGTGCTAACTCTAGTGGCTTTTTTTTAACAATGTTTATGATGCATTATGGGAACAATACTCCACTGAAAGATGGAAGAAATTAAATGTGTGGGGGAGAAAAAATTTGTTGAGCCGCAAGTCATGCTGTTAACCTCACTGGGGCTTCATTTGGCATTATGCAAATTCCTTGATGATTCTTTCCCTCTGTTTTCTTCTGTGTCCCTATATGCACCACTCTCCCCATTGGCCTGTTTTTCCCCCTGACTGTTCCACTGACCGTGGCTGGATTTTACTTAATAGAGCTTTTATAGCCTTTCCGATTTGCTCAAATCTGTTTTTGCTGTCACTTGTAAAATTGAGATGGTAGGGAGAGAGGCGTGAAGGGAAAATTATGCTATATAGTATTGGAAAAAGGATGAACGGGGAAAGAAAAGCACTCTTTCACGTTGGAATTGTTCTATGTTTAGTCCAGTATAATAATAACACACAATAGTATTAGGGCTCACTGTTTTTTTTTAACCATATACAGTGAGCCATACATACATTAGCTGGCTGTCACACACCTTTTTACAAAGAGGACTCACTGGGACTCACAGTGGTACCAAAAGTAGTTCTCAAGTTAATATACTCTTCAATTTACACCTCAGATAACAGGTTTTACTGAGCTATGTTACAGCAGGCACACACAACAACAACAGTATACGACTCTGAAACTAATTAAAGTGACAAACAGATGTTTAAGCTCCGACTTCCAGCCTATCTCTGTCAAATCTCTGCTGCATTTTCAGGTTGTCATTCTCATCAGTCTGATGTCGTCTAGAAATGTCTTGTTTGGCACCTCTTATAGAACAAAGTAGCATTCCTGCCCCATTAGCAAGGATAGCTGTGGATGGTGATATTGGTCGGTCTGTCTAACACGACTACAGGTCTACAGGCTAGATTTCTATACATTTTGGTCCATAGAAGATTCTGATTCTCTTTAAATTTCCTTTACTTCCACCCCAGGCCCAAATATCTACATACACAAGAAATATCAAACCTCATGGACTTTTACTCTAGAGGAGGCTTTGCACTGGATTTCATGGTCTAACCAGCTGACTGCAATGATATTCACCATCCACATGTTTGCTCCTTAAACATTTACATTTTTATCCACAAACAGTATGACATACAGAGGTGATGTCTGTACATTAATCTTCTTCTATTACAATCACCCAGACATTTGATTCCCTAACTTACTGGAAGAAACAGTGCACAAGATGGATCTGGATATTTCCTTATTTCTGACAACTGACATTCAGTGATTCTTGTATTTATTAGTTCTAAATCCCACCGTAATGTAATGTATTTTTAAGTCTTCTTTTGGCATGTTTTCAAGATAGATAGATCAGGTGGATATTGCTACAGTAGTAAGGTAGTAAATTCACAGCTTTTATTTAATTTATTTTCATTTAATTTATTTAATCTTTATCTTTATCATGTTTTCAATCACAATTCACCATACAATGGCAATGTGCAGTGTTTTTTTTCATCAGCATTTAGTGTACACAGTCTTCTTGAAAGTTATTTAACCCATGGCTTAGTTTTAATGAGCAAGGTATAACATAAAGGTTGTTGGTTAGCCTCTCCTTTCAGAGACATTACAACATTTTTTCAATGTATATGTTTTGGGTTGGTCTTGAAGTTAGCTCGGTTGACAAGCCTACAGACTTAAAAATTGTAGAGATAGTGAGGAAAACACAACCATGTCTTTTGTTTGTTGTCTTCTTTCATTCTTTGGATGTTTGCAGGGAAAAAGCTGAAAAGTCAATATTTCTCCTCAGTTCGTTCTCTTAAGTAAGCAAGCTCTGTTTTCCCTTTAGTCACCAACCAGCACTGATACCAACACCCTTCACCGAGGCCCCCGCCTCATTTAAGTGAATCCCCTTTCGTCCTCAGACGTCTTGCTCTCCATTTTCTTCTTGGCCCCCCCTTCCGTGATGTCCCCAACACAAGTGCTTTGATGTATAATTGAGTTGTGCGCTCAACCGCTCCTCTCCCCCTTTCTTCCTCTCTGCCCCCACAGGAAATAGAAAAGGTAGGTTAAAAGGGGAGAGGAGAAAAAGAAGGAAGCAAAGAGAGGGGCAGGAAATTGAGACATTGCTTATAAGAGAGATTTTGGCTGAAGAGAGGCTATTGGATTGTAATACAGGTTCTTTATTTTTTTTTAAATGGTGAGAGACGCTAATAAAACCGTAGGCAAAATTTCAGAAGTCGCTACAAATGAATCAATATGATGCTATTACGAAATACTGTTGCATGAGCAAAGGGGACTGAGACACTCACAGTCCTCGACTCTTCTCTGGCTGAGCGCTCCATATCTTGTGTCATGTCTCATCAACAAGATGTAATTTAAATTGACAATGTCACATTCTACTAATTGAGATAAAGAGAGAGATGAAAGGAGAGTGAATTTGTGGACATAACAGGTTGAGATATTATTGTAGGAAGTGCCAATTGCAATCTTATGATCCCTTTATTAAAGAACTGGTTAACACATGACTTTTCTGCATTAGTGTCATTAGTGCAGCAAGTGCTTTTTATTGATGTGTAATCATACAGTACGCGCACAGCCTAACCTTTGCTATATTTACCCAATAGTGCTAGTGTCTTTGTCTCATTCGCGTCCATTGTCTGCTCACATGAAACACTTTTCTTTGCTTGCTATCTCTCTGTCCCCACTCTTCCCTACTGCAGAGCTACATGAAGTGATTGCAAACGGACCCCAGTAGTGCTGCGGTTTCTCTGTACAGCCTGTCAGTCTGCCCAGATCTGTTTGTCAGTTTGTACGTGACTCTCACATTTTGTGTTGTTTATTTCATAGTTCTATTCTATTTATACTGTATGTGCTCGAATTACAATCTGGCTTTAAAGAGGTTTGACATCAGCAGGGTGGGGCGAGTGCAAATTCGGATCTGTGTTTACTTTGCAATAGTAATACAAGGTATTTGGTAACTTACTCTTTATATTCACAAAAATTGCACCCAGAATTGTACACTTGTAGAACACATACCGTAGCCACTGAAATAAAGCTATTTAATACATCTATCCAATAGAAATTCAGTAAAAACATTTAAAGGCACCATTCAGCAAAAACACCAGAATGAAGCCTCTTGACTTGCAAATACCTTGTAGATACAAAAACAGACACAGAAAAAATATTTCTTTAGCTTTATGATCCCTAGTTTGCTCTCAGATTCATGGCTGGTAACAATAACAACCTGTAAAGCTGACACTAAGTAATTAAAATGAATGAATTTGCTTGTGTTAGTGTTTGCATTAGTTTTTGACATTGTGTCATGAAATCTGAACAAAAACTAAATGCACGCAGTTATTTGAAGAGCTCTCCATTTTATTCTGTTCCACTGTGTGTTGACCATTTCAGCACTGTCCAGTCCATAGTAATCAAATGTGTTAGCTTTACTGGCATGACAAGATGTTTTCTGTGATGCCAAAGCATCATAGCACATCAGCTGAGGAAATGTTATTGACTCTACTGACCACAACAGATGGATGGTCAGTGGACCTAAAAGCTGTAAAGTAAATACATCCTGAAGAGTACATTCAGACGTGTTTGGCATATTATTATATTAAGATTGAGATGAGATTTTTTTAAATTCTAATTAATCCTAAATTCTGCTTGACTAATCTGTCCACATGTTATATCTTCCTTTCCTTTTTTCTCCAAATCTTCCCCTCTCTTTCTCTCTCTCCTTCTCTCACACTTGGTTAGTGAAAATTAAAAGCTTGCATACTAATACATATCTCTGTGTTCCGTGTTATTTTGCCGATCAAACACCCCAAGTCCTATTAAAGAGTTCCTTAGCTGGCAAGCAGATGGAGGCATTTTAATACTCTGGTTGTGTGGTCCCTGCTGAAAGCCAGAGATAGGAGTGATGAGTTTAAGCACAGACTCACGCACTCTTTTGGCCAGTAACCACTGGCATTGTTCATGCACTGGAATAATGCATAGGAAATTAAAGGCACCTGGGGTCATAGTACAGGAGAAAGGCAGCCTGGATATATGTAGTCAGACCTGTCTGCAATTGCTTGAAGTCTGTGAATTATGCATTGGCTAGGAAGTATGTATATTTTTACTTGTGTGAGTGTGTATGTGTATCTACAGATAGACACCTGAGACTTTAACACTCATGGAAGTAGAGCCCCATCTGCCCTCACAATACCCCATGCCCAAGGCTACAGATAGAAAGAGACGTTGATACAGAGTGCAGTGTACCTATAGGACCAGACTGCAGAACGGAGAGATTCAGGGGTACAAAGTTCACAATGAAGTGAAAACACACAAAAGACTTGAAAACAAGTGCACACAGAGATACAAGGAGTGAGGAGAGAAAGGCATTGGGGGATAGAGAGCAGGGCAGCTATTGAAAAACAGCAGAGTGTGAGCTGAATCCCATGTGAAGTTGCTGAGACAAGATGGCCTCAGCAGCAACTTTGGCCGCACGGTTCGCACAGAGAATCTGCTGCGTAAAGTGCAGCCTCTCTCGGTCATGGCCTCAAACACTTGTCGCCGTTACGTAAGGAGGTGCAACAGTTAGCACTAAAGTCAAGTCATGTCAAATCACGTTTATTCAGATAGCGCTTTAAAAACCAAAGTGTTTCCTCTGTAAAAGAACAGCGGAATATAAACGAAGAGTAGAGACAGCCCATGCTCAACCGCTCCTTTGATGTGATGCTTTAGGGATTTCACAGACTTTGCTCTACCACAGCAGGGGAGGCAACTTCTAAAAACTCAGAGGGCTTTCTTTTTTTCCCCTCGACATTGTGACGTATTGGTCTGATTGAATGATCACATCATATGTTCACTTTGCTGTAATTAATCAATCACCTGCTGAGCTAAATCTGCTGCATCTCATCTCATTATCCTGGACAGTCTATCGCAGTGCTAACACATTCAGCACAGACACATTCACATTCACATTCACACCCACAGGCTGCCAATTAACCCAACTTGCATATCTTTGGACTGTGGGAGAAAATAAGCCTAGTACTAGACCTCAGAAATGTTGCCAACTTTTACAGTATTTCTCAGCAGTTGACATAGATTTGAAGACTTGAGCTGTGTAGTTTAGATTAAGAAGGAGGATGTCATCTTTCTGTGCCAGAGGCAGAAAAAGAATCACCTAAAAAATGGCTATACAAGCTGTTGTAAGTCAACATGGATAACAGATGCTTCAGAAGGGTTCTTTAGGCAGTTTAAAGACACCACAAAGGAGCAACATTGTCTCCTGTGGGACTTGGGTAGTCTGGTCCAAGTGTTCTGGACAAGCTGCACAGTAGTTGAGATGGGAAGAAAATAAGCTGTGTCAGAGGACAAAAAAAGGACAGAAAGATCTTGATGTCAGAAAGACTATCTGATGAACTCTATATGTGACACCTCAAAGTACTGTCAGAAGTCATATAATGAGCAGGTTTTCAGCATAGCTTAGATACAAAGTCTTATTTCAAGTGAAATATCATCCTCTGTCAGGTTAATTATAAAAAATAAAATAAAAAGATAATCAACCTTTCGTCATTGGAACACAATGAAGTCTCTTAATTTTCAATAGTTTTTTTTTATTTGCTCGTGTGTTGCACCCAATTTCTATTTTGCAGATCTTTGTCTAAATCTCTTCTCTCTTCCCGCTAGTTCTCTCCATCTGCTCCGGGTAATTGCCCAAACAATGTCGCCCTCTCTCCCTATGAATTGAAATCAGAAGAATTGTACTTGTGAGTTACTTGTGAAACATAATCCAACTGCCATAAAAAAATAACTCTCCACAGCTACATAAGGACGGTGGTTAGTATTGGGTTTGGGGCTTTGCAATATTGTTGTAGATGTGTACCTTTACATGTGATTTCCTTTAGTTTGAATAGGGAAAGATTATAAATGCATAGAACGAAAAGCATGCAGTACACAGCTTATTGAACAATCTATAGAACCAATTGACATGACGCTAATGAAGTTGCACAGGTCTGTGGATGCTGCAGATATCTCTCTGCAACTTTCTCTGCTCTCGAACACATACACACACGCAAACACAAATACCAACTGCCCTTACACGTGCACACACACAGACATACACCAACTACGCACACTCAAACTCAAACACGCACCCTTCTTCAACTAGTCCCCGATTCCCCAATGTCTTTAAAAGAAAGTGTGGAATGATTAAAGGAAATGTGAAAAATATGACAAAATAAATAAATAAAGCCAGTGTGTCTTGCCCCCCTAGGCAACAGCCGTTTATATGATAATCAGCTCAACTCTAATTTGCATTTAATTCTATTTTAAAAATGACTTCTTTAAAAAAGAGAAGAAGTGGATAAGAACAGGAAAAATAATGTAGGAGAACAAGATATTCTGTAGGAGGAAAAGCAAACAGGCTTTGTCATCATTTACCTTCCACTGTCTTTCATCAGGTCGTCAGTTATCTTTGGTTTGTGACAATATGACTTTGCCTCAAGGGCTACCCCTGTCATAAAAAGAGCAATGCTGTGCATATATGTTTGTCTTTAAAATATGTTCATTTGTATACCTATAAATCCCAGTTTGCAGTTTTCTTAATGGTTTTATTCACTCCGTGGACATGGGGTGCTTTATTCTGTGCAGTCGGACCTGCCTCCAGCAACCTTGGACTGGAAAGCCACTTGAATTAATTCCTGGACTATCTGAGAAAATCTGATCAAGGGGTTTATGTCCCTCTGATCTTATAACATCTGCCATGAGCAGCTTTAGCAAGGCCACAGCAGTGGTAGTATTGTGCATCTCCCAGCTGTGACTGTACAGTATAAAATGCCCTTGTCACTGCAGCTTATCCCCTGAGGTGCAGCTGTCCAGTTAAATCTGCTACATTTACTACTTTTAAACTCATTCATTAGCACATCAGTTTGGAGAACTGGCAGCCTCCACTGGTCTCTTAACACATTTTGCATTCTGTTTACTTTTCCATTTTTTCAAGTCTGTTCCATTGGTTTGGTTTCAAATATTAAGAAAGGAGGTTGCTTAAAGGTTCAATACATGATATTTATATTTAGCCCCACTAGATGTCGCACTATAGCGCCAGCATCTCAAACCAAAACAAAAGTCCACATTGTTTATTCAGTAAAGTAAAAAAAAAAAAAAGAAGCAATAGTCTTCAGCTCACAAAACTCTGATCAAACTGATCTAGGCAGTGCTGCTTGAATATGGATCAAGTTGTCTCAGATTACAACACACATAGAGGGAGTGTGACTTCATTCTCTGCTCAGGACACCATTAATCCACTACATCTTTACCTAGAAAATAACTGTTTGCTGACATCTTCTGGGGCTGAATGTCATATATTGCAACTTTAATGGCACCAAACATTTCCAACATAGCTACACATAACACCTTTTACTAAAGGTTGAAAACAAAAGGGTTTACTTTCACTTTTAATGATTGAGATGGATAACTTTCCACAACAAGTAGAGAGAGGGTAAGACTCGCCGATGTGGCCCGTCCTTGTACCCTTCCCCTGGGATCAACCCATCTGCCTCTCTCTGGTTCTCTCTGGCTCCGTGGATCCCCATGGCATGCTGGACTTGATTACCTTTACATTTAAACAAACAGCCCTGGCTCTTTGGAGGCAGTCAGCCATGAGCCCTGACAGGGAGGTTGTTGTTAGGCAGTTTGAGGAGAAGACTGATCAGGAGATAAAAACATTATTTGTCTGTTTTCTCTACTGATAAAAGGGCTTGTCCATACACACAAACACACACACACAGATTATTGTACTTATCTTCATGAGAAACCTCCCTATCTTTACCCATCACCATGCCCAACCTTTTACTTTACCCTAGCCTAAATCCTATTTCTAACCAAATTCGTTCAAAATATAAACCCTAAGGCCATCAAAATAAGTGAGTATCAGCAGAAAAGACTGCTCTTGTTAAAAATTCCTAATTCAAAACAGCTAAAATCCGAAATACAGGGAAAATATCACATAATGAATGCATGCACTCACATGAGGTACACACACACACAAATTCATACGCTGTCTTTGCCTTTCAAAAGTGGCTCCTCTCGCTGTCTGTCGGTGTGGAATCATTTTGTTCGGCTGAGTGCTTCTCTAGAAAATCGCCCATCGCTCAGCCAGGCCATAGAGTGGACAGAGAGGAAAGCAGTGCAAGACAAGATAGAATGAAAGGAGGTTACAGTATAATGTGTGACATTTTTTTGCCACTAGTTTCTGCGCAGTGCACAAAGACTTGTTCTGTATTATGTGTTGTATTACGTCTTTCTGACCAGTTTAACAGACATTCATTGGGTGCAGGAGGTCAAATGAATTGCAGAGAAAATGAATGGCACCAACGTGAAAGAAGTGTATACACACAACATTGTCAGTTTAGTCAGTTTAGCAATTAATTTCCAATCATAATCTAACTTATTCTTCCTCACTGTCATTTGCTTGGCAAGTAATATAACTCTCTTTAAATGGTCGAAATCAGTCTTTCGCTTCTTTTAAGATCAGCTTTCCCTATTCATCCACTGATTTGTTACAGTTTGGAGGACTGGGTTGCTTTTATGACTGATGCCCCTGCTGCAGCACCACTGAATTTGCTTTTACCAGGGCTGTCTAGGACACAAACATAGAAATGCAATAACAACCGAGAAACTCTGAGGAAAAATCACAGCACAAGAGAATTCTTGTCAACTAGTGAAGTCAAGAAAAAATCAAACTTGAGCATTTGCAGCAACATTGCTTCTGTTTACAATCCATATTCCCTTTCTCTGCTCACTTCAAGTTAAACTCAACTTTGAAAGCCGATTTGATGAATGTGAGAGAATTCGTCCACTTAAACAAGCAGGAACCATAAATAAAGAATTTGTCTGCTGAACGTATTGTTAGTCCTGCAATTTACAAGTACTACTTTTTGTGACTATTTGCCTTCAAGTTGCATTACATTACCTCATTTGCAGTCAATTTGCAGACGTTTTCCTGCAGAGCTATGTTTACAATTTATTCAATGGCAGTTTCATTTTGTGCAAATTTCATCTCCACCATAACTGCACAGCTCACACTTTGATATACATAGATAACTGGCTTATCATTGGAAGTAGTTGTGTTGGTGTTGTACATAAAGCACAGTGGGTCCCTTCATTTCAGAGCAAAGTTCCCTAATGGCAATCTCTCCTATCACCAGAATGCATCATTACTGATAGGCACACCTATCAGCAGTTTGCGTGTTGTCACTCAGACAGTCTGTCTCTTAGCTCAAACTGAGCTCAAGATACCAGTCAACATTCCGGCTGCAATGATGGCATCAGCCACCCAGGCTTTACCACTGAGGCTGCCAAGATTGAAGAGCTTTATAAGGTGGGTTTCATACCGTAACCTCAACCCCAACACAGTGCCCATTGTGACACAGATCACAGGTAAATACTACAGGACTGCAGCTCTGTGCCACTGGGGAAGCTTGGGCTTTAAACCCTTGTCACAACTGTTGTCATGAGTTGAATTGTAATGACAGACACATCCTTTTATGAGTAGGGCTGTCTCATTGGCTTGTGGATGCTATTCCCATGACATATAATTTAAAGTTGTTTTTCCCTCCCCTGGGACTGAGGTGTGGCTGCATCAGGGGACCTATGAGGTGTCTGCAAGTAATACTCTGTTTGTTCAGCCACAAACATGTAGTGCTTTGAGTGATTTTAGTGTGTAGATGTATCTGAGATGGTGATGGCCCACGCAGTTCCTGAGTTGGGGTCTGTATGAATCTCATCCTTTTTGGAATATGCAATATTTTAATATACTTTCAGCATTTAAATGTTTTGATAACATTTCCAGTTAGAAATGTGCATTTTATTTCCATAATCTTCATTCAGTGAATGTAAAATCTTGATTTTTTCAGGCTTTCTAGAGTTGCTACGGTAGTTGCTATGGATGCTGCTATCACCAAAACCACGTAATTGCATGTTGTTTGAATCATTTTGCTTTGTGGGATTATCTGAGCTGGTATGTTATTTGTCTTGTTTTAAATATAGATGTTAGAGCACCCCAGGGGTGAACTGATTGTGAAATCCAGAATGTGAAGCTTTGTGATTGGCTGACTGGAGGACCCACCTGGAAATATTCTCCTCGCTGTCACCGTGTTAGATTTTCTTTTAATGATGTCTTTAACATTTAACAAAACAAAAACACAAAAGTGTCCTTGATGACTCAACAATGCGACAGTTTCATGTTACGACCATCAGTTTAAGAAGATTATCAAAAATCAAAAAGCACTCATAAAATGCATGTTTCTTGCAAGAAATGTTATCAGAACACAATTTAATGCTGAAACTCTCTTAAGATATTGCCTTTTCCATTGAGAATAAAGAGAAGCCTTTTTTGTTGATGTTTTCACAGACAGAAACTTAACAGCTACATGACATGTACTGGGTTGCAGTGGACGTCTATGGGGACAACATGGTGTTAAATAATGTGCGAAAAGCTTGAAATGTGTAGACATGACACACAAAATATCCTTAAAAGTGGTGTGCTATTAATACGCCATCCCATGAGATTACATTGATCTGTAAACCTTAGCATGTCTTTACTGCAAGCACAAATTGGAAAGTATCCTTACAGAAGTACTCATACGTTACAACAAACAAAAACTAATGCTACAAACACTATGTGCAAGTTAATTTAGAGAATTCAAACTGTTACGAAGTAAGTTAAACTACACTTTTTTAGGAGAGTATAAATCATTTTTGTATAATTTCCCCCCATTTACTGTTGGAGCCTGCAGATGAAGGACACTTAGTCTTGTTTCAATAGCAGTGAATTATTGATAAGCTCATTTCAAATGTGAAATATGGCTTTGTGTGTCACCTCTATGATTAATTTAAGTGCTCTCGTGATTCACCTGCTTCAGCATCTCTGCCAAAGCCACACACTGTGAAATCATTACCAGCACCCTCACTTCACCTATGCATACAGAGTGTGTTATAAATCCATCAAATGGCTGTGTAGTTCATATCTTTTATGTATACATTTACTATATATAGATGGATTTACATGATCCTGGGCTCTATTTGTGATACCCAAGTGGTTTACTTTTTTAACTTTAAGTATTGTCTTCATGATTAACTTCTTTATTTCAAAGATTTAACACTAATTTGTGATGCTTTTCCTTACATAAAGTTGGTCAGAATAATGCCAGTGGCAGTGTGACAAGGCAGCACAGGTGGGAGGCAATGATGGAGGGACAGAAGTTGTGAGAGGCAGGAAGTGAAAGGGTGAGTGAAGCTGGGACAATCACATGCCCGCTGGGTTGGAAGCGGAGAGCAGACAGCTGGGGAGGAGCTAAAAACCTTGCGAGCAGTGTAGGTGTAATCACGGCTCTATTGTAGTGAACAGCTGGGTCTCTATGGCTGTTAGCAGCAGGGGGCCAAAGCCTGGACGCTGCCCCTGCAAATCACCATGCCTTTAACATTTCTGACAAAAAGAGAGGAGAGAATTGTATTCAAACGTCTGTGAGATGGACACAGACTTCCTCAGGTAGGAGGAAATGTCAACTTGACTTCAACGCATGCTTGACTTTTGACTGTGTTTTCTCAATGCATCAACACACAACAGATCAGAATATACATGGATTTTGATCCTTCTTGTAACAAAGCCCAAAAATTCATTTTCAGTCATTGGATCAGCTGGTCTGTCCACATTAAAATACATGGACAATGACTGGCCAGGTTTCGATGTCATATGACATGTATTATCTATGTTTTATGAAGTGACCAAAGGTTTCAAAAGATGAAAATAAGATACCATTGTATTTGTTTTTAGACAAAAACCAAGGAGAATTAAGGCAATTAATTAAAAAAAACAATGTTTGACTAATCAACCTATAATGAAAAGTTCATATTTGAGAACAAACTGCAACCAAAGTAAGTACTACCTTCATTAGTGAGACTCTTTAAATACTAAAAGTGTTCTATTGGATTCAGGTCAGTGGAAAAATGTGGACACATTATAGTTTTCATTGTATCTTGATTTAAAAACTCCTGGCTGATTTCTGCAGTGTGTTTGGGATCATTGTCATGTTGGAAAATTCCACTGCTACCAACCTTTGTGAGACAAGAAGATATCTTATCATTCAATATTTGGGTTTATGAACTTGTATTCATAATGCCATCTATAAATGTCATCTCCCCTGCACCTGTTGCACTCATGCAGCCCAATATCAGCACACGCCAACCTTCAAGTTTCAGAGCACGATGCAGTTACTGTGGTGGTCCTGGCCAGGTCCACACCAATCATACTGGACCCCATCTGATCCAGAAAAATGTATTTTGGTTTTATCTGACCATTGAACGTGCTGCCACTACTCATCAGGCTTATGTTCATGTTGTTTGGCAAAGTTTAATCTTGCAGTTTTGTGCTGTTTTTTGAGTGGTGGTTTTTCTTCTTGGACGTCATTCATAGACGTTGACATGCTTTCTCATAGGCTAACTGGGACATTTAAAATGAACAGAGCAATCATTAACTGTATTAGTTCCACCTGTGCTTTTCCTGCCATGACAAGACGTGATTGCTGCTGTGAAAAAGGCTTTTTGTATTCTGGTGTTTTTGTGTTGTGTTTGGGACAGGCATAATTATCAGTAGACAGTAAAATAGTTGACAGCCTCCTTCACTGAGAAATGAACGTGAACATAGACAATAAACCTAACCTGACTGGATAAACTCACCACAGGCTGGGCTGTCATCACTGTTGTTCTTGCTTCCAATTTCCAAAGCAGAAAACATGGCAGCTCTTCTAGAAACTTTGTCATATTTCTATAACAATTTTGTCAGCATTTTCTTCAATAATATAAAGTATGCTTAGACTTCCTACACACAGTTTTGGGCCTGTGGGAATGTGGTGGGTTATACATGTTAGCTACTTGGATAACACACATGAAATACTCCTCAGTCACATAAACATGAACACACACATTCAAGCACAAAGAAAAAACTAAAGACCAGTTTTACAGAAGCTGTTGTGTTTCATATTCAGAGATGAGGTTTGAACTGTAATGCAGTTGCTGCCTTCCAATCTTTTCATTTGCATTTATTGGTAAATAAGCTCAAACCGCCACTGACACAATCAATAGAACATTACAATATTTAGCAGAACAGCACCTTAACATATGTTATCTGTCGACTATTTGGTTAGAAAATTTAAAGTTCAATACAAGAGAACAAATCAATGCAGCGTCTGCGTTGTTAAAAATATCATAGATAAGCAAATCCTGAGCAAATAGAGTGCTTAAACCTGGAGTGGGTGCTGGCATGGATCCAACATAATAGTGAGGGCTGTTTAAGGTCATTTTTTTGGGTGATGAATAAACTTAGACAAAGTTTGATTTTTTTAAAAGTCAAAACTTGAATACATCCAGTATGCACTTAGCAGATGAATAGAAGTATACTAACCAGCTTTGATGGAACAGTGTTTATCCTCATAGCCCTTCAAAAAATATAAGAAATGTGTCATAAATTCCACAGCTGATGTAGACCAGTCTACATTTCCTTAGAGAGTAGGGTAAGTGCTGAGTTATTACTTTTGCAAGTCTGTTTTTAATGAGTAAAAGTGGCTTGCTACTAACACAAAATGCATATCATTTCCTCGTAAACCCCTTAATCTTTAACATTCAGATTGTTATTATTCTTCTTTTTAAGATGATGTTATGTAAAATGTTAAGATGTATATGTGTATATACCTCACAATGCTTTCAACAGCCTACTTCTCCATTTCCATTACAGAGTTGTGTTTGGACGATTTGCTTTTTTTTTTTGGATCAAATCATACACTAATTCGATGCTTTTAGCTTGTGCACCTGAAGAGCATAATTTGCCTTTATGCTGCAGTCTGAAATAATTTGGCTTCAGTTCTTCCATCACCAGACTGATGTATAAATGAATTACACTAAGTTGTTGTTGCACAGAGCATCATCACACACTGTGGCGATTGCTCCACCAAGGACTCCCTAGAGAAGAGAGCTGACGTTTAACCACTGGAATCCATTACGCATACCGCTCCAGCCCCCAGTGGACTCCAGCCCCTGTCATCCTTCAAGGTCCCATAGAGAAGCTCAGCTGTGTAGTCCTGAGGTCTGGGAAGCCTTGACTCTCCTGGGCCCCAGAAGTTTCTCTGTCATGTTGGACCTGAAATTTGGACCACAGGAGACAAACGCTCCACTGCTGCTTTTAACCAGTAGAGACAGTGCAAACACCACCATATTATGCAGCAGAGGCACAGTTAAAAGCGAACAGGGACTCCCTTCTTTATTAGAGATGTCTCATGGCTGTTAGCAGCAGACTTTCACTTTCATATGCCCCTATCTGTGCTCTCGCTTTCTTTCTCTTCTTCCACTGTCTGTCTTCTTCTCTGTCTTTGTTTTTCTGTATATCTTTACAACTTGTAGTCGAGTTTAGTCTAGACTAAATTGCCTGAAAACATTTATAAAATTAGACTCCTTTACTCTATTTTTATATTTGTATCTAAAATATAGCTTCTTCACAATCAAACAATAGATAATATGCTATCATGGTGAAGTTAAAATGAACAGCTGAAATATCTACAGTACATGCAGCAAGTATTCAGACACTTGATTTAGTTCTTGTTTCTTACTACTTACCAATCCATTGTTGTAGGTATACTGACATATCCCTCAAGTGTCACACATTTATAAATCCATCAAGGTCAAGGACATTCATACCTGTCCTGAAGCCACAGTATTGTCCTCGATGTGTGATTTGATGTACTGCAACATGGAATTTCATATAATTATCTGCCGTCTCTGCAGAGAAACTCAGATGCTCTGTTGGAGTGGCCACTGGGTTCTTGCCCATTCACTGAATTTGGCAGAAGAGCCAGCTCTCGGAAGAATCATGCTGTTTCTAGACTTCTCCATTTTTACAATGAGAACTTTCATTAATTCAGTAGTTTCTAGTACAGTTTTTCCATGGGTAGAAACATACGTTTCCACCACAGCCTCACAGCAAGTTTAGCCATGCCAAGCTACACTGCTGTGGTCCTGCTGGGTAGCCAACGATGCGAGGAATTAATTGGAAATTAAATATGTTTATCACAGAGTTATAAGAGTTTCATTAGCACTGTGATTCTTCAATAAAAACAGGTCCACACAACAAGATGGGGAATTTGGCCCTATTAAGTTATTGGATCAGTTTTAAATATAGCAGGGAGGAATAGCTCATAAGGACACAGTAAGAAGTTGGATGAAGAGCTGCAGATGGCCTTTTATCCAAATCACCGGATCTCCAACATGTCATCAATGTAAACAACTTGTCTTACCTTGCTGTGCTGTGCTGTGCAAAACAAAACAAAAAACTGGCCCTGTGCCAGCACAGCTCAACTGCTCAAGGTTGTTCATGGCATTGCTTAGCATTGACTAGCCCTACCACACTGAATAAACCCTGTTACACTCTTCCATCGATCTGTGCCACAACACATTTCTGTCTTGGTACTCTACAGAGAATTTCATGGACTCCAGGTCTTTGGTTGTTTTTTCCTCTGGTATGAGGAGACAGTAATGTACCATGTTTAGGACATATTTCAGTGATGATTAGAAAATATGTTGCATTAACAACAAATACCAACTTGTAATGTAATTGCCAAGGTTTTGGATATAGGTAAATTAGATTATTATTATGAGGTTTGAAAATTATGAATTAATGGCAAAATTTGAATGAATTTTCAGTTAGGTTTGTAACACAGTATAAAAAAACCCAGTATAAATCTCTGTCTCTATCTCTCTCTACACACTATGTATCTGCTACTCTCATTCCATAAGTAGTAGCTCTCAGAGGGGAGAGTAGGGTGATTCCTGCAGGGCAGTTTCGATATGACACAGCAGGGAACTCTCTTCATCCATCTCCAACTGTCTCTCCACTTAACATTCTGCTTCCCAAAGGAAATAGCTCCCATTTATTCAGATGCTACAAAGCACTGTCAAGGCATATATGGTGGAATATGAGCCATGGCTAACCAATTGGCGAATAGGTAGTGACACATACAGTGCTTCTCAACTAGCAGGCACTCGTATCCAGTTTAGCAGCTGCTTGTCGTTGTTTATTGTGTGGCTCATTTGTGGAGAAGTGATTGAACCTTCTCATAGGCTAATAAAAACAGGGAGATTCACTGCCTAGCATTTTGCGCCTGGTCACACACATTGACTTGCAATTTGCATCATGCGGGTCCAATCGATGGCCTGCTGAGGCTATTGAGACCCAGTGAAAGGTCCAAAAGGCCAAGCAGAAGACAAGATGTGTGATGGCTCTTTGCTCTTTTATGAGCTCCACAGTGAGCTGCAAAGAGAGGATTAGGCACTCTCTGTAGCGGCGGACTGCTGGAATGCAGAGAAATTCATCATGAGGAGCTGATGATCCGAGGGAACTGTTTGAAGAGGTTGATTTATAGTTTTTCTATTAGTGTTAAAATATACCACTTGTGCAAACAGTGCATTTTGACCTTAAAAGCAATCTGGGGGGATAAAGGGAAAATAAGAAAGAATAAGGTGAATAGCTAACGGTAATGTTGTGATTCTGTCATCAGAGCCTTGAGAGGCAGCCCAAAGATAATCTTTATCTACACACAGCCGAGCCTCCTGACCTAGTGGTACCACACTGCTACACTGACACACAGAGTTAGTTAGCGCACATGCCATATAATCTAAGCGTCCCCAGTTCGAATCCGGCAAGGGACCTATGCTGCAGGTCATTCCCCTCTCTCTCTCCCCGTTTCCTGTCGGCCTCTCGGCCAGCTACTCTCTAAATAAAGGCAAAAAATCTTTAAAAAAAAAGAGAGTTAGTTAATTCTTCAGGAAAGCTTTAAAGCTCTGTTGTTGCTTGAACTGCTTTGAACACAGTGGCTGTGTCAAATCTGAGTTCAAAACTGGTGTGTGTGTGTGTGTATGTAATGTATTCAGATGAGAGTGTGTGACAGTATTCACTGAACCTTGTGGCGTTGTCGTCATTGTTTCACAGGCTGCTGTGTAGAGAGAGATAGAACCTGGCACGCTTTAGGGGGAAGAAAAAGGATGCATCATATGACACACCTACTCCACAAAAATCCAGATCTCATTCATACACACACACTCCCTCTCTTCCAAAAAGAGTTGCACACACACGCACACACTCAACTAATGCTCAACTATCAAACTGCGTCCTTGACATCAAAGCAAAGTTGATAATGCAGACAAGCATGCCAGGCACACATGCAGGTACACAAACACTTACACACACACACTCAGCACAAGAGGGAATGTTTGATTAATTCACCTATTGTATGATTTGTGTATTTTTATCCATTTAATTTGTGCCTGTGCTCTGATGTCATGCTGCAGGCTGTGGGGCACCTTTGCAGGTGTTTCCAGGTCTCTTGTAAGCAGACAACTTGACAAGCATAATAAATGCAGTATATCAGAGACATGCACCTTAGATGTTTATTCAAATACAGTGATTGTTGTGGAGTGGATTAGTAACTCTGTTCCTTCACTCAGCAACTATCGATGAGGTTTGCCTCAGATAAGTGTTGCTGTTGAGCTTCTTAGCAACCAAAATAGAGGAAAAATGACTGCAAAACTGATAACTGACAAAAAAGATTATCAAGTTTTTCTGCAAGAGAGTTTTAAGAGTTTTAAATGAAAGCGGACCTCTCACCAATACCAAATACCCCATGCTTTTCTTTCTTTTGTAGTTGTAGCAGCAGCACAGACACAAAGCATTCCTTACCTTGTGTGTTAGAGGTTTGATGTTTATTCACCTATGTTTTAGACAGGCAGGACAAATCCCAATATAGAAATGATGGGATCTGTCGAGGGATTCTGGACCAGGGCTTATGGTACAGACCATAAGCCCTGGTCCAGACCAGGGAAGTAAAAGCAGAAATAGTAAGGAACTGCAGTTGCAGGTGATGTTGTTGTATTGTGTTTCCAGGGTAACGGCCTACTGCCCTTGCGGGTAAGACAGTGGGTCAATAGGCCTAAGTCGCACATACAATTTACAAATACACACACACACACACACACACACACATATGTCCCTAGACACCTTCTCATCGCAATATTCACACGGTCCAAACACACAACACATGTTCTCACCCAAGTAATGACACGCACAGTTTTGCAGACTCTGACACACTATCACAGTAGCGCAATTTAGTGTGTACATGCACACACATGCAAATATACCTTGACTCTCCCCTGACATTAGTGCAGACAGACTGTGGGGTCAACAGCTCTCTTACTATGTCACTTTAGCTTTGGCTCAGAGCCAGGCTCTCTTCAATTCAACACCATGACCTCCCCATGTGGTCACACTCTCCCCCCCTGCAGTATACAAGGCCATACGCTCTGTTTGCGTGTGCACAGGTAAGTGTGTTTGAGTGACAGAGAGAAAAAAAGGGAACTTGTGCAAGTGTTTTCTTTCCAGTAATATACCTTGAATACCTCCCGTCTTTTTTTGTGTGTGTGCGTCCGCAGGCATTCTCATTTTGTATTAATTGTGTGTGTGTGGTTGTTTAGAGATAAAATTCCAATTAATGAGGATGTTCCTCTAACTCTGCAATACCCGGGGACTCTGTATCATTATATGGCCTCCTCTATTCTGCTTTTGCCAGGATCGGACACTGACCACGGCCAAGACAAACAACACTCTGATATGGCATTGTGCAGCCTTTCTGCCCAGTTGATATTCCTTAACTCTTAGCCGTTTGATATACCAATGTCATTTTTTTTTCAGCCGACACAGATAAGCACAGACGGTGAGACAAATATTTTCTGACAATAGGATGGCCCTGTGTCATTGAAGTCACACTATTGTGAGAGTAAAATCTGGTTTATCAGAGGAAGTCACAATGTGGAGCTGCAACAGACAAGAGCCTTTCATTCTGTCCGACTGATAGGCCATAAATTTGTCCTGTGCGCCCAAATGAAAATCTGCTGGCAGCTGGGCATGGTCAGTCGTCTAAAACCGTCGCCTTGCACAGGAAGCGATGTGAAAATTCAGCTCAAAATGAAAATCCGGTCATTATCTTCTCACCCCTCTCGAGTTTCCAGTGGATTTTGGAAGATAATCACACGGGGAGATAGCCCGATAGCTCAGTTTTTGCGTTGTTTCAAACCGTGCTGTTAATGAGATGGTCTTTTCAGAGCTGCAAAAAAGAAAAAGTTCTCCATATTTCCAACCAATGATGAAAGGTTTTGTAGTTTAACAGTGAAATCTCAGTGGATGTTTGGGTGCAAGTGAATCGTGAATTTTAATTTGTGCAATATGGTTTCTTTAAGAGAAGTAGTTGGATTCACCCGTGCTTTTTTTTAATGCATTTAGCATCCTTTGGTTTCTCCTTTGGTTTCTGGCTTCATAAATAATAAACGAATGTGTGTGTGTGTGTGTGTGTGTGTGTGTGTGTGTGTGTGTGTGTGTGTGCTCTAACTGTGACGTGCCACTGAAGAATTGCTGATGCACCCTTTGGTCACTAACTAATCACAAGTGATCGAATGCAATAACAGCCACCACGTTTAATTTATCCACATTGACCAATTATGCATTGTTATTTGCAGCCATCATTTAGCAGAGTAGCTCCAGGGGAAGCATATGCACATTCACTCACAACTTAGTCATTCAACTCACTTCAAAAATGATGACTAATTAAATTGTCCCCCGTGGCACTGTAGTTAAATAAGACTTCTGTGTAAACCACATAAAGGTCATAAGTTTAGTGGCTGACTTCATCAGTAGTGTATTAATATTCATCCTGGACATCTCTCAAATATTCTACTACAGTTTGAATTAGGTTATGCACTTGGATCATGTCTACTTTGCTGTCAAGCCTGTACTCAATGCCAGCACTGTTTGTTTATGTCTGCTTTAATCTGTCTTCCAGAACACACTAGTGGGACGGTCTGTGTTTATGGTGAACGCCACAGATCCAGACCAGGGCACCGGAGGCAGCGTTCTCTTCTCTTTCCAGCCTCCGTCCTCCTTCTTCTCTATTGACGGGGCCCGAGGCACCGTCACGGTTATCAAACCGCTGGATTATGAGACAACCTCAGCCTACCAACTCACCGTCAACGCCACGGTCAGCACACATGAACACTTGAAATGTACAGCATACATCAGCACAGACCTAACACACTCAAAAAAATGAATGCGTTTGTTTCTGTTTCTATCAGGATCAAGACAAACTGAGACCTCTCTCCCGACTTGCCAACTTGGCCATAACCATCACTGATGTCCAGGACATGGACCCCATTTTCACCAATCTGCCCTACAGTACCAACATAGAGGAGGACGTTCCCCTGGTCAGTAATACTTGACCTCGCACTGCCATAGCTTGCATCCTCTTCATGCAACTTTTAAGTGAAACCCTCACAACAATCTGCTCATTTCTTCCACTTCCATCCTTCTCTGCTGCCAACAAGTTCAACTCATCTTTCCCCTTCATTGCTCATCTCTTGCTCCTCCTATCCCATGTTCCTCCTCCCCTTTGATTATTCAGGAGCTGCTGCAAGAAAAATATGGTTAAAAAAAGGAGGACTGAGTTATTATCAGGATAACGTCCCTACTAAGCCCCAGAAATCCACACACACCCAAACTCAGCCCCGGGCCCCTACATGCAGCACTGCAGGTGTTGGAGACTGTAATTACTGTGAGAGATTTACAGGGATGTGCGGCCTCCAGCAAAGGTCACCGGGGCTGTAGGATTTATCTCACCATGCTGCATCACGCGTTCTTTTTGCTGCTTCTGTGTGAAGTATGAAGTACTGAGGTCTCACACTGACCTTACTTTTGTCTTTATTGCAAGTAGGTTTGTAATAGGTATCTAATACACTGAATGTCTAGTTCTCTGTATACCATTATGTTCACCCCGGCTTAGCCCTCTAACTAAACTATCCCAGGTGGCTAATGGTCCAGCTATTGATGTTTCCACTCGTAGAGAAGGGAATTACACACAGGGGCGTAATACTGTCCGTGCTTATTTCTGTTCTCTCTCTTTCTCTCTCTATCAGTTTTCACTCTACCTCTCCCTCCATCTCCCCCCCATCTCAACCAAACCAATCGACACACCCTCTAACTCACACACCCACCACCCTCGCACATCTCTCGTCCCCCGGCTTGCACACGCCATAGTAGAAATGTCAAGTGCTACATTTGCATGCATATTAACGGGGCGTGACGGAGTCGACACCCGGTGTCTCCCCGACTCTCTGATTCATCAACTGTCACCAGGAAGGTCACAACAAGAGGAAGAGGAGGCAAGTGCGGACGGGGTAGAGAGGGACAGTGGAATAGATGTTGGGGTAAAGGTGAAAGGAGGGAAGAAAATGTGCAAAGTTACAGGAAGATAAAGGAAATAAACATGTTGCATTACAAAGTTGGTGTTTCTCACAGCAGCTCAGAAACCTCGGTAATACTGCCTCGGAGTGTTGTAGCTCTTGCCTCTTACAGTAGGGGGCAGTGTGTAATCCTATTACAGTGGCACTGTAAAGAGAAGGTCACGGCAAGCGTGCAAACAAAATCTTTTACTGAGCCCCTTTGACCCAGCAACAGATACAGACAGGATAACAACAGTGCTTCAAGTGGAAAAACTAGAAATGTATGCCACGGTGCTTACACACACACACACACACACACAATCCCGATGCCCTCATGTGGTATTCTAACAGGCATGTGTCATTTCCATTAGGTAGTGTTTGGTGGTGATAAGCCGAGGGCGTACAGTGACAGAACGAGTGTCAAGTGTTCTCAAGGCCCATGACATTTACACGTAAAGGGATATCAAACTTGGATCCCTGTCATACGTCATTTCTCAAAGGTGTGAGCACGCACGCACACACAAACACACACACAAAAAAACCTCTTCTATTTCTGCCTCTCTCCATCCCTGTTTGTTTCTCTGCATCTGTCTATCTCTTTTTTTTCCCCAGCCGATCAACCCGTCATCCGTAGATAACTTTGAAGGAGCAGAAGAAAATATTTTCACAGGGCAGGGGGTTTTAGCTGTTATAGCTGTGAATCCACGCTGCTTGGACTGACGTTTAAGCCCCTTCTAGGACAAACACAATTTGGCTGTCAAATCAATGAGGAGAAAGAGAGAGAAAAGGAGAATGGGTTGGGGAGGTAATGCACTGTATAGCTAGAAATGAAAGGATGAAGAGGAGGAGGAGGCGGTGAGGTGGGGGGGCAGGCTCGGGTTTGACAGATGTGCTGGTGTATTTGTGAGAGTGTGTATGTTTGCAGGAAGGGGTGGGGGGATTGTATCTTTGACGGTTGATTGAACATATTCCACTTGTGTGGACAGCTCGAGAATATTGCTCATATTATTTCAGCATCACTTCGTCTTCTCACTCGCTCTCTATGTCCCTTATTTCTCTCTTAGTCTGCCCCTAAATCTCACCCCTCCCACCCCCCATAGTAGGTAGGTGTGTGTGTGTCTGTGTGTGTGTGTGTGTGTTTCTCTCTCAGCTAGTGATCGGTGTGAATCAATCTCTCTAAAAGGCTTGTAATTGATTCTGCTGTAATTGGTCAATGACAGGAGATGCTTTGGCAGAAATGGAGCATAAACACGCCTTAGACACAATTTGCAGGATCAATGGGAGGCAGCATGCTCGGGTGTGAGCGATAGAGAGCGTAGGGGGAGAAAGGGAGGGGTGAGAGGAGGAGAGAAGGAAGGAAATTGGGAAGTAGGGAGGGTCGCTCCAGCTCTCACTGCAGCACAGGAGTTTTTAAGTATCACCACCGTGTCTGATTGAGGCACGAAGTCTGAGAAAGCTCAGCGGATCAAAGACTTTTCAAATAGCTTTCACTCTTTTTCTTTTCTTTTTTTCCCCCTCCCCAACTGTCATACTGGGGTTTTTGTCAAGTTGCAGACTCATAGCTGGCGTAGCTGGAGAGTTTAAAAAACAACAAAAGGTGAAATAAACCCCAATGAAGTGTTAATAACCCACTTCTATAATGAAAAAAATTGTCTGTTTACGACTTGCCTGCCGTGATGCTACTTGACTTTTTGTTACGGTTATTGTTATTTTTCTCCTTTCCAACGTGGAGATGTATTGGCTATAAAGGGCTTTTAGGGTTCAACATCTGGTGGGAGTGTCTGTCAGAGAGAAGAATGCTCATTCATGGTTTTCATGGAATAATAAGTGTCTGACTGGGAAATACTAAGACAATTATTCCCTAAATTGATGCACTACTTCCACCTGAAGGCCAGAAATCAGTTGGGGATTTTTTTTTTTACAATATGATAAAGGCAACTAACATAATTTTTTGAAAATATATGTATAAAAATATACATCTAGTATTATTTCGTATGTCGATAGCTGCTTACCATAATACAAAGCTTCTTGTAATTGACAGGTCAGATTAAAGGAAAAACTACTGGAAAAATGCTGGAAAATACATAATGACTGTGAAGATTACATACAGCTTATACAGTATGTTGTGTGTGTGTGTGTGTGTGTGTGTGTGTGTGTGTGTGTGTGTGTGTCTGTGTCTGTGTCTGTGTCTGTGTCTGTGTCTGTGTGTGTGTGTGTGTGTGTGTGTGTGTGTGTGTCTGTGTCTGTGTCTGCAGGGATACGAGGTGCGGAAGATAACAGCCATTGACCAGGATCTGGGCCGACCGAGAGGCATCGGCTACACCATCATCTCAGGTCTGAGTCACATAATCAATCTGACATCCGCAGCACAGAGAGGGGGAATCGATCACTTCTTATCATAATCTCACAGTAATAATAGACAAGTCTCATCAAGCACCACAGTCAATAACAGCAGAGAGCAGCACCTCAGAATTGGAGAATGGGCTCGCCTTTTAAGTGGGTATTAATCACTGTTGGTGCGGTTGTGCAGAAGTCAGCTTTCATTAAGCGTTATCATTCACAAGTTTGGCTCGTGACATCAAAACAGGATTATAGTTTGTGAAAAATTTGACCTCCGGCAAAGAGAGTGATCTCATGATTTCCTGTTGTTGCCTACTTGTGTTTTTTTTATTGTTTTATTGGATATGTCACACTAACAGTTTGGAAAAAATGCACTGATATAAAGAGAGTGCAAAATGCCGCCATATTGGGTCTCCTCCTGAAATCTCTGTCTTGTGTTGGTGTTTCTGTACCTGAGAGTCTTATTTTAAAGAATGTGACGGGACTAGTGGAGAAGACTAAAGGAATCTTCAGTTTGCATGGTGTTGATAAGGCTAGAGCAGTGATCCTGCTTTAATACTCCTGAGCTGAGTTTTCCTCTGCCAATGATGTTATGCTTGTGCCTGCCAGATACTTTGTCTGTCGGTGTGCCAGGACGATATCTCACACACAGATTCCCATGAATCTTAATGGTTAGATTGACCTTGGGGCAACAAGGGCCAAGTTACATTTTGGGGGTTGAATCATCACTATTAGACCAGTATCTTGTTTTTCTAGCCTTATCTATGAAATGACACCAAAATACAGAAATGATTCCAAGTCCCTGAAGTAGCTTTTCAAGGATGAATAAACCAATTTAACATAACATTTTAATGATGTTTTGGGGAGCAAGTGGGATAGTATTGTTTTTTATGAGTGGAAGTCTGGAGAACTGAAAAAGCTGGACTCCATTGCACTGACCATGTTTACTGTTTGCCCTAAAGAATCATCTAATTTGCAGTCTTGGTAAACTCACCTATGTGGAGCTTTTTGTTGATCGTATATAAACAGATGAATGTGACCAAACCAAAGTGAGTACACGAGAAGTTAAGATTGAAAGGGACACACTGAGTTTACATACACCCATTATTTATAGTCATTTAGTTATTTGAGTACATTAAATCATATTACGTATTGAATGTGTCATTTTCTAAATAAGTGGCGCAGGAAAAGACTGTCTTGTTCGCTTAATGATGATCACTGTCACTGATGTCCTCCATTTGTTTTTGTTAAAGAAATTCAAGATATATCTGTTGAACTAGTTTTTGAAAGGGCCCTCCTTTTACTTACCTAGTAAACTTCATATACCTATTGAAATAAAACACACTTTTGACTCGGTGCTCCATGCTCAGCTGTAATACCCCTTTAATACCCCCGTAGGGTGTTAATTGCCACCATAATCAACGTTTCAATCTTGAAGGATGAACAATCCCTGGAAGATCCTCGGGGAGTAAAACATTGATCAGCATGGTGAAAATAAACACCCCGTTGGGAGGATTACAGCCATGTGTGGACTGTATTCTTTAAACTCTGCGTGCCCCCTGTTGAGCCCAGAATGGCCAGGATGGAAGGACATCAGTGGCTCCAGTTTTGCCAGCTGGCTGATAAGGGCTGGCACTGCTTGAAAAAGCCTGGCACACCATGGGAATTTTGGGTGATGAAGATATTCATCGTTCTGCCATCTGCTGAGTCACTGCCTGACCTCACTGCTTAACAAAGGAATTTGACCCCGCGTGTGTGTGTGTGTGTGTGTGTGTGTGTGTGTGTGTGTGTGTGTGTGTGTGTGTGTGTGTGTGTGTGTGTGTGTGTGTGTGTGTGTGTGTGTGTGTGTGTGTGCATTTGAACTTGAGCATGTGCGCAGTTATGTATTACTTGTGAGCAATGGCATGTGTGAGAGAAACAGTGTGCGCTCCTTAATGCATGTGTGCACCTGACTGTTGTACACTGAGGACACAGAGCCCACAACCCAGCCCTCTTCTTTACAGAGCTCACCGTAAACACTCTGCTCCCTTTCAGTGCACACACCTACTCAGTCTTACTTACCGTCTGCTGCAACGTTTTGAATTGTTGTGTGTGTTGTTGCAAAGTTGAAGGGCTGAGTTAAGCTCTAGAGGAGAAGAGCATTAAAAAGACATTAATTAGGTGGTGCGATGGATTCCCAGTCGTTGCAAAATCAAGAGTTATAGCACTGCACTAAGCCCTTATGGAGATGGAGCCTGTAGGCTTGATAAAATCATTATGAGTTTGATAGATAATGAAAGTTGAAGGGTGATGCAGTGCCAGGAGATAAAGGTGGGAGGGCAAGGTTTTCAGAGGATTTTTGCATGTGTGCCAGTTGTTTTAGGTTTTTTTTCTTTTTTATCTTTAGTAAGTCTGTGTGTGTGTGTGTGTGTGTGTGTGTGTGTGTGTGTGTGTGTGTGTGTGTGTGTGTGTGTGTGTGTGTGTTGTGCGTGCGTGCGTGCGTGCGTGCGTGCGTGCGTGCGTGCGTGCGTGCGTGCGTGCGTGTGTGTGTGTGTGCGAATGTACACATGCACTCGCACATATATCTCTGTCTATACAGGCTCATGTGCACGCAGTCAGATTAGCATGAGGTTGTGCTTTGTGCTTGTTTGCAGTCTTAAGTGCAACTCTGCATGGCGCCTCTCTTGCCTTCCCGCTCCTCGCCCAGAGTGTCCTCAGAGAGTGCGGCTCACTCCTGCGGGACTCGTCTCATTAGTTCGGTAATTAAGATAAACGAGGTTTTAATTGCAGCTGTGATTTATGCTAATGATTGTGGGACTCAAGATGAGGATTTCCTCTCCCTCCTCCAATCAGATGGCAGATCTGGGATTTGATGTGTATAAGAGATAGCATCAGAAGCATTACACTCTGCCTCTGATGTTGCAGTTGTTATTGTTTGTTATGATGGTGGAGATGCAGGGGACGGTTCTGATGGTAAGATCCCTGGTCCACAGAGTAAGATGTACCACTCCTTGACCTCTGACCTACTGCTCTCATTATGCATTGTGAAAGAGATTTAAAAAGCAGTTATTATTTGATATATTTCTTGTTTAAATTATATATTTAACCAATGTTGTTCTTAAACTAACTAGTCACTCTTCATTTGTCATTCAACACCTGCTACATATCATCAGACTGCTGTGTCTATTTTAAACTTACACTGTATGTAAGTGTGAGATTTTGTTTAACAGTTAGTAATGTCATTATATCTTTGCCAGTGGAAAGATAAATAATAGATATTTAGATTTCTATGTCTCTTTAATGTGTTGATTTGACAAGTCTTTAGAGTATAGTGTTGTTTGTTCTTCAGTTCAACCGCTTTGGTACACACCTGTGTGCTGTCATTCTGTCATGCATGATTGGGATGAAATAGTACTCCGAGACTAGTTGAACTCTTGAGCCTTGTTTCTATCTCAGGGTTGTTCACTAACGTGTAGGGTTAGCTGTGGGTATTTTTGAGTCAGTGCAGGGGTATTTAAGAAGCGGCTGAGTGCCGAAAGATCAAAGAGAGAGGAAAGGTCACTCTAGGTGGTATCTCTCTGAGATATGATGCATTGTACTTCTGGGTTTACTATTTGGTGAATCACAAGCTCTATACATAGTCCACTGCTGATTAAATAGCTTGTACAGTATTTGAGAACCAAAATGCTTGAAGTGTAACAAATACTCCCACTATTGATGATGATAATGAATTGCACATAGTGTTAATTGCGATACACAATCATTTTTAATGTTTTGCACTGGGAAGACTAAGATATTGTATTTTATCTCCAGTAGCTGGACACTGTTAAGTGCGCATTCCCTTTAAATGTATAATAAATCCCAATCTTTACATTGGAGAGGTGATATTAATTTAATGACCTAGTGTTTATTTGTAGATGTTGCCATAATTGCCCCAAATATTTTCAGAGGTTTTTTACGTCAAACAGTGACATCCACATGTGTACATTTAATACTTAAAGATGTCCACTCCTGCGCATGTCCATTGCAAATTATCGTAAAATGATCAAACCCTTAAAACCTGTCTAAGAGCAGCGTTAACTAAGTGATATGTGTCTGCAAAACCATTGAAATAAACAAGATAAAAATAATAGTTTTTTTCAGTTCAGACATGCTGGACTGAAATTATATCATGGCTCTGAGAGATTTTAATGATTAATGAATTAGACTTTTTATTTTTTTAACCAGGGAAAGCTGTGCAGAGTCACCGACAACTCATTATTGATCAGATGAGAATTATGCAGGTACTCTGGAAATAATCGCCATTACTGAGCTCCCTCCTGATTCTGCTAATGTTGGATGAGATATTTCATAAACAATAAAATCCAAATGCACGTCCCCTGATCAGAAACTCTCACCTGTTATTCTTTCACATTTTCTGTGTGTCAGAGATGAGATGTTCCCATTGCATTACATTTCCTGACTCAGTCTAATTTGGCCATTGGCAATTATCAAGTAAATGTGTTTTTTGTTTTTTTTAACAGTTGCTCTAAATGTGCATTTAAGTCCTGTTTTAAAAAGTGAATTTTTTCTTGGCTCATAATGGATCCATTATGAAATGCAGGGAGGACAGCAGAAGAATTTACCAGGTGTTCATGTGTCTGTTTGGAGGAGCAACCATGTGTCCAGGGAATCAAATATCTGCTTGCTCAGTCTTGTTTCACTAGTTGCCAAGACTCCAGTCACTGCCGAGAAAATTAAATATTAAATGACCTTTTCCCGTAGCAGCTCTAGTCTTACACCAGCACCATCTCCATTTTGACCTCAGGTGTTGCAATAATACACTGACGTAAACTTACCGGCTCACCTGAGGGGAACAAATCCTGTTAAGCCTCATTTTTTGTGGCTTCCCTGTGCAAACCATTCAAAATGATTGTGTATGGCAAGTAACACTATGTCTTATGCCCTATCAGTAGGATGTTGTCTTAATTATAAACCAGATCTCCCATTTGCCTTATCTATACAGCAGGAAACAGAAAGAAAAGTGTGAATAGTGTTACATTGAAATATTTAGTTTTATACATACTTTATTTCACTTGATTTAGCTGTAGCACAAAGGTTAGCATGTATGTGGTTGACAACAGGGATTATTTTTCACAAAAGGTACCAAAGAGAGTAAATACCCCCTTAATAGGAATTATAACAGCTTAATTTCTTTCTATTCACATGTAAAGTGTATTGCACCTTAGCTTCTGGCCAACTGCTCCAACAACAAACAATCCCAAAATGTCAGCAATTATCCACTCAAACCCGCCCTCGAGGACGGCCAAGGCAGTGGCACAGACAGCCTCAGTCAGTCTCACTGACAACAACGACCTGAGGGACTGACACACCAGAGCCAAAATGGACTCACTCTGGCACAATGTCCACGCAATGCACTCTGATTTGAGGATGTCTATGCATATACATACATGAGTGAATTACACACGCACACGCACACAGACACAGACACACACACACACACACACACACACACACACACACACACACACACACACACACAAACACAGGGAAGGGGAAAGAAGGAAAAGATACCAAGAAAAACCCCAGTATGATTCTTAAGAAATCTTTAAATATATATATATGTGTTTGGTTGATGGAGGTAACTTTCACCTCTCTAAAAAGCGCTGGGCTATCTGTGATTTCTATTACAGAGAGTTAGAGGGCCAACAAGTCTTGTCCAAAAGCGTTTCTGTCTGTTAGGATAAGACTTAAGCCATTGTGTAAAGTTTGTTCAGACTCTCCACTGTGTCTGTAACAAGAAGGAGAAAAGTCAGCCTAGCGTCTCACAGAATGAAAGGACATCCCCCAAGCTTTTCATATCAGCCTCTTGTTTATCTGTGTGCGCTTGTTTCTATCTCTTGCCACATGCAAGCACAACTAATCCCATCTTAAGCCCTTTTCCATCTCTACCCTTTTCTATCATTTTAGACAATTCCTCCTTTCTTATTGCATCTCTGTTTTCTGTTTAGGAAACTGCAGCAAAGAATTGACCGCATTGGATTTTAATTTGCAGCAACCCAAGCAGAATAATTCTCTAAATTGATAAAAGATGATAACTTCATTTTTATGTATTTTATTATATTAAAAAAAACACACAAGTACTTAAAAGTTTGTCAGAGGCTGCACAGTGAGACCACATATTGCTCTGATACAGACAGACACAGTGTAGCCAAAGGGGTCCGCTGACTTCCATGGCCTTTGTCTGTGACAGCATGTAAACACCCCGTCTGCCCCCCTGACACAGGAGTGAAGCAGACATCCCTGTCCAGTGCAGTGGGTCGGAGAAAGGGAGACAACTGGCCTTGTTACAGCATCCCCACTGTACACAGGTCAGACAGGTATGGACACGCCATTTCCCGCCTGGACAGACTGATAATAGTAAAGGCGATTATTTCCCTCCGTCTGCCTTCCACACATATCTCTCTCCGTCAGTACTGCTACACCCTGATGCTCTGATTCCATTCCTCTATTACATAGCTCATATCAGTAGGCATGCTGTAATATGGACAAGGCTAATACCTGTTATTCTATGGGGAGCTCTTATTGTGACTGTCGTGTCATTGGGATTTCTCTGGGTTTTCAATTAGACGCTCCGAGGCTCTCCGAAGCTTGTTGCTATGTAATCTCCCAGAGAAGGCAGATAGTCTGCAGGACACTGATCACAACACAATCCAAAGTCTAGCAGAGCCTAGTAGCTGTGTTCACATTCAAGTCCAGACTTCACTTGGTAACTGTAAGATATCGGCAGGGGCGGTCTTTACCATTAGGCAAGGTAGGAAATTGCCTGGGGTCCCTAACTAAAAGAGGCCACACACAGATATACATTTACTATGCTGTTTAGATATGAAATATGTACAATGATGTTAATATTCTAACTTCATATAAACAAAAATACTACAAGAGGCCCCCAAAGTACATTGAAAAAATATACAACAATGTTCCTCACACCACAGATTAATGGACTATTTCATCACCGGACAGGAAGCTACGACCCCTGCGCACCTCTCGACTCACATGTTGCTAAGGGCGCAAAAATTTCTGAAAGTAAAGTGCAATTCAACACAACATCAAACAGTAGAACAGAGTTGTCGTAGTGCACATTTCAAAGGAAAACAAAAAGGAAAAGTAAAGCAATCACTGTAAAGCTCCTGAAGGTGATCTGTTCTTCTGTTGCTCCCACTGAAACAACCAGCAGGACGACAGCGCCCCAAAATCCTCATGAAAACAAAGTGAATGATGATGATAATATAGGGAAAACTGCATTCAGTGAAGAGAGAATGTCGACTATAAGATAAGAAATCTGCTTTCAGGACAGCAATTTAGGCCTACATGTTTTTTAATATTTTCATTTCATGCAACTGTATAGGCTAAACACAGTACTTGTCATTCTAATACATTTATCTGGCATCTTGTTCCTGGTTACTTTACTTTACTACTATTTCTGCACTTTTATCTACATGCAGTACTTTTAACACAGTATTGTAAGTGTGGTAATAGTTTAAAGTTTTGAGTGCTTCTACCACTGCCAATACCAACATTCTCAGTTACAGAAAGGGTGAAAATAAGGCATGAAGGAGGCTCCATAACTGAGTTCACCCAGGGTCCCAAAATCACTGACTCCACCCCTGGATAAACAGTAGGTCTCCTACAGTAGAATTCCTTCATTTGATCTCTTCTTGTTTGGTTTGGTTTTATTTATAAAACAACCTACACATAATACACTTGTTGAAATATTCACCAAAAAACCTACAAACTAACAAAAAGATACAGATTCAGTCCCACATGACACATGGACATGCCTAAACACAAACTAAAACTAAAACTAAATTATACAAATATAATTGAATCCTATATTTTTACTAAAATACTACTACATTCACCCATATCTTCCTTTTTCATTTCCTTAAAAGAAACTTTCAAAACTGCTTTTTAAATTTGTAATACATTCTGGGTATCTCACATCATCTGGTAAGCCGTTGCCCCCAAACTTTAAAAGGATTTAGATCCAAAAGTTCATATCTACGAACTTTAACTGAATTTTGGCTATGCCTTATATTATACTCAAGCGGGTCACATGTGACTTGCTGAAAAACCCTGTTAGCAGAACTCAACAAGGATTAGAGATTCAACACCTCATCTTATTGTATCAGTCTGTGAACGGGCCTGATCCAACTGATAATAATTATGTTTTTATGTTAAAAAGTAAAGAAGAATGAACAAGGAAAATATACGGTTCAGTAAGAATCCTCCATTCTGCCCTTGATCTCATTCACTGGTTGTTGTCTTTCTACAACAGAATAGGGTTTTTTTTAGCAACATCACAGCACAGACATATATATGTCAGCTTTATCTATTGGTGTTAGAGGTTCTCCCTTATTTTCATGTATCTAAAGGATAAAGGAGATGCTGCTGGCTTTGACAAATGTTATCCTAAGCTATCTGCTTCTGAACAAGCATATTTCCAGATGTCAAACCCAATTTTCTTTACTGCTGTCTTCCAGCCAGCTGTTGTTTTGTACAGAGCGTGCAGAGCCAGATTTTGTATCGTCTAGCAAACTACAAAAAAGAAATCAGATAGGAGGGTGAATCTCAAGTTCTGTACTCTGGTCTCACAAACACAGACAAACATTCTCACACCCGTGCTTCCACACATGTGCACACACAAAGCGGAGAGATAAGACTACACTGCCGGCTCGATGCTCTGTTGAAAAGAGAAAAATGTGACACCTGATGCTGACAGATCAAAGCCACCAATCAATACCTCTGAGTTTGATTATTTTCCATGAAAAGTTAAGATTGTGGATCGATACATTTGTCTGTGACCTGGCTGAGAACCAGTTTTCACTGTGGCATTTGAGACCAAAGTCAATTTAGGAAACACTAAGGACTCCATAGAAACAGATTGTTTCCAATAAGTGCGATATGTGGACTCTTATTCTTGGAGAGGAGGGTAGATATTAAGGTGCATCTTTGTGGCCTATTACTGAGCTTCTATTACTCTATAATGAAGTATTTTGTATATCAGAATCTTTGATTAAGAAGAAAAGTGGACCCCCAAATAATGTTCCAATCATCGCACACTTTGTTCAATTGCCAGTAGCGTTACATCAGGTGTTTTATCAGTGAGAAGCAGGTGTTAGATAATGTCCCTGTCACAGAACTAGCAACTTATACTGGTTTATTGAGTGGAGCACTTGAAGGGTGGATGGGAACTGAGGGAATATTGCAAACCTCCCACACCTCACTTGTATGCAGAGGTTATACAAGGAAGATATAGAATAAAGCACTACTTAAAGCATCACTTACCTACAAGAAGCTGTCAGCTGAATGTAAATCAAATCCCAATAGGATCAGAGGTTAGAGTCGTATGACTCCAGAAATTCAGAGACACGCAAAATTAAATTAAAAGTCTTACTTCCAATCTTACAGTGAAATTGTTGCATGACCACCTCAACTTTTCATTTATGAAAAGCCATTGGACACGTTACGGGAGCCAACAGTGCTCAAAGTCTTTAGGAAAATCAGGGTGTGTGCTGCTTTGGCTCGCACATTGAAAATAATGGCCTAACTCTGCAGCATTTGAAAGCAGAGTTAGTTGCTTGCAGTAGTGCTGGTAGTGAAAAAAAACAGTTTGCAAAGTACATGTCTCCGTTCCCTGCTCATCAGATATGTAAGGGGTCCTGATCAACTTGAAGTGGGCTGGGTGCAGCATGAGGAGATGATAGTCATAACATCAGGACCTGAAAGTGCATCTAAGCAGCTATGACAACAGCATAGAGTGGGATACCTTGGCAGAAAAGGGAAGGCACTTTCTTCTGCCATGTATTGTCTTAGAATACTTGTCCTTGAACCTCTTTTGAAGAAAAACTTTTGATGAAACTAGTTCATTGAGTATTCATGAAATGCAGCTTGTCTGCCAATGGCGAGACACCCACAGGGCCATTATCACTCTGCATCACACACACACACACACACACACACACACACACACACACACACACACACACACACACACACACACACACACACACACACACACACACACAAAACCACATACAGACTCACTGGTAGCTGTCATACACCAAGGGTGTGTGCGTTTTAATGCAAGCAAGATGTGAGTGTAGTTTAAAAACAATAACTAAAACCTCATCATCAACATGATTTGCCTGTAGGCGTAATCCTTAAAAGTGACACTAATTTGTGTACATTTAGCAAAGTACACAAAATCTTCGCCCCAAGACTCTGAGCATTGGCTGCATGCCATATCACATTACTAGAATGTTCCAGCGCCCCCATGATGTTGTCACAAACTAGAGAAAACAGTTGTCACTGGCTTAGTCATGGCGATTACACTTGGAGAACTCCTGCCTCGGCTGTCCTCAAAAGCTCATTGCTCAGAGAAAGTCATTGTCATCCACTTGTCGCACGCCCGATTGAACTCATCAGATCAAACGCTGTGTTTCTTCTGTTCTCTTGGGCAATCCCTCACATAATAACAACACATGTATGTTTTTCACTTTTGCGACTCAATACACTCAGTCTCTCCCATTTCTAGCCTCTCTATTTTTCTCTCCGCATCTCAGCACTCAGCCTTACGCTCTTTGTAAGTGGAGGAGAGAATTTCAATGAGGAAAACGTTCTCAGTAAATGAGACCTCAAGTCATTGTTCGTGACACAAAAATGTAAATGTGTTTGTCAATAGATAATATTAAATCTGTTTGCATGTTTTTCTTTATGCTTTGGTAATGCTGAGATTGTTCAAAATGGCAAATTATTTGGATTACTTTTATCTCATAATTGTGATAGTAATTGTAATCTTGTATTGAGGAAATTGCACGCACACTAAATTTGCACCACAAGGACATAATAAGCAGTCGTGTGTATATACTGCATATGTGTGTGTGTGTGTGTGTGTGTGTGTGTGTGTGTGTGTGTGTGTGTGTGTGTGTGTGTGTGTGTGTGTGTGTGTGTGTGTGTGTGTGTGTGTGTGTGTGTGTGTGTGTGTGTGTGTGTGTGTGTACTGCACACTAGACAAAATCATGGCATGGTTTCTCATTTTCCAGTCCAATACTGTTGGTAATGTGAGAGCATAGCTAATCCCCTGGAGTCTCACATCATAGAATCAAACTCTGCCAGTTAGCACCACATGCCATGCACTCTGACACACAGATGTGCGCACACACACACACACACATACGCACACACACACACACACACACACACACAGACTCACACTCATGTTCTATCTACACAGGAATTCTGTATTGAAAAGCCTACATATTAACACATACATGAAACATATAAACACTACCTCAAGTTATGAATATTAAATGCAAAAAATATGCATTTATTTGTGCTGAATCTCTGTGTGTGTGTGTGTGTGTGTGTGTGTGTGTGTGTGTGTGTGTGTGTGTGTGTGTGTGTGTGTGTGTGTGTGTGTGTGTGTGTGTGTGTGTGTGCAGCAATTTTCACCCCCTGGGGGTCTAATCACAGTGTCCTGGCAGATCACTGGAGAACTTTCTATCTGCAATTAGAATATGATTATATTTTCTCACTCAGTGGGACCTGTGAGTCGGTCTGTGTAATTTCACTCTGTATCTCTGGTCAAGCACAGCACACAGTAGAGCTGAGGTGGAGGACCGTTCTGTGGAACCTGAAGCAATGAGTCAAAGCCTCTTTAGAGGATGCATACAGAGAGTAAAACCAACAGTCTGCTGTTACAGTGCACTTGTACATTGCAGCACACCACTTGTGCGCTTTTGCAGGTGTGTGTTTATGCATCCATTCCACTCGTTGCTTGGCCAGGTGAGCGCCCAGTCGCCCGGGTAAGGAGCGGCTGTTGGAGTAGATTGGCATTCTAGTCAGGCCACTGAAGCTGACAAACCAATTTAGAGGCACAATGCCTACTCTGAGCGGGTCTGTGTCCCTGATGCATATTACCCCCCACCACCACTAATCATTATCAACATCAACCTCATGCCCTTCCCTCTGATACAAGCAAAAAAAAAAAGTTGCATATGTTGTGTCAGTTTATTTTCATTGGTGCCTGACACAAAATGACATTGGCATTGACAATGGCAGTTTTTTCTATGTTCAGTCTTAGTGTGACAGTGTGTGACAATGATACTGCTAATGCTCAACTTGTCCCAATCAGTTACTCCAGGAGTATTACAGTGATCAGGATCATCTGCAAGGAAGCACTGGAACTTGTTGATTTCTGTTTTATTATTTTCATGGTTCTTGGAGAGTTCATCTTCTGTGTTGCCCAAGTTTTTGTATTGTTCCTCAGTGCTATTTAAGCTTATAGTAGGGTTTTTTGTGTTTCATTTTAACATGTTGAGACCTTGAATAATGCAAGAATCAGACAGTATGCCCTAACACACTTTCCTCCATTTCCACAATTAAATAGAATATGTAAGCTGGATATAATCAGCTGTATTTTTCCTCCCGTTTATGTCCTTCCTTCTCTCAACCTTTTGGCCTCAATCCAGGCTTATTACCCAAGGGCTCTGCTCTCTCAGCTAGCCTGCCTCCTCTCCTCTATGCCCCCTCTGTGCTCTTTGTTCTGTAGCTGCCCTCCTCTCCATTCCAGACTAGGTACAGGGAAATAATAGAGCAGCCAGTGGGGAGTGGGGAACACAGGCATGGGTTAATCTGTTGACCTTAGCCGTTGTGCACTGTAGACTTACCATCTGAACGTATTTCTCCAGAGTCTAGACCTCAGCTATTACTATAAACTATTTGAAGAGAGTGATTCTTAATCCCTCAAAGTGCAGCTGAAGGTTCACAATGTGCTGCACTTACAAAAAAAGTGAACAAACACGTTAATTAAGAAAGTATCCTTTTTGGCCAAGGCACAATACCACATAGGTAAACTGACAATCTGGCGAGGAATGGAGTGAAAGACCGGTCCTTAAATACTGTGAGTGGTGGCTTGATTGCTGATAGAAGGCAGGTAGATGCAGATGCTGAGGAGATCTCCAACTCCGCCCAGCTCGAGGCCAACCTCCACTGGGGTCCAGGAAACTAAACAAAAAACACTCCCACAAAAGGGGAGGAAAAAGAGGGAACAAAAGGAAAAAACACAGGGATCCTGACACCAGTTTAAATTAGTAAATGGTGTAAGTGGTCAAAATGTAATAAAATAAAATATAATAAAAATCTCCCAAAGCCTAGTAAGTGAACTTCCAAAAACTTTGTGCCAAATATTGACCAGCAGACAGGAGTAATAGTGATACAAGCAGTAGCGTAATGATTTTCAAGTCTCTGGGACAAAAGTAGTGTGGACTACAACATATCAGTCAGCACTGTTTGCAGCATATGTTTTTGTTAGGATGTGTTGATATTTTATATTTCTATGATATTTTACTCTGTAAATATTACAGGAATTGAATCTGTTCCCTGCTAACTCTGCTGTACCCTGTCTCTTGTTATAGATGCAACCACTGCTTTCAAGTTGGTAATCTGCTATTTGTGGTGTATATATTGTCACATATTTTTCTATTTTATTATAGACAGAGAATGATTCCACTGTGTATATTTGCTCTTTTTTCATCCTGAGATTATGCTGTTTAACATACACTATATAGCAGATAGAACAGTTCCTGTGCTGTCAGCTGGTATGAACAGACTATATTAACAAGACATAAGTGAATTAATTCCAGGAGGACTTGACAGCCAGAGTCATCTCATTCAGCCCTCCCTGCTCCATTGTTTGCCTTAGATTAGTCTGATAGCATTCACATGTATGGACTGCCACTATCTACAGATTGCATAGGGGACTCTCCAGGTCTCATACAACACATTTAGTGGGCACAAAGAATCACAATGAAATTGTGAAGGCATTCAGTGTTCCTGAATGAGAAATGATTCGATCTTGACCGAGGTATTGTGTAGGGTGGATGGTGGGTGGGAGACATTAACAGCAGAGAGGTGACAGCGATGGGGTGTTTTTTCGTTTGCTGTCTCCATCTGCTGGGTGTAATTAGCAGAAAACAATCACAAGATGCCCAACAGAAAGCCTGAAAGACACTGTCAAAGAATAGTGTAAGAGAGGTGAGAAAGTTAACTAGCAGGGGTCTAAACTGTGTAAAGGAAGAGAGGGAATAAAAAAAAATATGACTCAAGTGGGTCTCAGTTTAATATTTTAACCTGTGTAATTGAAGTGTATAGAGAACGCCAAGCACACTTGAACTTGTTAATGAGAACAGTGCAGCGTTCATAATTTGAAAGGCTTCTCTTTGAAGGAGTGCATAGACTATAACAAAGTTAATGCAATTCATCAGCCCATGTGAAGTGATGTAGTTCATGAGAATTGTGCAGGGTGCTACAATAGCCAATCAATTTTCTATGCATTCTTATTGTCTTAAAGATCCCCTCCAGACATGTTTGATGTATAAAATATACTCTACATTGAATGATAATTGTGCCTAATATGTGGGGGTATTTCACAAAAAAGATCTTTAAAATTACATCTCCTCCTTCTCAAGAGTCTATGAATATGTAAATATTGTTCATCGCAAAAATGGAACTGTTTCGGGCACAAGATAAACACTACTTCAAGACAATGTCTCCTACTTCACAATAAAGTACATTCCCAGTGTTTGTCCACTGGAGGCTTCAAGTTTACACATCACAGGTGTATAAGTTGAATATTGGACCAAGGTGGGCTTCCCAACAATTTTTGATGTAACAAATCATCTTCTTAGGCCTTCCACTTAAAACTGGATTTTCAATGAGCACAGAGGAACAGTTGAATAGTTTTCTAGTATCAAAGTCTGCACAAACATCAGTGTGCACAGTGAAGCTCAATTATCCAAGTGAAATAACAATGAATAAACTACATTTATGAGTGGAGGACTTAAAGTTTAAAACAATTTCAGAATTTGGTGTGAGAATATTTTATTCAAAGAAGATTAATGTAATGAAATAATACGGTATATTCTATATTGAAAGGAAAAGTACATTAAAATCAACATCTGCATTCATCCTGATTGATGTTGTTGACTTACAATGACACATGTTCCAAGGCAAGCTAGAACAGGTCAGCATACTTTAGTGCAAACATTTTGTAATGATTCACTTCTAAGTAAACAGGTCAAATTTCTTATGCATCCTTCTGTCTCTGTATCTGTATTTAACAATGTATATGAAGTACTGAAGAAAAATTTGATTTAGCGTAAAAACCGGTGTATAAGTCGCACTGGTGTATAAGAGGCAGTCTATTTTGGGGGGTGTCATGCTGGGAAAAATGCTTTTCTATTGAAGACTGGTTGATTGGAATGTATGAGTAGCTGTTAATTTATAAACACATATGTTTATACTCCAGAAAGTGTTCAGTTTACAATTAAACACAATTAAAACACACATATGACACCTGAAACAGTGTGTCAGGTTAATGGTTAATGGTCCGGTAATGATTTGCTTAACTGAACTGGACCGGTATATTAACCCTCCTGTTGTCCTCGAGTCAAGGAAAGATGGAAGGATGGAATGAAAGACGGAAGGATGGAAGGAATGATGGAAGGAAGGAAAGATGGAAGGGAGGAAGGAAGGAAAGAAAGATGGAAGGATGGAAGGAAAGATGGATGGAAGGAAGAAAGGAATGAAAGAAGGAAGGAAGGGAGGAAGGAAGGAAGAGAAGACAGATGGAAGGGATGAAGGAAAGAAATGAAGATGGATGGGAGGAAGAAGGAGGGAAGGAAGGAAGGAAGGAAAGATGGAAGGGAGGAAGAAGGAAGGAAAGGAGGGAGGAAAGAAGGAACAGTCAAAACAGACGGGGTCAATTTGACCTGGGAGGACGACACAAAGGTTAACTCAGACCGGGTTCGGGTTAGGCTGAGTTTCAATTAAACCTTTTAAAAGAACACGGTAACTTAAGATATTTAATACAGTGTGTATCTGTATGCTCACTCGAGTCCCAAAAACTCTTCATCAGAGCTGTCTACTGCAGCCAAGTCGCACTTTTCCACTTCGCGCTCCAACATCAGTTTGGTCTGTAAATACTGAAACATCAGAGCAACTATTGTCCCAAACTTCTGATCAACACACAATCATTTTTCTGTACAGCATACAGCAGTAACGGGTCATCAATAGCCTATCTATTTTCATTAGCTGCCGAAACAGCTGGAGCGCACCGCGTGTCTGACATTGCTGTTTACAGGACGTTATTGTTCATAAGTGTGGATGCTCACATCATTATCTTTACAGTTACAGTTGTTGCTCTTAATGTTGGAAGACCTTTTACATACCTATAATCATATTCCGATCCAAACTCTCTCTATATATTTTACTGGAGTATAGGACACGTGCATATTTTGAGATCTAACAAACATGTTGAATGCAGAAAACAATGAACCCCACATCCTGCATCCATGTTTGCTTTTTATCAGTCCGTTTCTTCACTGTCTTTGTTGGCACGGTCGTATGTTTTGTTACTCTCTACCACCAACTTTCAATCAAAAGAATAGAATCTGTTTTGCTTGTGCAGAAGAACACATATACAAAGAAATAGAAAAGGTATCCACTCATAAAAATTGCTCCATAGTGCTAATAGTGGTCAAAAACTCTGCAGGGGATGTTTTAAGATGTGAAAATGAAAGGTACGCAGTGTTTGGTGCTTTTTTCATGTCAGGATTCAAAGAGTGGGAATATTTGCCAAGCTTTCATCAAAATTACAGAGAGTGTTGTGAATCAAATGAATCACAGTTGAACTATGATATATGTAGGACACAACTTGAATTTGGGGAATGCGAATTGTTGTAAACCTGGCATACATCCAGTAAAGAAGCGAGGAAGATGGAGAAGCTGAAGAAGAAATAGTAGCAGTGGAAGGGGAGTCCGACAGTGACAGATGAAACAAAGGAATGCAGGGGAGGCAGCATGTGGAAAGGTTTGAAGTGGTGGGTCAGCCTAAGGCAGGTAGAGAGACAAAAGACAGCACAGCAAAAGCTGTATCCATATTGCATGAAATAGAGACATGCACATAGCTCATCCACCACCTTCCCTTCTAGAGACTCCTCTCTGCATCCCAGGGGTTATGTTGAATTATCCACAACGCCAGTTTCGTTTGTCGCTCTGACTTTCTTATCTCTCTCTGTCTCCATCCATCCATCCAGGGAACACCAACAGCGTTTTTGGCCTGGACTACATCAGCGGTGCCCTGACAGTGAACGGCCAGCTGGACAGAGAAAATCCACTCTACTCAGCAGGATTTACTCTCACTGTCAAGGTAAACTACTGAATGGGAGAAGAGTTGAGGATGGAGGGACTGTTGCTTCCTAGAGAAAGGATTCAAAGTGTGTGTTAGCCTGTGGGTGAGGGAGAGCTTTGATATGATGGTGTATTAAATCAATGCATTGTCTGGGTTTAATAAAGTCTCAAAAGACCTGCTAAGAGCAGTACCTCACTCTGGCTTGTGCTGTGCATGCTGTAATGTAACAGTCTCTAAAGTTTATACTCATGGCTATAATTAGGAAAGGGTTCGAGGTCAATACTTCACTTAACACTGACTAAACGCAAAAAATCCCACAGCCCCAGTTATGTCTATAGATGCTATACGTATGTGACAAAACACATAGCTTTACTATGCTTGGTAGTGAAGATGTTTGTGATTCTTTGATAATATCCCTTTCAGAGCTTTGTGTGCAGTGAACAGCCAGCAGCAAGAGAGTGTTGGGGGGTGCGGAGGAGGACAAGATAAAGGAATAGGATTTAGAGTCCTCCTCGATGCTAAGGGCTCCTTTGTTCCTCCTTCTCTTTTTTTCTTCTGTTTGAAACAGGTGGAGTCTCTGAATCCCTCTGTTCCTCCACTGAGCCTAAAGTCTATCTCACTTGGCTTTTTAGCATGTCGGTCCTGCCCACTCACCCACCAACACCAAACCCACCCCTCCACCCCCTACCCCTGACCCACCTACGGCCTTCCCACCTTGTCCACTCTGCCACTTTCTTTTTTGTCGTCATTTCTTCTCTTCCACTGTCGTACACCAAGAGGTTCCCACAGGGTGTTAGAGGGTGCATGAAATTGATTTCCAAGTGCTACTCAAAGTGGAAGGATTTGCGATCAAAGACCCAGTTTTTTCCATGTTGCTGCAATGTTACATTGTGGATTTTTATGGCATGTCAAGTCAAATCCTTAGCACATGCACTGCACAACAAATGGCCTTCAATAGCACTTAATGGCCCCACTAGAACTCATTTATTTGCTCATTTAGCTGCAATTATTGCTCATAAAGAGCAGATTGTATGCAGGGGTTTTATATGAGAGAGCATTGAGATGCAATTCTGAGATTTAATACAAAAAGGGATTCTTGCTAACATATTCTAGCCTCAGTCTATCTTTTTAATAGAAATCAATAATTACAAAAAAGAAAAGTAGAATAAGCGAAAGTGCTGAAAACGAAAAAATGTCGCCCAAAAAATGTATTTATAAGATATGGATTTTTTCCTCTCACATTTTCTCTGCCTCTCTCTGCTTGTGCTTTCTTAGGTGGTTCTACTATTGATTGTGGTGTGCCATAGTAATACAACTAATTTCTCAACTTCAGGCAGCTTAGATAGTGCTGAGCGTGTGGAGGTGGAGGTCAAATGATTCAGTGGCATTGGGACTAGAGAGGCTAAACTACCTTGATTACCCAGAGACCAGCATGTTGTTCCTGCCTCTCCTCCTATTGCTTGTGACACTCCTCTATCAATAAAAGACCACAGCTGCCCATTCCTATCTTTCTCTCCCATTTTTTCATTTCAGAGGCCTCACATCTTCGATACTCGGGCAGCCAGAAACAGAGTGTGTAATTGTGTCTTTTCAATGGGACTCCTTTCTACTAAATCTCATTGTGTGTATGTGTGTGGATGTGTGTATGTGTGGATGTACATGTTCTGGCCCTCTCTTGGCCTCACTTTGAGCCTATTTCTATGATTGCTTTGAGTCCGTCTGTCCACCTTTTGATCCAATAAATGAACAGCTGTAAATACCTGGCTGAAATTGCATGCTGACCGCCTCCATCCAAAATGACATTTTCAGTGCAATTGAATGCATCTCGTACCTCTCTCTCTGTCTCTCTCTCTTTCTCTCTCTCTCTCTCTCTCTCTCTCTCTCTCTCTCTCTCTCTCTCTCTCTCTCTCTCTCTCTCTCTCTCTCTCTGTCTCTCTCTCTCTTTCTCTCTCTCTCTCTCTCTCTCTCTCTCTCTCTCTCTCTCTCTCTCTCTCTCTCTCTCTCTCTCTCTCTCTCTCTCTCTCTCTCTCTCTCTCTCTCTCTTCATTTGCCACTTCCCTCTGTGGCTCTGTATAAGGCCACGGAGTTGAAAGATGATCGCAGTCCATCAGAGGCCACAGTGATGACCACCTTCACCATCCTGCTAATTGACAAGAATGACAATGCCCCAAAGTTCAACAGTTCTGAGTACCGGGTCCGCATCACTGAACTTGCCCAGGTGGGCTTTGCTCTGCCCCTCTTCATCCAGGCTGAAGATAAAGATGAGGTGAGTAGATCATTTCCTTATGTGGCTGTCACAACAGTCACAACCAGTTAGAATATTCTTGACATTGAGGCTATTGTCACAGCTTGCTTCTTTTGTATTATAGGATTTTACCACTGAATGTACAAATACAGACCAGTTATTGAAAAATTTGGCTGCTGAAGGGACTTAAAAGAGACATCAATAAATGAGTGATCAGTTAGAGCAGTAAAGTGAAGTTCACTAAGCTATTTTTTACTTTTTACTATCAGTATGATCAAATTAGATCTCACTACACAAAAACAACATCAGCCCAGCTGCTAGTGTGTTTGCCACATCTAGTGATGGGCAAAGCAGTTCTTGTTAGTGTACTGAATTATTAGAATCAGTTCATTAAAAAGATTTGTTCAAAAGATATGTTCACAGAATAGTTCAGTGCTTGACCAGAGCTCTGACTGCGTAGTCCCACTCACTGAACTGAAACATGGCCGAATGTTCAGTTCAGCTCACTAACTAGTGAACTGAGAAGGGTCATTTGTGAAGGATAAGCCAGTGAGCAGAGAATTTAGTTAGATAAAGGTACAGTTTGCAAACTGAAAGCTGCTATAATAATGTCTTACACTATTACAGCACTATTGTAGCATCCAGCACTATTACTGCATAGAATGTATACACCTAATTATTGAATAAAATATTTGGTAGTACTTCCTACTTCGAGACTTCAAGATATAAAAGGGAGGTGCTTAATGTTAGCAAACCTAATCAGCTGTGTATTTTCTGTCTTGAACACACCCCATTCCTCCTGCAAACAAATGACATGAATCACTCACTCAGTGAGTGAGTGTATCCCTGCAAACGAGTCATGTTCGCTCGCAACTGACTGAGAGCTCAACTCATTCTTTTGAACAAATAGTTTACGAATGGCACAACACTAGCCATTTCCCATTAGCTGTATCGAACAACCTACTGTGGTGACAAATAGGGGTACACACACACACACACACACACACACACACACACAAACATTACACACATCACACACACACAGAGCCCAAACACTTTTTCACTTACGCTTGTTCTTCCACTGTGTCTCTCTGTCTCACATGTGCACATACTCACTCACACAGCCTGAGACCAGCACATTGGACTCGACTACAATTTAATTTGCTCTGGAAGAGATGGGATAGAGCATCAAATTATACCTAACGAGGAAAATCAATCACCTAGGGTGCAGATAAGCCGAAAGCTAGTCAACTCTGATTGATTCAGGCACAGCCGCCTCCAGGGTGGAATTTGACAGATAACTGCAAGTCAAGTGGATAGAGAAAAAGGTGGAGAGTAAAAAGAGACACACGGAGGAGAGGAGAGGAGAAAAATGGGCGAGCTAAAAGTAGCCTGCAATGGAGCAAAACCAAAGTCTGAATAATTGGTGGAGCAGGAAGAAACAGAGAAAACGGGAGAGAAAGAAATCACCTGAAGGAGAGATAGCAGGAGTATTTAGCAGCAGGTCTGTTTATTAATTCTAGGGATGATGTGTTTGCTTCTGTCTGTGTTGCAATGGCGAGGCAATGAGGGGAGCACCGTGAGCGCATTTGATGCATGGAGGTGGGGTGACAACCCAGACACCTGGCATGTGATAAGAGGTCCCTCTGTAGGTCAGCATGCGGCACCCAACATTTTTTCCACTACCAAACACTGCAGTCAGTCCAGGGAGGCACCCAACTGCTAAGATTGCTCATTAAAAATGGGGGAATAGCTATGGAAATTCTGAGATGCATTAAACCAGATTCACCATAGATGCTGCATTAGAAAGCACCCCTTCAGGATCACTCCATTAGCACCCACAGCTCACTGCCCATTCGTCCTCATATAACACAACGAAATGCGTCAGGAAGAGCTCAAAGAAGCAATGAATGTTAAATGCACAGTTGCGTGCCGGAGACAGAACATGCCTGCGCTCTACCAGTTTTGCATTGTAACGCTGTGTCACAGTGTCACACACGCAACGTTCAAAGAGTAAAAATCTAAGGAATGTTTTTGTCAAGCAGTTTTGTATTGCTGTTTTGATCCTATAAACCTGCATGTCAGTGCCGATACGCACACTCATTCACACTCCGCTACACCTGTGCTGTAATCTCACTTTTTCCAAGTGTAAAGGATTACAGGCAGACGTTTCATTTTTTAGACTATGACACAAGTGGTAGTTACCTCTCCCTCCTGTCTTTCGCTCCCTTCATATGCTCTTCTGCTCGGCGAGCATCTATAAAACTTTTGCCGCTGGAACTTGTCAGTAAACTTTGTGGCTGTCGCGTCTGACAGGGTGCTTTTATTGGGGGCTTCTAAAGGCAGAAGCAAATGGACGGGCAATTACGTTTATGGGCAGTTTGAGGTGACATCCCTGCATATTGGATGGTCTTTTAAATAGGAGTCATCAGCCACAATGGTTCTCCCAGAGATGAAAACAAAAACAAGGGGGCTATTTCAACCGCCAGCATAATGCCAATTGACCACCACGCCCGTCTTCCTCTGTCTGCCACAATGGCTCCTTGATTGGCCGCCCTGCAGCTTTATATATGAAGACAGGAGGGCTCTTGTGATGTTTTCTCAACTCAAGACAGCCACAGGCTTTTCAGGTCTGTGATGTGATTTTGACTCACTTGGTTTATATTTGCCCATCATGCCTTTGTACTCTGAGATTTCTTTGAATTAAAGAAGCAAGAGAATGCTGAGGATTGGATGTGTTCTTTTTACAGGTTATTCACAATTTCATGTTATCAAAAGCATCATAATCACGTAGTACTAACCTTGACATTCAGACCCACCCAAATACACTGCATAGTATTTCTAAATCAGACTCCATGCTTACATAATCTAACAATGTGTTGGCAGCATATATTGAGCCAAACCCAGACACACGTGTCTGTGCATAGATAGTCATGGTTGTCATCAGGGATCACATCATCCCTCCTTTTCCTCTCATAATACTCAAACTATGATGATTAAAACACATGGTTTCAGCCTCATTCAGTGGCAGGGTAATCATCCCAGTTAAACATACTGCATACAACTCTGTGGACAGTGCAGTGGGATTTGCTCCATGTTGCACTCAAATGGCCATTTACATAATGTGAAACAGTGCAGTGCAGCATCTATGTGGCGGAGATAAAGGAGAATTCAGATGAGGAGGCGAGATGAACGTGTGGTTATTGACTGTGATTTGATTCTTATGTCTGTTTTGCATTCTAACCTTGTCAGATCCATTTTCCCACACATTTTGATTGTTCTGCTCGCTGGTTATTCCCTTCTGCTTTTCCTGCAAAGCTGGGTCAATGGATAGTGGACACGAAACAATTTTCTCGTTTTAGGTCAGCCTGCCCACTACCTTTTTATGAGTCTTTTACCAGCAAATTGTTTCACACATCAAGAGGAATAAGGTCTTAATAAATGTGTCTGTCGACCCAAACACTGTTCATAATGTTTTGAATTTATGATCAGCAGTGATGGGAAGGTGTGTATGTATAGTGCTCATAAAGTTGCCACTTTGTAAAAGGTTCTAACCTCTCACACTGACTGACAATAGCAGACAGTTGTGAAAAGAAGGAGATATATTACATGTAGATTATGGGAAGATAGCGAAGGATAAGGGGAGTGTCTGCAAAAAAGATGCAGAGATAGAAAAGAAACATCTAGCACATGGCTGTTACAGAGTTGAATAGAGCTGGCCTCACAGCTGATGTTACACGTGTAGCCTAAAGATCAGCATCAGGATGAAGAAAATGTACTATAGATACTTCTCTGAAAATCCACTGAGTCATTCAAGCGTTAGTACAGTACAGCTATCTTGCCTGTGAGCATCACAATATTTTCTGACAACACACATATATGCCAAGACAACTACTTTCATAATATCATCAATGAGCTGACAATAGTACAAAATGCGGTAGTGTTATTTTACACTGAAACCTGAATATGTACATGTTAAACCATGTTGAAATATACCTTATATACCTATACCTATGACTTTATTTCCAAGCTCTTCTCTATCATATGATTCGTGTATACCGCCACACTATGGTCAGGACAGAACAGTCTGACTTTTGACCTCTTTGTTTGTTTGCTAAATTTGTGATTCTTATTCTACTGTCTCTACTGTTGCAGTCAGTGTAAAGAAAGGTTCATGTTTTGGTGTAAATGAGAGGTTTGGTGAAGTATCAGCTCTGCCTTTCTGTGTATTCATATAGTGTCTGTATGAATTATAAGTTTTATCCAAAAGCTAATCATAGAAACTCCAAAGATATATAGTAGTGTAGAATTTATCATGTACATTTGTCACTGGAAGGTTAGACAGAGTGTATATCAACACCTGCCTCTGAACCCTCTCAACATCCCCTTCTCTGTTTTCTTGTACTTGCTCCTCTCTCTTATCCTTCCTGCGGCAGGGGGTGAACAGCATGTTCCAGGTGTTTCTGACGGGAAACAATTCAGAGTACTTCACCATCTCCCCCACAGCAGTACAGGGGCGTGCTGACATCAGGATGAGGGTGGCCCTGCCACTGGACTTCGAATATATTCGCAGCTACAGTTTCTCTGTGAGTTTTCAACTTATAATGAGCATGCTTAAAGTGTACTAATGGACATTTACATGAAAGAATGCACACTGGGATGAACTCCAGTCCCCACAACTCTTAAAAGAATCAAGACGTAGGAGATGAATTAACAAGTAAACAAATAATATACAAAGTTTAGCAGTAGGGAATAAATAGCCATTATCTCCTCCACAAGGTACCTAATGTTTATTTATTTATTAAGTAGGATGCATACATAAACACTTGCTGAAGATATTTCCAGTCATTGCATTCATGTAACAGATCAGTTTTGAAAAGAGATACAACGTGGAATAAGAGAGGGTCATTTTCTTTTGATGACCAAACAATGAGTTTGTGGACACAAAGCAGCTATATTGTCCTTCTGCATGACTGCTTTTGACTGAACTCTGGACGAATCACTGATTTCTAAGCAGCAAGACTGAATATAGCTTCATTGTGTTTCTTACAACTTGTTTTTTATTTGTTTGGATATAAGGCTTTGTCAGACATAGGCTATATCTCTTTCTCAACACTGTAGACCTGTGTGAACAGTGAAATTGGTATTTTACCCCTGAGTCATTTATAAAACCAAAGGGTGCCTGGCTCTGTGTCTAATCCAAGATATCCAATTCTTAAACAAGCCAGTTATTTATGACTGTATCTTCTGTGGCACTGAGGAAATTATAATGATATCTGTTAGGAAGCCACCTTAAAAAAACACTGTTAGACTTGTACTATTTCTGCTTTTACTGACTTGTAACAAATGAATAAAATATGATTAATGTTGTATAAAAATATATGGCTACATTTAAATATTTTGTGTAAATATAATCCTTGTTGTCTCTCCTCAGCTCTATGCCAACGAATCTATGTCCGACCATGTGGGATTTGCCCGTGTCTTTATTGAGCTGATCAATGAGAATGACAACCGGCCCATCTTCAGCAAACCTCTGTACAACATCAGCCTTCCTGAGAACACACCAAGTGGTACCTCATTGATACGTATCCTGGTGAGTGTCTAAAGAAAGCACAGTGCAGGGTTCACACAGCTGATAGCATACTCGCAGAGTGGATCCTTGTGATTTATTCCTGAAGAGACATTTAACAGGAATCCAAATAGATTACAATAAAACCTGACTTGTACAAGTAACTTTTATTGGGCTTGTTTTATTGGGGATGAAATCTTGGCGTGTTTGTTTGCCCCATGTGGCCCACTACTCTCTTGACACTTCAGCATATGAGCTGTGATTTATGGTGACTCAAGCGAGGCTGCCTTAGGAAAAAGCGCAAATAAACACAAATGAAAAATTCAATCACCGGTTGGGTTACTGTTATCCAATACTGTGTCTTATCTTGTGTATTTATGATAGTGAGTGGCCATGATGGCAACAACTCTTAGATCTTAAAGATAAATTAGGACTCACTTTTGGCTTGGTCTTTGTGAAAGCAAAATTAAATGTCAACTGCCAACGCAGTAGTGAGTTCCACTAAAATAATGACCATACCATTGGAGAATAGTAGGAGAATGAGAAAGCCAGTCACAGAAAAGAATATGGAAGTTAGCTTAATTAGTTAGTGTATTTGTTATTATGCCAAATTACACTTTTCTGACCCATCTGACTTGGAAAAAGAGTGCTGTTCTCTGTCTGTCTGCAACTTTTGAAAATGAAGATTGAATTAAGCACAGCATAATGAAAAAGTGCTCAGCTCAAACTTAATTACTATTAATTAATTAATTAATTAATATTATAGATACCAATAATGACAGGACAGCACCCAGTCAAACTAATCCAATTAAGACAGGGCTTAAGAATTATTTTAATGTGGTATGGCTCATTCCCACCAGGTCTGTTAGCTTTTGTTGAGATGAAGTGTCCTTAAGGCCACTCCATCTCATCTTCTCAGAGTCCCACCGTGCAGCTGAGCTCACCCTCAGATACCATCCTGAGCAGCCACTAGTTTAATCAGATAGGAAAAAATCTACAGCCATCTCTCCATAACTCTGCATTATTATTCATTACCAGTCATTCATGTGGCAGAACATCCACAATCCACTAGATACAAGTGCAAAAAGCGCAGTGAAAAAATCAATACTGTTTATAGACTGGGTGCTCATGAAATGGAGATTGCAGGGCAGTCTAATACCCGATAAGTCTGGCTGATGTTGGCCTCGTGCCGGAGCGTACGGCCTGCTGTGGAATCTTGATTGCTGGCTGTAGAGTGAATGGGCTTTAAATAGAATGAGATGTGGCGGCTTTCAGTGAGGACTGCACTGGCATGGATGGCAGCACTCGTACATAATATACGCGGTTAGATGAGGGCTTCGATATTCTGACCTGCTTGCGCGCACACAAACCCTCTGTGATGCCACTAGAGACAAAAAACACACAGAGAGATAAAACAGATGTTTCCCACACTCAGGTAGCTCAGCTCTGAAGGTGAGAAATGGAAATACACACACACACACACACAAACTCACATACACATACGCTACTATCTCCCTGAACTCCCTCAAGGTCAGCACATGGCTAAAATCAGACAAAATCACTGTAGGCCTTTCTCCAATTTTTATCCAGTACAATTTCCATTTAGTGTGTGTGTGTGTGTCCAGTAATGTGTTTGCACAGATTTGTTTACCAATGTGGTTCTGTCATAATTTAGTTCATTAGTATTTTAGACAGGAAGTTAAAACAATTGTAATCCAATAATTAAAGTGGAGACTGTTTATTTATATGCTGCAGTCTGATCAAACAAGCGACTGCCGCTTCACTCGTGTTTGTGTGAATAATGAGGTATTTATTTTGAAATGGGTATTTCATCCATGTATTGCATAGATTATTTTTTATAAAGTGAAGAAAAAAAGAAATTAAATCCATCCAACTACTTTTGTTCAAGTAAAAGTGTGGGTGGAAGTCGAGAAATTGTAAAGGAGTGATGTACATCCTCTGAGTGTAATAGGTCATATTTCTTTAAATGAATGGCCTGCTCTAGTTATGTGTGTTAAAGCACAGAGTACAGAGATGTAAAATTAGCCTTGATCACATTCAGCCCTGTGCTACACTTTTAAACCCAGTCCTGTGAGTCAGCCCCAGGTAAAATAATAACTTATCCTGCCAATCATCCCACTGCTAAGGACTAATTATGTCATTCACCAGCTGCAGAAAAACATGTTGAGTTGAAGTGTTAATTGTGACAAAGTGAATGCATGAGGTCCCTAAAAACTGAGTCTGTTATTAAAGGATTTGTAGACTATTACATTAGTATTTAACTCAAGTTCATGTTATTCTGTACTTTTTATTACAGCTCTCTGCTGGCACATTTTCTTTCTTTTTTTTTCAGTAGCTACAGTTCATACCTGTCTCACACAAGTTCAACAGGTCCAGCTTCAGACTTTCTGCTCGTCTAAATACAGTGAACAATCCAAGGCATTACAATATAACTAGATTGTTAGCCTCACAGTGCTCTCTGTCAGATGGCAATGAGGTACAACAGATGGTGGGCAAATTATGTTTTAGCACCAAAAGGGAGCACAATTCTTTCAGTCTTAATCTCGCAAGGTAGCCTGACCAACCCGCCAAAATAAACAATGACAAACACACACTCGCACAAATTAATTCATTAAAAAAGGTGTTGGACATTTTTGTAAATATGCATATTTGTTTTCTTGCTGAGAATTAGATTAAAAGATTGATACTACTCTCATGTCCATGCATTAAGTATGAAGCTAAAACAGCGAGCAGGTTAGCTTATTTTAGCATAAAGGCTGGAAGCAGAGTAAACAGCTACAGTAGCCTCGTTGCTCTAGCTACAGTATATTGAGCATAGAGAGTGGGGTCACTTCTCTAATTCAATTCTCAGAAAGAAAACCAAATTTTAGTATTTCCTAGTTGCATTACATGACATTCAGCTACTAATGTCACACTATAGCACCAGCATCTCAGGCCAAAACAAATGTGCATGTCGTTTAAAAAAACGAAAGCAACCCCTGAACACATAACTCACAAAACTCAGACTGTCAAACTAGGCAGTGCTGATCCAATATAGATCAATTCTGTTACAGTATTGCTTATTTCTCGCCTCAAATGTTTTCAGAAACATATTTTAGTGTAATGTTTGTACCCTGTAATTTGAGAAACGTTATATCTTGGAAATGGACACAGGAGACGCCAAGGGACTCACATGCCGGCTACCGAAACAAAGAAAAGAAAAGCTTGGATAACAACACGTAGACGGAGTGTGACTTCATTCTCTGCTCAGATTGCCATTATATCTTTACATAGCAAATAGTTGTTTGATGACATCTAGTGAGTCTGAATATTGTTTATTGCAGTCATGTTAGACGTAACTTTTGTAACTGTTTCTAATATGCCAAAATATTGTTGCATGTACTATATCTTTTTTTAAGCAGTGTGTAGCCAATTACAATAGCTGACACTGTGAGAGCCAGCTGAGAGCAAAAGTTCGGGAGAGAGTCAGCAGCCAGACCTTTCTCCATTTTCAGTTAATGAGTGGCTGAGAATGACACCAAAATGAGAATAGCTGATTCACCTTAATGGTCAGTCCACTTTAAGTGGTTTGGTTAGGCTAACTCATTGTCACTAATTTTGGGGCTAACCCGCTTCACTTTTCCTGCAGTTGGGAAAACAACTGATTAGAGTTCTCTTTGTCTTGAGAAGCTGCAGTTTTTATTAACGGACACACTGTAGTCTGTACTGTACATTTACTGCCAGGTGACAACTAACTAGCAACCTTTTCCTCTGCTGTGCTCACATTCACCATCACTTTTCTGCTGCTTGCTTAACCACACGCTCACTACACACACACATTACGCACCATCCTATTCCTTAATGAACCTCTGAGGAGAATGAGGAGAGGGAAGATGACTCAAAACAATTGCACAATAACATACAGTGTTATCATGCTTGCACAGTGTGTGAGTGAAAATCATTAGTAGCCCATTAATATTAATGATCATGTGAAATTTTAGCAGCGGCACTCATAATTGTGCATTCTGCTGCAGAATGAATATAGAGGAAACACTGCTATCATCATGGCCCATAAGTCTGCTGTGCTGAAAAGAGGGTTTTACATTACATAACAACTAAAGGAAAAAAAGGTCATTTTAGGGAACAATGTTGATATCTTTAGGAGTCTTTTTTTGAGTTGAAGCATGTGCCTCTTAAGATGGTAAAGAAAGGTATGTGTAGTTTACGTCGCTCTATGAAAAGACGACCTCTTGATTTGAGAATATTTTCAGTGATGAAAACTGTACCCATAGATCAAGTGACTGAACACAAATGAGTAAATTACCCTTGTAAGGCAATTTGGACATCCATGTAAGCACCAATAATAGCAGAAAGGATCATCAAATTAGGATTCAGCCCCTGCTATCAGAATAACTATGAGGCTGATAATACTTTCTCTCACAATGAGGTAATTACTGTCAAGAGTTTGACACAAGGTACAAGTGCTGTGTTTTTGAGCTTAAAGTGTTTCCTCACTCGTGCAGTATATCAATAATGTGGTTAGAGTGGTTTGTATGTAAAGAGGGTGGAGTCTGGATGATGTTTATATAATGCTTTATACCTATGCTAATTGAAATTATGCACGTTGTTCCCAGTTGCTCTTGAAAAGTGCTAAACAAGCAATGTGATAATGCAATTGAAAGGCTTTGTTTGGGTTAATATTCATAGCTCATCTGATCAGTGCTTATGTACAGTGTTAGTCAATGCATTACTCAATGCCCGCTCCTGCATCCCCATGGACACTTATGCTCAACATACAAGTATACACACACGCAAACACAAACACACAAATGCAGTGACTGTTTAATATTTATGGTCTGCAGCATTACTTATCATTATAAATATTTATTGTGATTTACTCTTTTGTCTGGGTCCTTTTCTCTCTCACTCTCTCTTTCTGTCTCTTTTTTTGCCCTGGAGGCTTTAGACACCAGCAGCTGCTCGTATCAATGGAATCACTCTGATTTTCCCTCCTTGGGTTTATGAGAAAATGCCTTCTTTCACTTCTTATTTATTGTATGCCCTGAGTTATTGTTGTTTTTCCTTTTCTCTGTTTTGCCATTAGATTGCTAATGGTTTTCAGGTGTTGCATTGATTCGCCCTGTAGTTTCTTGTGTGTTTCTGCCGTGGTCTCAACTCATTCAACATCTTTCTACCCATTAGGCTCTACCTCTGAGGATATATATGTATTTGTTGAGGATATATTCCAAATTAATATGCATATAAAAGCAGACTTTACCTGCACCTGTCATTCTTAGTGCTCTAAAAAAACATATCAGACGGTACTAGACCAGTATCTCCCATAGCTGTGTACACAACTCCTCGTGTTAACTACGCTTGTTCTACTAATACCATGTTCTCAGTGTGCTTTACAGGCTCTGTGTAGATTCTGTGTGTTTGACGGCTAAGACACAATGATAAATGCCTCTAGCAGAAGCTTACAAATTACACAGTGGAGAATGTTATGCTTCCACCACTGTTTAGACAGGCCTTTATGGAGTAATAGTCACAACAGTAATTATAATTCATTATTATAATAAAATAGGTGCAGCCCAGCTTTCTCTTCTGTTAGCTCAACCACAGTCACTGTTAATTATTGGGGCACTTATCTTGGGTGTGAACGGGTGCACAGAGCAGAGAAGAGCAGGCGGGGTGATGCGACTTGTGAAATGTCTAAACTTAAATCCATAGATGACGCTGATTTTTTTTTTTTTTAAATCACCACTGTTTTGCAACATTTTAAAGATTGTCCTAGATATAGTACACATGTTTACAGTTGTCTACGATTTTGTCCATAGTCTATTGTGATCGCGTCATGTCCTGACCTCAGCTCAACAAATAACAACACTGTAGATAGCATGTACTGTACACGATTGCTTTGTCTGTTGTATTCAGGCTGTCTCCAGTGTAGTTTTTATTCTTTACATCTTCCCTGTTCTCTACCTCCTCCCTGTTATTGTGCTAATCTTGTTCCTTCATCATTGAGGACAAACACAGAAAGAGAGGGGGAGGACGAAGGCCTGTCGGCAAAGTGAAGCTGCCAGCCATAGAGAGCTCTGCATTAAGCCTTTTCACTGGCAGCTCAAACTGAGTCTCCAGCTTAGGCGCCCAATACAGTCCTCTCTCTTTCTGTGTCTCTATTTGCCTCTTTTCTTTATTCCAGAGGTAACAGCTGTTTTTTTAGCGGTTCACATGTGGTTGGAATCATTATATAGTAGCCGTGTATGCATGCAAACGGTAGAATTTATCGCGCAAGCTGTCACAGTATCCCATGAAGACAGCCTCTTCACTTAATGGGACTTATCTTTTACAAAAGCATACATTGTTTAAAAAAAAGTTGCACCTCTCTCTCTCTCTCTCTCTCTCTCTCTCTCTCTCTCTCTCTCTCTCTCTCTCTCTCTCTCTCTCTCTCTCTCTCTCTGTCTGTCTCGCTATTATCTGGGTGGTCAGGAGATAATAGAAACAGTGTCGGCAGGAAGCAGTCGCTGTGAGCACTCCCACCTGCTCGTTAATGGTTTAGAGGAATAAAGCAGTCATAAACGTACGCTCGACATCACCATTACACTAAAGTATCCGCAATAAAAACACACACAGCTCCCATCAACCCCTCACAGGTGCTCTAGGTCGCAGCTGGGGGATGCGCTTGGTCCCTGGTGGATGATGATCCGGGGATTTTTCATCTTGTCGTTGTTGAAGAGTTTGTTGCAGATCACACAGCTTTAACTATACATTTCAGTGTGCGATATAAACATTAAAGATGGATGCATAAAAACCTTCATTAGTTTAGTACCAGTATTTAATAAGTAGCAGTTCATGATATGTGATCATTAATTGGACAAATCTCTGATTAGCCCCAATATAGTCTCAGGCTGCTGACACTCTTCTCTATTGATCAGAGACGAGAGCAGGCTATACACAGTCCCATGGCAGTTACTGTACATAGAAAAAGACACTTATATATACCAAGTTAAAATTAAATTCAGACTCTTTCTTTCAGTTATACCTTTAATTGTATTGCGACCAGCAGACATATATAGTTTATTTATTTTTTTTATTTTTTTTTATTTTATAAAAACAAATGTTTCATCATTTTAATCCACTTAAGGAATAGATTCACTTTTTTTTTCAAACCTGTCATAAAACAATATTCATACACCCATGTGTACAATGAAAACAGTTTTTTCTGGCTTCTGTACATATAGTCAGTGAAGATATCCTTCTCTGAAGTGACTCCAATATAAGTCATGGGGGACAAAATCTCCAAAACTGTTTTCTGAAGTTCAACAATAGTTAACTTGATGTTTATGCCGTCTGGTTTTAACAAATAAATGAGTTATTTTTCATGGTTACAGTCTGTTTAGGGCAGTGTACATACAGTGTCATAGGACATCTGCATCTCACCCTAGAAATTAGCATGTGATTCCCATAGTGCCTTAGTAAAGCTGTGACTGCAGTGGGAGCTACAAAATTCAACACTGATGATCCACGGGCATGTCATTTTGCTGAGCTGATGTTCCGCTCAAACATACAGAAGTATACGGTATAGACCGTGTAATGTGACCATGATGCTGCTTTGTACATATCACACACATATAAAGTAGCATATGCGGAGGATTAACACCAAGAGGTGCTTGTTTAAATATAACTGTTCTCTCTATCCCACTTGTAAAGCATTTGTGAAGACTGTGATCTGTGATCTTGTCATGGACAGGGAAAATGTGATAAAATGAGACATAGAGCTTTTAAACAAGCCCGCATGAGAGGAGCTAACCACAGCTGAGGAACCAAAGCTGAGGAAGATAACCTGACAACCGTGTCTTCATCATTGTCTCACCCACAACAATTGTCAGAAACTGGATATCTCCACTGTGGTGGCATGCGTGCGTGCATCTGTGGGTGTATGTTTGTTCTCGCCGGTTGTGTTTAGGTGTGCAACACTGAGACAGAGGAGGTTGTCTGTGTTTGGACTGGGGGTCATCTCTATTTTGACAGCAGGCTTTGACAGCCAGTAATTGGTTTCCTTTTCCATGCCTCTCACAGCTCCTGCAGAAAAAGCAATTTTAGGAGCCAATCAATTCAAATTCCAGCTCACTCAAGATAGAGAAGCCTGTGCAACTGTAACCTCCCTCGCTGTCCATGAGATAGCTGGGCTGATAATCTGCTCCTGTACCACCCCCCTTCAACCCAAACCCGGCTGATACACAGACAAACACAGACTCACACATAGTTTCCCTTGACTATCTGTCAAGGGAAGCACTCATTTCAGCTTTCTCTTAAAAGCAATTGAGTGTGATAATAGGAGTTTATACTGTAAATGGTTGGGTTGAATATTTACCCCAAGACTGAATGGACCTGGAAACACTGTGCATCTCTGCCCATGTGTATCCTTCTCACATGCCCACAACACTTTGCACACACAAACACAGCACACAGCACACATCCCGTCACACACATGTACACACATATATTGTCACACTTGCATTAACAGGCTTGCAGACGCACAAATGGGCGCACCAGTACGCAGGTAGACCCACATACATACCGAGACACAAACACACACACACACACGAACATAGACTTGTGTTTGCCTGCTGGCTTAGCCTCTCTGATGGGAAGAAACACATCATTTAACCAAACTGGTCAACTGAGAACTAATTTCTCTTTTGTAGTTACTGCCTGAAGACTCTAGGGTTTGCAGAGTTTATATTGGCAATCAGCAGTACGCTGACTCTGTGCAGAAACTCCTTAACAATTTAGTTTGGATTTTCTGACTCTGATAGCTGAGTGCTCTGCTCTTTCGAATTGGGGAGATTTTCACCACTGCAGTCTGAGCCCTGTATTTATCTTTAACACATCCTGCCATCATATCATCTTTGAGCATAATTGTGTAATAATAAAAAACAGGCAATCAACCAATAAGGTTTTTTACCATCTTACTACAGTGAGTATACTGAAATGTGCATTCACCATACTCCTATGTTTTTTTGTAGCTTTTTTGGTAACTCTTCAGTTATTTAGGATCCCTGAAAAGTAATGTCTTGTGAATCCATCAGCATCGCTGTTTTGGCATGAAAATAATTTATCCCTGTGAGCGATCACTGTGCTTTAAATGCTTGCTGTAATTGTCAGTGAGGTTATTAAGCACATTAGTTAGGCACATTGCCCAGCTTTATTTCCATGTCATTTCTCTCCTCATTAAATCTCAGACTGGCTCCCTCTCTATGCTTCCCACCTCGCCAACTTTTCAAACACCTCCAACTCCCCAACCAAAAAAAAGTTGAAACTACCAAGGCAACAAGGGGCAAATGTATAATACCCTGGTGTCAAGGATTCAGGCCCATGGTGTTCTGTTACAGCAAATCCCTGCACACACAAATCTCTCTCACCCATCTGCTGCGGGCCTTCTGCGTCAAAAGTTTAAAGTCTTTGGCGAGCAGTTGGCAAAGTGACTGGTCCGCACTGTCATGGTGATTGTTTGGTGGGAAAAAAGAGAACAGGTTGGTGAATGATGGGAGGGGGATAAAAGATGGCTATCGTCTTTCTCTCTCTTTATTTTCCTCTCTCCGTCTCTCTCTCTCTCTCTCCCTCTCTCTCCCCCCTCTGTCTGTCGTCATGGCGAGAGAGAGGCCCGGCTGCTGAGGCTGCATTAGCTACCCGGCTGAGCCCGGCTCTTGTCACCGCTTCGATAGCTGTCACGCTAACACCCCCACCGCTATCATTGGAGCACTTATGGGCCTGTCACTCACCTGGGAGCAAAGGAGGGACGGAGGCATCGAGGGGAAAGAGTGTGCTAAGGGAGATATGTAGAGGAGTAGAGAGACAGTGGAGAACTGAGGCGGAGCCGGGGATGCACAGAGGAAAGCGGAGGTTAAGACAGAAGGAAAAAGGGAAAGATAAAGGAGGAGGAGGGATGGGTAAGAATGCAAAAAAGAGAGAGGGAGAGAAGCAGTTGAGTGGCATTAAATAATGAGGTCACCGAGACAGGACAGATGAAAACTTAAAGGTTAATATAAGAACCTGACTGGAGTCCTAAACACCTCACATGTATTTAGTGTCCCCGCTCTTGACGCCTTCAGCAGGATGTGCTTCAGTGCACTTGACAACAAAGCGAGGGCCATTTGAACATTAAAAAGAAGCATCGATTCACCATCCAGGACAATGTGGTGGAAGCTCTCTGCGAAATTGAGCTAAACAGCATGGTGTAATTTTTAGAAGGGGGAGAAAAAAAACACGTTGATTGCTGCAGCCGTTGTTCCATCTGTGAAAGGCATCCTAGATGGGCATTGACACACACACAGACAATGACACACACACAGACACACACACACACACACACACACACACACACACACACACACACACACACACACACATATCCATAAATGTATCTGATTTAAAAGGCACAGATATTTTCTAACACACTAAAATGTGCACACATACATCCAAATTTTACATCCAAAGAAAAGGTTCTGCATTACCTAAAACATATTTTAGCCCATTTGCTTGTGTATAGAGTGAAACACACACACCCCCCACACACAAACACACACACACACACACACAAATTCTAAAGCAAATACAAATGCAAAACCTCCCTTCGATCAACACAACACATATGAACACACTCACTTTCACACAAATTTTAAAGTGTCAGCCACATGCGAAACAGCATGTGCCACACACACACAAACGCAGCCCCATATAATAAGGTCGGTATCAGGGCATCACTGAATCACAGTGACCAGCATTGTGGTTGACAGAGCAGGCTGCGCACACGTTCAGCTTTGGCCCTTCAACTGACTGCAGAGCCACTGAAGTGAAACTCTATTACAACAGCCTCTTCAGCCGCGATCCATCAGCACCGACACAACACTCTATGTGCACCCGTCAGTGCGTGTGTGTGCACATGGGCATGCATGTGTTTACAAAGAAAGATAGTGTTAATGTGGCGTTTCATAAAGTACAAGATTCCTGAAAGTGGTGCTCTTTATGTGGCATTTCTTTGACACCGTTTTTACCTGCAAAATATATGACAGCAGTTCTTGTTGCTTTTAAGGAAGCAATGGGGCAGCATTCAAATATTCAAACGGTACAGAAATGTGCTCAAAGAAACAAGATGAGTTGTATTATTATTATTATTATTATTATTATTATTATTATTATTATCATTAGTAGTAGTATTATCATGATTATTATTATTATCATTAGTAGTAGTATTTAGCCCATTAATGGTGGTTTTTCCAGTGTTTTGGGGGTAGTCAAGCTGAGCCATGACTCAATTACACAGCAGGTCAAATCAAAATAAGCAGGTTACCTGTTGGAGGTTTGCTGGTCGTCTGCAGCTCATCATCAAACATCATCACCACTGTAGCTGTTTCTACTTGTTCAATTCTTCCTTGCATTATTTCTAACTGATACACTCAACAAATAGCTCCAAATATGTCCATATGTTGTTGTTTTGATCATTTTTTAGCGCCACTAACAAAATTCTGCTAATTCAGTGAAAAACACGTACATTCTTCACAATAAAAGTATCCCATTACTTAGTCATTTAAAAGCTTTTAATTTGAAGCAATAAAGCAAGAAATGTTGGGTTTGCATTGGCGGTAACTTTACCCAACTCTCTGATATCTCTGATAAGTTGGCCAATCAGAACAAAGTGGGCTCATCGGGACTTGGGCGACAAGAGCTCAAATGGATTGTAAAGAGACACAGTGTATTCTGAGGGGCTACATAAGGGCCAGTATTAGATCAATCATTTTTGAACTGTGAATCATGCAAATCTTCTCTAGTGGAGTCCAAAAGTTTAGAGCAGGAAATGAGCATAATAGGTCCTCTTTAAAGATAGTTTTGTAAAGTCTCCATTATTCCATATGGAAGCAGCGGGTCATGTGGGTGAGAAAATGTATGGAAATGTTTTAGTCAATCAACACCTCTAAAGAGTGAAGTGTGGCTTGCATGTTTTATCATAAAGTCATGCAGTCGTAGACAGCTGTTAGAGTGATAAAGTTTGGTAACTGAGAAAAACTAATTTACTCATTCTATGCAAGAGAATGCGAGATGAAAAACAGAAATACACAACAAAATTGGAACGAGAAACGAAACTGATGGACAATATAAGACAAATCAAGTAAACATGATTTTATAACTAAACTTTTTCCCCCTCTCCTTTCTATCCAGGCTACAGACGGAGATGTAGGCACATTTGGGAATGTTCGTTACTACTTCAGTGATGAGCCAGACCAGTAAGACACAACTACACACGCACACAAACAGATCTCACATACACATTATCACACAGTTCACAAAAAACACACAGTCACATTAATGTTTCATTTGTTGTGACCACTTGTGAACACTTGTCCTGCGCTGTTTCTTTCGCTCAGCCTCGCCAGAGACAGCTGAACTACAACGATGTCTGGCGCTTTTCTTTACGTCTGCTCTCTTCAGGCTACAAAAACTAAATGCTGCATACACATAACCTATTCATTTACCTCCTGTTTATCGGAATAACAGAATGATGTTGTGACTTACCTCACACAGTATGGACTTTTACTATTGATTTGTCCCTCTGTTACCATGTTAAATTATTATTTTGTATGCCAGAATATCTGCAACCATGACAAAATCTGCTTAAAATTACAGTTTTGTGACTAGAAGATTGAGATAAGATCGTTAACATGTGGTAATGTTGCATTTCCTTTATTATTGCAACATACCATAAGTATTTGACATACAGTACCAGTCAAATGTTTGGACTCACTTTCTCATTCAAATGAATGGGAAAGTGTGTCCAAATTTGTTACTGGTACTGTATGAGCTTATCCTGTTAAAGGCACATTTTCATTTTATGATAACAAGTTGCTATAATTAGAAACTTGTGTATTATGATGATGACAAAAAGATCTGATCAAAGCCTGAAGTGTAGACATTGAAGCCTAAGTAGGATTTTTATATATTTACGATAATCAGATTGACTTTAGTTTTTTCTTGTTTTAACATACATTTTAATATGTTGCTATAATGTACTAGGGCTGACTATCAGTACTCAATACCTTTAAGGTATCAACCGAAATAAATCCATACTAAGTTGTATCGAAACGTCTCCCGTCAAACGAAACCTGCAATCAATCCTTTTTGCACCCAGAGCTATAAAATATGACTATTTGTATGGACTTGCTCACAGCCAATAAACGCTTGTGGTGTCACTGGCCCACTGCCACAGCAGCTGTGACCCACATGCTGATATTGAGCAGTTTGTATTTAATACATATAAACAATTTGAAGACTTTCAAAAAGCATTTGTGTAAAAATCAAATCATTTAGATGTGGAGGAGTGAAGGCATTTTATGCAATTTAATGCTTCTATTCATATTATGGGTATATAATGAAGTACTCAATTGGTACTGGTATCGTCATTTTTTTAAACGATACCCATTATATTGAAAAAAAGATGATTCCATAGTAATCTCCCTCTAACTAATTCTGTTGTCTCTTGCAGGTTTTTATTGGATGCTGAGACAGGCTGGGTAACTCTGCGGGCCAGTCTGGATTATGAGTTGATGCGTCGCTTAACGCTGACTGTGCTGGCGAGGGATGGAGGTGGAGAGGAGACGACAGGCAGGGTTCGGGTCAACGTGTTAGACGTCAACGACAACGCGCCACTCTTCCAGAAGGAGGCGTACGTGGGCTCGCTGAGAGAGAACGAACAGGCTGTCCAGTCAGTAGCACGAGTCAGGGTGAGATGTTTAAAACATACTATGCAAGTGTGGTTAAGGAAAATAAAAGGAAGGCTATAAAACATGACAACATATGACAGCAAGGGTATTATCTTGCTCCAAGACAATGTCATAAAAGTGTTCATGCTGTAGCTATAAAATACCCTGGTAACATAAATGTGTGACTATCATTCATTTTAAATATTTATAAAGTTAATCTAAGTCAGCACCCAAAAAGTACTGTAGTGTTACTTAGCAACCACATATGTGACTATAGACTATATTCCTAGATACAAAAAAAAAGTTATTGATTTAAAAAATGTAATTATGTCTATAACATTTTGTGTGTCACAGTGGATTCGGGGTTGTATTCAATTTAAAGACTGTGTGTATCTCTTGGTACAGACAAACTCAGTGACACATGCACATGCAACTGAGTTTAGCACTCACATAATGAAACCTGCAAGAATATACACTACACACAAATAAACACTGCCCCTACTACAAAGGATGTCATCCTGACTCAGAACACCACCAGTCATCACACTCACAAGCCTTTGTTTTTGTTGCCCTCTTTCACATTCTTCCTTTTTACCTCTGTGTTGCTATAATCATGCAGTTATGCATGTTTGTGTGTGTGCTGTATCCAAGACAAACAGGTCATCTCGGTGTGTTGGCCATCAGTCAGCGCCACACAAAAGGTAGAAGTACACAGGCACAATGGTAACTAATGGCTCAGCGTTTCCTTTGATTGCGCCCTGGAGAGAAACACTATTACATCCCTTGTGGCAGTGGGTATCGTGGTGGCTTGCGTTTACTTTTATGGAGTTTAGCTCATGACTGGGCTCAACGCTTGGCTCACTGTGTTTGATTAGTCTGAGCCATCCTTAAACGCTGCTGATATTAATAAGCTGCCCGAGAGGAACGGGGAACCCAGTTGCTCAATTCTGTGTGTCAGCAAATTTGCCCTGGAACTTACTATACACACACAGTCTCACACACATGCACAAGTCCGGAAAAAAGGACAAAGGAGGAGAGAAGGAGGAAAGAGGGAAAAGACAGAAATAGATTGAAGAAGGGGATGTGCTGAGAGACAAAGCAAAGAGAGGCTTTTCTACAGTTTGCTTTCTTTTTCCAAACAATGCCCGAGAGGTTTGTTTCTCCTAAAGCAATGCCTTTGCTTTCTAACCTATATCTCTCACACCTTTGTTCCCTCTTTTTTTCTCTTCTCTCTCTTCTTATCCTACCCTTCCTTTGCCACTCAGCTATTTGATTTGCTGCGCCGACCCCCCACATTGTTCTTACTTTTCAGAGTGGTAAACAGCTGTCCGACATTAAACTTTTACTTTAAATTTGATATAGGAAGACAGTCTGGCAGAGAAAGGCACAGCTTAAGAAGTTGTGGGGGAAGAAAGGTATTGCTTACTCAACACTTTGGCATTAAATCAAAGAGTCGACATGGGTGTGTTATGGAGAGATACAAGTGAGTGTTTTTGACAACCTGTCCAGCCTTTAATGATACCAGCGAGGACCCAGTAGACTCTCCTCACAGCCGGAGGAATCATGTTTAAGTTCCTGCCAACTGGAGAATAATGAGGGGATGTCATCATTGTTGTGGATTAGCCTTACAAAGTATGGTTTCATCTGTCCTCTGCCTGCTTGGCTTGTCTTGGCTCGGTTGGTGTTCATCCAGTATTGACGCCTGTGCTACTAATAGCCAGAATCAGCTTTAATCTGTCCAATAACATGCCGTCAGTGACTGACAGCTTCCTGGCTGCACACATATGCACAGATTCACACACACTCATGCTGTGCAAACATACACAAGTTTTAAGCATCTGTCCTGCAACTCTGTGTGCCTTCTTGTCTCACTCACTCAGAACTTCTCTCTGTGGACTTCTGACTGTCACTGAGGCATATGTTAAAAACACTCTCATTCCCCATTCTCACACCCCTGTCTGGCCACCCATAGGCAACGGATGAGGACTCTCCTCCGAATAACTTCCTGATGTACACCATCACTTCAGCCTCGGCCTTCCCTGATTACTTCAGCATCATCATAGTGGAGGGATACGCAGGTACACTCACCTTGCATGAAGCCCTAATGTTAAATTTGTTTGGGCATACAAGTTACCAGTATTGTTGGGCAAGGATGTACTGGATATATAGACTCGCTAAACTCACATTTTAAGTTGTTGAAAATTAGTTTTAGACCTTTTAATCCACAACTGTAGTAGATCAGTGTACATGATGTTGCTGCAGGTTACAAATGAAGCACAAAACCTCACAATCCTCTCCTCTTGACCACCAGTGATCAGTGTGATGAGGCCTCTGGATTATGAGCAGGTTCCCAGAGGGATGATCTATTTGACGGTGATGGCTAAAGATGGAGGAAACCCAGCCCTCAACAGCACTGTCTCTGTCACAGTGGAAGTGATTGTAAGTACAACTGTGCAAAGTAAATGCACATATTTTAGTACTTTGATGAATGCTCAAATTATAAACAGATCTTGAATATTGAATTTATTGAACATCTGTCTGGACTCTTGCCCCGTCATGATACACATTGACTCTTAGCAGTGCACGTAACATAGTGTCCTCAAATATAGCAACTGCAGAGACAGACCAGTACCTTGCAAATGCATTAGCCTTATTTTGACATCCCTGTCATCTGCAGAGCTATGAACCTATGAGCATTACCAAAATATAAACATGAGCAGTCTGCATCTATAACCATATCCACTTATTGTACCGTGCAGCAATGTTAAGACTAGTTTTCCCTCTATGTTCAAACCATTCCAGTCTTGTCATTTCTTATATTGATGTAAATGTACTAATTTATTTTATTTAATGTTCAGTGTCGGATCTGAACAATTCCAGGGTTACTCCACTTCAGAGGTCACTGAGGACAGGCATGTTTGACTAAATCCCAAATCCAGCTGAGCATGTGTTCATAATACCACTGACAACTCCAGCTCACTCTGTTGCCTGAGGGACTTTAATTCATCACATGCCCAAAATCAGAGAAGCTCTAGTTAGTTGATTTATCATCAATATTCAGTAGCTGGAACGCATCATAGACATTAATACGGATTGTAAAAGCAGCTAACTAATTAACACCCCACAATAAATTGATTCCTCATAATGCTTGAAATGTAAATCAAGTATTTTGGTTAACCACTCACCAATCAATAGATGTGTTTGAAGTAGCCTAAACAAATCTTAATTAATGTGGTTAAAGCAAGAATATCAGTAAAGATGATACCGGGCCGCAACAAAATAGCCACACACACACACACACACACACATCGGGTTGGTCATAACTCGGTAGTCCGCCTGTTGATGTGCCAATCTTGGAAACAGTTTTATCAAACGTTTTATTGTAGTATTTATTCATAAAGTTATTCTACTATAACTGTTAGAAAAATCTGCAGCATCTATCCTGCCTGTAATGATGTGTGTTCATAGCATGGCACTCTGCAACATCCAGACAACAAAATGATTTCCTGGAGAAGAGACTTACTATTTGCTGAGTGATTGTTACTTCACTTCATACTTCACTGTGATTGGCACTCCTGTTTCAGAGCTATGAGACCAATAATATGACTGGATGAGAGTGTGTTTACCAATCAGCACACCCTCAGATCTGTATTCCACTTCACCCAGCACTTTTGCACTTTGCACCGCTGCACATTCATGAACCAAACGCAGGTATATACACTTATAGTCTATAAAATAGTCTGTGGCTCAAAACCTACAGTATCACTTTGTACTTGCTATTTTCACTTCAATAGGGTCCAAATTCTGTTTGTTTATGGCTTTTTTACTCTTTGCTGATAATATTTTAAATTCACATTTATTTTTGTTTTCATGAGGCATGGAGTGTTTTTAAGGAAGTATTCAATGACTCTCTTTGTACTGCAGCACACACAACCCATTACAAAATCCCCACATTCACACATCTCCAAACTTTTACAGAAACCTTTTCATTTAACTTCACCTCAGATGTAACTCTGAGAAAAATTGTAGGCCTGAGACTTACGAGAGGAAATTATAGAGCTGTTACATCATGTGTACTGAATGAAGACTAAGCTGTCTTGTATTTTTTTAAATGTTGATCCAGTGTGTGACAGATATCGACTGGCTCATGGTGGATTGTTTCTTACGTCTCCAACCTTACTTACATATTGGATTTCAATATTTTTTCTCACCGTCTGGATTACTCAGAGTACTTTTTGATCCAGGTCTGACTACAGCTTTGTTTACCATTTTATCACAGACTGTGCAGATATCTGCGCTTCCAGTTGGGTTCCTTTTGTCACCCTTATCACTAAATGTCTTATTTGTAAGGCACCGGAAAAAATTTGGAGCCATCTACTCACACACGGTTGATCTGAGAATGTTTTAATGTAAAGACCCAAAGATACTGCAAGTATTTTCTGTTTCGCATTTCCTTTCAACCTGTCTAAATCCAATTGGATTATTTGTAGTGTAATGTTATAGAGTATAAGAGACTGTGTCATGATGTCATGCATTGACAGTCTCAAGGTACATGGTTTCATTTATTACATATGTAATTCTTTTCCATATTTTCTCCACTATCTGAGGCACTGAAAATACCCTTTGATCCATGTCTGATTACAGATCCGTATGGAGGTTGTCTGTGCTGAGCATAGCTGCTTAAACCTTCGTCAGATGTTAGTTTAAGACAGTGAGGAGATCATGTCTGCCTGTGTAATACAGCTGACATGAGATGTTTTATTTTTGGTCACAGCTTGAAGGGATACACTGTTTCCAATTCTCACTATTGTATTAAATACATGCTGAAAAGCTCACGGCTAGTTATTTGTATGCTTATGTGAAACTTTATATACAGTTAGGTAGTGTGAATACCTTTTGATGCAGTTATCCATGTGACCATTTGAGCACTATTAGCTATAACATAGAATATATTGCTATTATGTATCACATGGCCTTTTTCTGTTTTATAGTGAAAATCGCAACTTTGAGAAGGTCCTGATAATATACATCTAAAAGCTTTTTAATATGGTACACATGCAGCTGAGTATTGTGTATAAAAGACTATGTCAGGTGTTATTTTTTAAATCCTTTTGTCGCTGTCTTGATCTTTGCCAAGATATTATAAATACAGCAGTAAAACTATAATGAGCAACCAGAACTCATAAACAGTATCTGTACTGGCTCTTAGGCTCATTTCCCTTGATAAACATCCATTATACATGTAACTTTTTATCCATAAAAGAAGAAATGACAGAGTAGAATAAATGAATCCAACTGGGAGATTCTTTGATATGCAAGGGTAGTAGGCATATCTATATACATCCTACATAAGGGAGAAATACTGAGTAAAACAGTGAGGAAATCTGTGCTGGAATGCAAAAAACCAATAGGGAGAGATGTTTGCAATCCTGTATTCCCTCCCTATATCTCTTGCTCTCTCTTTCTCTCTCTCTCTCCGCTGTCCTCCACAGTGTCGTGACTCGCACTGCAGGGGTTTATCAGTAGCTGGCAGAATCACACACACACAATGCTTTGCTCCAATGTAACACAGAGCCTGATAGATAATGGTGCCAGTTACTGTTGTTAAAGTGTTAACATTTCTCAGCAGCTCACACAGTGGGGAGCCTCTCTGTGAATAGCCACACAACTGGATCTGTTAGTGTGAAAAAAGAGTCAATGAGTGGGAGGTTTTAGAAATATAAACGTGCTCTGGGAAAGTCTGTGTGACGGAGGATGTTGTTCTGTGTTGTCGTTTTTCATTCACCTCAAATTACCAGTCTTGATTACCCTTTGTTTTAGGTCATGGTTTTAATAATGAAGTCAAGCCAATTTTATTTGTATAGCCCAAAATCACAAATTTCTCCCAGGGAGCATAATAATAATAGTAATAATAATAATAATAATAATGGCTGAAATGGTATTTTCACCTATCAATGCAAATGTTTCCTTTTTTTAATATCCACCTCTGCTTTTCATGTTATCCCACCTTTTGTCCAGATCAAATTTTTCCTCACTCTTGCAATACTATAACAGTAAATGGAAAGTTAGGTTAATCTATATTGCATTTACTTATACATACGATGTCTAAAATAGTGCTTGATTAGTCCAAAGCAGGACCAAAGGCCGAGGCCATATAACCACAAAACATATTGGCTCCTGGAGGTGTCATTTAAATATCTGTCATCTGAAAGACACTAACACTACAACTACAGTATACTGCTACATTTTTATTAAAAACATGTTGTACTCCTCAATGCCTTAATTCCCAAATATGTTAATCACAGTGCTAATGTGTGATGACAGCTTCAAAGCCTTTCTTAGTTCTTCTCTTTTTAAGCACCATTTGCATTTTCTCATTGTTTCGCACATTGAGCTGTTGATGTTTATACCTCCTCCAGGATGAAAATGACAACCCACCTGAGTTCAGCAAGCCATCCTACATCGTCAAAATCCCCGAGAATATTATTGCAGGTGAGTCACTTTTATACATTTTGGGTTACTGGTAAGTTGCTAGAATGCATTTTGCTGGTCTGCACAGCCTATACAGCACTTAAACACTCCGTGCAGCACATACAGTCACCTCTTGTTGGAATTGCCTTATTATTTGCATATTCAACAAATAGCTCTGCCTTCTCTGGGTTATGTTTTTATATGTTTTATTTTCCCTTCCTCTGGCCTCTACTGTCTTATTTGTTTAGATTTTGCATAATGTTTTTAAATGCTCTGTCAAAATGCAGGATATTGACTATTCAAGGCAAAATCACTGGCTGCTATATTCATTCTCATGCATGCATTCAGAGGACTCTTTTATGCCAGACAATAGATTAGTTTCCAGTCGCTAAAGGGAAATGAGATATTTGACCGCTCCTTTCTCTACTCTGAGCTCCAGCAGACACTGGCACTTTTTGTGTCTCGGACCTGATTTGAAGGAGCGCATTGCTGAGCGGCTTGGGCCAGGGCTGAGGTTTAGGGGACTATGGCTGAAGTGCTCGGGTCTAAGCTGGGGACCTAAGGCTCGGGCTGCAAGGCAGAGCTCAGTGCTAGCCCTGCAGCTCTGGCTAGCCTCTCATCCGACTGTCTGCCTGGGTATTGATCAGGCCTGTGCCAAGTATGGCCTGTGCCAAACAAGCTGATAATCCACTAATCCATAAACCCACTCACTGCCATGCCATCAGTTGAGCTGTGGATGGGGGCGGTGAAGAAATTAGTTCTCTGAATGCCATTTTAGTCTGTCTCTGCATCTCGTCTCTCTCCATCTTTCCTCTTTACTAGATTTCACATATTTTCCTCGTGACTCTATCTCTCAGTTCAATTTTTATTTTTTATTTTTTCTCCTCTCTCCCACTCTGTGAGTTGTAACTTTCTCTCTTTCTCTCTCCCTCCTTCCCTCCCACTTCTCCACAGGGGCGACTGTGCTGGTTGTGAATGCTACTGATTTGGACGCCTCACGGGAGTTTGGCCAGGCCTCACTCATCTACTCCCTGGAGGGTTCCTCTCAGTTCCGTCTCAACTCACGATCAGGTATGTGTGTATGTCTATGTGTGTGTGTTTTTTAAAAGTATACTTGAAAATGTCACAGATATTTGAGATGATTCAATTCGTGATGTAAATATTACACATCTCTGCTTATTTAGATCTGTAACACATTTTCCTATCTTCTTTCTTTTAGCCTTTCAGTGCTTTGCTTGTGCATAAATTGTGTCTTGGTTGTGCCTTATCTACAGTATATTGTGATTCTGACCAGTCTGGTAACTTGAAAGAGCTGATTGCAAATCTTTTTTTACATCTGGACTTTTCTCTCCATGCCTCCTGGCATGAAAAGTTTCTTTGAAATGGCTCTTCTCGGATCATGTGAACATCCTGGATGTTACATTTTTAAAATGTTTTTGATCTGATTTCATGACTGGTTCAGGTGAGATCACCACCACAGCATTGCTGGACCGAGAGCTGAAATCAGAGTACATACTGATAGTCAGAGCGGTGGATGGAGGGGTGGGCCCACAGCAGAAAACTGGCATTGCCACGGTAACCACTTTGAAGCCTTCATTCATCTAATCCCACCTTCAGCTTCAGAGAAAGAACTCTAATTTTGTAACTACTGTTTAATAAATAATAATTTTAGATTTTAAAAAAACATATTAGACATGTCTGTTTTTATATAACTGACATCCTAAGTAGCTCATTTACCAGTCACCTCAATTTCCCATTTTGTTTAGGTGAACATCACCATCCTGGACATCAATGACAATGCCCCCATGTGGCGGGACGAGCCATACCATACCAATGTGGTGGAGATGAGCCCAATAAACACTGATGTTATCTCTGTGAGTGCACCTAGCCCACTTGGTAAACTTTGCCTGTTTAATTACTGGTGGCTAACTAAATGGTACTCTGAACAACAAAAATGAACACACTTAAATAATCACTCTTAGCATTTGTTTCATTTTGAGCAGGATGAGTAGTGTCTTTTGCATTGTAATTAACTGGAACGTTGGCCTCTACTTTTATATGCAGATTTGATGTAGAAAGAATATCAGTGTCCTTGAGTGGTGTTTTTTTCTGTGATTTAATTTGACGGCTGTGCCAGCTTGAATCAGGCAAAGGCTGTGCGTTTCAATGAAAACACAGAGTGATCAGAGTGTGTAAAATACAACAATCTTTCATATCATGTATCAGTGATCATGTAGGTTAAGAGCAGAAATGACAGTAGAGATGACATCAATAGAAGAAAACTACGTAAAACAACATTGAAGGGTGCATTCACTTGCATATTCCTTCACTAACGACAGACAAATTGTCATCACTGCGTAGGTCATCACAAAGTAAACACTCTAATATTACCCCCAAACTCTCTCATTGTCCTGCTGGTGTCTTTGGCAACACGTTGTTGTAAATTAAGCCCTGATTGTCCATTAATTAAAGAGGCGTCAGTGAGTGTAATTAAGGGAGTCCGATTGCTAATTAAAATGTAGCCTGCAGTCATACGCATAGCAAATTATTCAGCTGCTAGGCAGAGAAGAAAGGGAGAACCCATCTTTCAGTGCAAGAGAGCAGGATGGAAAAACGTCGCGGAAAGATACAAGTGTTGCAGTGCTAAAATGTTGCAACATTTTCCACTTATTATATACCTGCCCTCTTGTAGCTATTCCTCAGTTGAGTTCATTCACGGTGCATCCAGCGATGCGATGCATACTGTACGTGACTCTCTGCGCTCAGTGGACAGACAGAGCTACTCTGTACATTTTTTTCAATAAATAGGACCACCCAGGCTTACAGTCCTGTAATTGGCCCCAATGTAGCCCCTTGCCTACCCAGTGTTTCCATGGTGACAAGAGACCACCTGCTGAGTCCTGGAGGTGTCCAGTGAGCCGATGAATTTGGTCGCTGTGTCCAGTTCAAGGATCAACCTACTCAAATCCTAGAGCAGCCCACCATCACTACTGCATTCAGCACCTACACACACACACACAGACACACACTGAGTGAGCCTCCTCTAACATCTCATTTCAAAACAATATTCTCTTTTCTGCCACTCTGCAGTCAGATCAGGGCTACGAGTTCAATAGACAAGGCTAATATATTTGCTCACCATCTTTTAATGTGCTCTGCTCAGGCCAGAATTGATAGTTCAACTGGCACCTATCTTTGTGCTGTTGCTAATCAATGGGCCTCTGAGATGCCTCCCTACCATGTCCCCTTAATAATTAAATACCTGCAAAACCTTTGTTCCTCTAATGACCAATTAACCAGTTTCCAGCGTTTTTAGTCAGTGCACTGAATAATTGATCAGCTCTTTAAAATCCAGCCAGTGTTTAAGCCCGGACTCCCTGCATTCATCACCCATTGCCACTTTGTGTCAGAAAAGAGACGTTACCATTTTTCTTTTGGATGACTGATGTGTTAGCGCACAGTGTTAGCGAAGTTGGAAAGGGGTTGCATGCGTGAAGATGCTCTGGGAGTGAATTGGGGGTGCCCTAATTCATATTATTATTACTATTATGATTATTCTTTTTCTTTCATCTCATTGCTCCCCTCCCTTCTAACTTGTTTCTTGAGGAATATTATTCATATGGTAAGCCAGGAGTGAAAGAAGCATATAAAACATCTAGCAAAGTTTCCTTTGTCACTCACTTGTCCAGGTGTTGGCAGTAGACCCTGACAATTGGGAAAATGGGACAGTGGTGTACAGTATCAGTCCAGAAAACCCCTTCTACACCATTAGCAGCAGTACCGGGAAGATCCGTACCAGTGGGGTAACTCTAGACAGGGAAAGCTCCAACCCCAGGGATGCAGCGCTCATGAGGACTATTATCATCTCAGCTGTCGACCGTGAGTAGTGTGTGTGTGTTTGTCTGTGAGGTGGGGCACCCATGTCAGTTTGCGCACTTGCATTAGCCTTTCAGTGTATACATTTTTCTGATCCATGAAACACCTAAACCATCTGTAAGCAAGCTTAAATTCCTTTATATGATCCTCAGTAGAGAGCTTTCAGTTCTGAGCAATTAACCTCTTTCTCAGTCTCATTCCTCGAGTTTTATGTTGACCATGAAACTTTTTACTGTGACTGATAAACTCTCCTGACCATGAGATGTGGGGTGTGTGCCTGTGTCTCTTTATATGTCTGTCTGGCGCCCTCTTTAGGTGGTACACCTCCACTGCATGCAACAGCAAGCACCACGGTATTTGTCAATCTACTGGATCTCAATGACAACGACCCAACCTTCGTCAATCTGCCCTTTGTGGCTGAAGTGCCAGAGGGACTGCCCGTTGGATCCTCAGTTTTTAAGGTAACTTTTAGACACAGTCTATTTTTAGATTTCAGGGACGCTGATTCTCTGAATATTTATAACTCTCATCTGTCAGTATTTAGCACAAAAAGTTTTGGGCAACCAGCGTGAATCATTTTCTGATGTCACATGCTTTTTTTACAATATGACATACATATAGATTCTTGCTCATTATGCATAATCTTCATTATATAATAAAAAATGATATGTTAACATATCTCTTTCTTCCTGTCCCCCCCCCCCCTTGCCTTTTTCTTCCTCTATCTCTCTCTCCCCTCGTGTTGATCATCCTCTCGCTCTTTTAGGTCCAGGTGGAGGATCCAGATGAAGATAAAAATGGTTTGATTACCATGGCGTTACAGATGGGCATGCCTCGCTTGGACTTCTACCTGAACACCTCGACTGGCATTCTCACCTCCACAGCAATCCTCGATCGTGAGCAGATGGGACAGTACCATTTGAGGATTATAGCCTACGATGCAGGGAAGTTCCCACGCACCTCCACTTCAACTCTCACTGTCACAGGTGAGAGTCTGCCAATGTGGCTGATGATGATGACAAATTAGATTTGATTTCCCCTTTGTGCTCTGAAATTACCCTGCATATGAAACTACCAAGACATGGTATGATTAGATTCTGAGTGACATGAGGATTACAGGCAGACCTCTCAGGAATCTGCTGAGAAGGCTGCTACCACCTGCTGGTGAGATGTGAACAACCTTAAATGGAGACTAATCATCGGACTGCTGTGAACATGATAAAAAAACAAGGATTGGAAAAGCTGAGTAAAAGTTTCCAGCGTTCTCAAAGGGATCAGATGTGTATATAATTGAACTGTTGTGTGGCAACACATAATAATAACTGTTGTGTGGCAACATGTTTCATGTCACATACTTTTCCAGGGCAATCAGAGGTCAAGATCAGCCACAGAACAGCAGGAAGCAGATTATGTACTAAAACCTGAATCCTCTGATTTAACGGTGGTCTTTGTACTCGCTGCGCCACCCTGCTGCCTTATTTGTCCTCATGTACATCTATCTGTGTGTCCTCACCTCTGTCTGTCTGTGTGTTTTGTGCGTGCGTGGGTCAGTTCTGGATGTAAATGATGAGACGCCCACCTTCAACCCTCGAGTATACAATGTTACCCTGAAGGAGAGTGTCCCTAGAGACCACATTGTAGCTCGCCTCAGCTGCTCTGACAACGACGCCGGCCTCAACGCCGAACTTAGCTACTTCATCACAGGTCAGAGGTCACAGTGGGAGGTGTTTTTGTGTTTTTGTCTGTCTGTGGGCTAGACAGTTGTACAGTTACTGGAAATATGTGCACGTAAAGTACCTTTGTCCATCCATCCATCACTGTGTAAGTTTGTGTATGAGGTGAGCTCCTCTTGCATGCTTCTGTTAGTGTTTATGGCTGTTTGTGAATGAATGTGTGGGTTTAACAAAGGAACTGCAAGTTAACTTTGGACATGTGTTTGTGTTTTGTATTTTTAGGTGGTAACCAGGATGGTAAATTCAGCGTGGGCTTCAGAGATGGCATTGTTCGGACAGTGGTTGGGCTAGACAGAGAGACTCAGGCAGCATACACTCTGGTGGTAGAAGCTATCGGTGCGTCATGAATCTTTTTTTTTGTGTGTTGGGAGTAAACCAAACCAGCATCTTTTATCATCCTCATCTTTACGCAGTATGTGTATGTATTTGTTAATAACGGGGCTTGTTTTTTCTTGTTTCTCTTTTGTTTGTCCGCTTCAAAACTGCTCCTTTGTACGTTTGTGTGATTATGGGGGGGGGAAAGCGATGCAAGCACATCTGCAGTGATTTCATACCATTGCTCAACTGCCTTTGTTCCTGTTTGAAAAGAAAGAACAAAAACTATGAGGTTTTCCTGTTTTGGAAACCATTGAGTCAGGGTGGCTTCTACTTAAGGGGCAAGCAACACAAGAGACGAGGAGAAGAGGCAGATATTATGAAACTGTGCAAGAAAACAGAATTAAACATATTTTACTAATTCACAAGCAGCTGAAAGTGACCCAAGTTTCAATAAGCCAACAATGTTTTTATCTTTGTTCTTCATTTCTTTCTGAAGCTTGTTAATACATTACTAGTTCCACTTTTTCTATTTACAGCTTTATCCCGTGGTACAGCCATGTCTCTGTCATCTGTCCTGGTGTTACAGCTACAATTAGCATAAACCTGGATGACAGTAACCAATATGTTTGTGAAATGTGTCTGTTTCTGCACAGACAACGGTCCAGCAGGCAGCAGGAGGACAGGCACAGCCACTGTATTTGTTGAAGTGCAGGATGTAAATGACAACAGACCCATCTTCCTCCAAAATAGCTACGAGACCAGCATACTGGAGAGCGTCCCCCGAGGAACCAGCATCCTTCAGGTGGACAACACACACTACTAAACACACATAGAAGCATACTCAACCTTCAGCAGTCAAACTTTTTTCACTTTATTTTCTAATGTAACAATCACAATACACAAAGAATCAGTTGGCTCAGGTCGCTTCGTCTTTTCAGTGCTGATGACCCATCACATCTGATAGTGTTTGTCTTAATGCGTATGAATTACCAGATGGATTGGGTTTACTGCATCAGAGTGATTAGCTGGGCGATTTAGAGGAATGATGCTTGTGCTCGGACTGTGAATATGATTGGAGGAAATTACCTCTTCATCAATCACTATTTTTGAGAATATCCTGAAGTTGAGTCAATTCCTATCAGGAGGAGCTCTTTTACTTTGTGTAAAAAATTGAATTTAATTCAATTTCAATTCAATTTAATCCCTAGACCCAATTTAAGTTTTGGTGATGCATCAAATCCTTGCTGAGATGGAGTCATTCTTAGATTAAATCATTACACTCATAGCAATTATGTTGTCTCTTATAGATAGTAAAATGATCAATGACAAAAATGTATAAACAATGCTGCAAAGCTTTTTAATTGCCTCATTTGTAAGCCCTTTTTAGCAAACCTCATCCATCTAGCATTCAAAATATGTTAAAACAAATACTAAAAAAATCTTCTTATTTACCCACACCTGGTATTAATGATATTCGACACGACATAAAAAAGCAATGTAACTCTGGTTAAGGGTGGCAGGCAGTCAGTCCTCCAGTTAGATTTCAGTGACGTAGTCAAATAGACAAGGCATGGTGGGGTGCGGCTCCACTCTGGCCTCTGGCTGTACTGTCTGTCTGTCCGGAGACTGAGAAGCATGTGTGCTGTCACGCTCGTGCGGCCTGCGATACGGCGGTCTTCTGAAGGAGATGTTGTATGAACGACGATAGGAGCCCAGCCTCTTCCACACTTTGAGCTGGGGCTCACTGGAATGGCTTTTTCCATGGGTGAAGCTATCCCCTGGGCCACAGCTGGCCCCAGAGTCCCCGTCCTGTTCAGAGGGCCGGCACACTGCCAGGAAGGCTGCCAACCCTGCCAGCAGCAGCGATAAGCCAAGCACCACCATGATGGTGAATTCTGGGTCATGGATGTCTGAAGAATAGGATGGAGTTAGTGCGGTGGTGGGAGGGATTGTGGTGGATGTCAGGCTGGACAGAGTGATGTTTTCTGTGTTGGAGGACAGGGTAAAGTTGGAGCCTAGTTCACTGGTGTTCATGGTGCCCTGGATGGAGAAAAAAAACATCAGATTGGAAATCTAGATGTGTGTGTGTGTGTGTGTGTGTGTGTGTGTGTGTGTGTGTGTGTGTGTGTGTGTGTGTGTGTGTGTGTGTGTGTGTGTGTGGTCAGCCTCTATCAAAGTGCCATAGCAGCTCTCTTGATATGCCGTGTTTTGCCTCACTAGCCAAGCCTAACCAAGCTGAGTAGGTTTATTTGGGGGGCTTATTTTCACTTTATTGGGATCATACACTCAAGGGCTTATATTATGCGTACTCACACATATACACACACACACGCACAAATATGCACAGAAACGCCTGCATGCACATGCAGATGCGGTGAGTGTTTGGCATTTGCGGCAATTATGTAGCTATTAAATCAAGGACTACAAAACCGTCAATGCTTGACAGGCTTTCTTCAATGTAAAACAAATTGGGTTTATTAAAATGCCCCTTGTAAAATGTAAGGCACCCCCTACCTTTTCTACCCCGGTCTCCAATTATCCCCCTCTCATTCTCTGCACCCCCATCTTCAGCATAGTAACATTTGTAAATGTCATCGTCCTTAATTCAGCGGAGACAAAGCATGGCTTATCGGTTTAAGGGAAACACATTGGGACGTGAAATTATTTTTAAGACCAAATGCCAGGAAAGCTGTGAAAAGGCCAGTGGAGCAGGATGGCTCGTTAGAGAGTCAGTTCATTAGTCAGCGCCTCCAAGCACATAAGCTACCGCACACACACACATACACACATACACACATACACACACACACACACACACACACACACACACACACTCACACACTCACTCACACCCACAACTATTCAAACACAAACTTTCCGTCTCACCCTACATACTGTTGCTTGTACTACACATATTCATGATTAGGCACGCTGCTCTTAAGCTTGGCAGCTTAGCTGTAAGGTACTCTCCCTCACTATCACCCCACATTGTTGCTCCTCCAGATCTGACTGCTCAGCTAGTTTTGAAACACTGAAACTCATCCCTTAACTTCTTTACATGTGCACTTTGTCTAACCTATTCACATTTATAAAGTTTGATCAATTATGCGCTCACAGGTTTTCCAGTACTTGCAAAAGCATATTAGATTTTTTTTTGTATTTCATTTCCTCTTGATTGCTCTCTGATTTATGGTATTTCCCACCATATCTTCTCTGTATCATCCACATAGTGGGAGCACAAATTGAATGAGGAATACAGAAACAGTTCATAGAAGTCAGATGTCCCGTCTGTTTGCTAATATTCAATTCCACATTTCAGATGAGTCTTAACCATACTCAACCAAATGCAAACACAGCAATTTCCGCATAACTCCCACAGACAATGTGCAGTTCCTCGAGCACATGTTGCAGCTCATATGTCGAAATGTGGATTATAGGAAATTCATTGCAAAAAATAGACTCCACAGCAGACATGAAATACATATAGTAACAGACATTAATGAGATTTTTAGCTTTCTTAAGACCTTAAGACTTGAATTTGTTTACCTCTAAAATACCAAGCAATTCACATTTCTTCTTCATATTTAACCTGTAGTGATTTGGAATAAAACCGTTCAAAAATACAGTATATACTCACACCCACACTTTAGAGACTCTTTAAAACAGTACCTTGCTTAGTCCCAGTAACTGAGGTCAGACCTGTTTCTTGGCTCCACACACTTGTTTTTCCCCCCTTAAACTGCTGCTTTCCCAGAAACAGAGGGGAAAACGCCGGAGAGGAAGAGGGAAACAAGGAGGGAAAGGGGGTAAAATGTGGGTAACAGCATCACGGTTGAAGATATCTAACTTTTGTTTTAATGCCAGGGAGCAAAAGACAATAATGTGTTTTGTGAGCCCCGCTGAGGCTCAGTCAATAATCTCTCAATGCTTACACTTCACCTGCTTACACTTACAACATCTGGCCCTGCAATGTAGTCTTACACTTTATACACCCCCTTTTATGGCCAAAGTGGTGCAGTCCACTGTGTAATACCCTATTCATCACTCACCAATCTGACCCCCCAGCCTCTTTTTTTCTCCCTTCTCCCCCTCCCCTCTCCTCCTCTTTCTCCTCTCCTCTCCACATCTCTTTATAAAGCTAATGAGACTGAAGTTGGGCCCCTCTTCACAGAGGAAGCAAGAGAGAGCAAAGGAGGACACACAGTTCAAGAGAGAGAGAGAGAGAGAGAGAGAGAGAGAGAGAGAGAGAGACAGGGAGACTTGTGAGAGTGTGTGTGTCTGTATTTGTATGTACCTGAGTGTACATACATGTGCTTGAGTGTCTCAAGTGTGTGTGTGTGTGTGTGTGTGTGTGTGTGTGTGTGTGTGTGTGTGTGTGTGTTTGTGTGTGTGTGTGTGTGTGTGTGTGTGTGTGTGTGTGTGTGTGTGTGTGTGTTTGTGTGTGTGTGTGTGTGTGTGTGTGTGTGTGTGTGTGTGTGTGTGTGTGTGTGTGTGTGTGTGTGTGTGTGTGTGTGTGTGTGTGTGTATGTGTGTGATTGAATATGCACTTTGTAAGCACCTGGACTGGTTTTGACAAATCCACAGAATACCGGGAGTGACATGAAGTCGGCCTCATCCGATGCCAGCGTCTCTGTGCCTCTCTGGATTCAGAAGTCAGTCTTATGACATGGTCCATTCACCAGCAGCTCAGCATGCTCCACTATTTATCTGTGTACACTGTGGAGCCGTGCTGTCTACGCTGAGTTTGGGGTTTTTTCGGCTGCTTCTGGCCTTCTGCCTGTAACACACAGAGAGAGAGAGGGAGGTACTCACTGCCAAGCCATGTTGGCACGGTGGCAAGAAGAAACTGGGCAACAGTGGGTGTGTGGTGAAGGAGGAAGTAAATCATCTGTTTATGGAAACTATCTGATCAATCAAAATTAGAGTGAAATGTATTATATACCATGTGAAGTAGTGTGGGATAAACACACCAGAGAGGTCAACACTCAACGTCCAACTGGACGACAGACTTTGATCACTGGTAAGTAAATCCGTCTGCTTACATCTCTCATGACAGCAGCTGCAAAATCGTGGCACTTAAATATTTTTGCATCCTCTGTGGTCAGACTACAAAATGATGATACCAATCATAACGAGAGATAAATGGTAATACTGCACCTTATTATTTTCTAGGCAGCGTTTTTGTTTGTGTTTTACATATTATTGTATATTCGGTTATGTCTGTTGTCCCTCGTGTTGAGTTTTTGCTTGTCTTTACAGGTGCAAGCTACAGATGCAGACCAGGGGGAGAATGGCCGAGTTCTGTACAGAATCATCACTGGTAAGTGCTGCTGTACTTACATTTTTCCTCCCAGATGGCATTTACACACACCGACACTCACAAACAAACGCGCTGAGAGAGCAGGCCCACATGCTGCACTTAATTATTCAATTACTAAAATAACTGATGGCGGTGTCATTGATTGTGGTTGGTATACCGTGAGTGCAGGCAAGAAATTCCCCTAAAAAGTTTCCGTGTCAAGTTTCTGATGATCATTTCTCTTGTTTCCAATGCAATTTCACTTGTTTTTAAACTGTCTTAAAGCAGTAGAAGGCAAATCTTTCCACAGTGAAAATCCCAGTAGTGACAGGTTCTTAAAACATAAACGCTAGTTTGCATTGGAGGCAACTGAAATTATCTCACCCAGTTGGCAGATGCCTGTGGAGAAATTACTCAAACCATAAACTAGATTAAATGTTTTGCTAAAATGTGCATTTTTATTGAAGTCACTTACTCTGTTTTCCCTCCCTTTCCCTCCCTCTTTTCCTGTTTGTGTGTATGTGTGTGTGTGTGTGTTTGTGTGTGTGCGCGTGTGTGTGTGTGTGCATTCAATTGTGAATGAATGTAGGGAACAGTAACAATTTGTTCAGCATAGACAAGCAGACAGGGCTGGTGACAAGAGGCTTCAGGGCTCTGGACAGAGAAACCAGCAGCTCCCATGTGTTGGAAGTGGAGGCCTTCAACAGTGACGAGGGCAGCATGAGGAGCTCTGTGAGGGTGAGGGGACAGAGTGAGAAGTAGTGGATGGTGACCAGTGTAGATGCTAAAAACTTTAGTTGAAGTCGTGTGCTTTTTATTACTCCTCAAAGTTAATATGTACAGTTGATGTACAGATTAAAACGTCCTCTCCCGTAGGTGATCGTATATGTAGACGATGCCAACGATGAGGTGCCAGTGTTTACCCAGCAACAATACAACCGTCTGGGCCTCAGAGAGACTGCTGGCATTGGCACTTCTGTGATTGTGGTTCGCGCCACAGACCCTGACTCCGGTGAGTTCAGTCTCGGATCAAAACGAAACGCAAGTTTGATGTCAGTTCCCATTTTCGGCCTTTCAGGTTTATCTTCATACCGCAACGAAACAGAAAGAGACATTTAGATGATCGTGGTTTTAAACATCCACCTTAGGGTCTGCTGGATCTGACACTCTGACATGAGTCATTCTTTGCAGGGCACCAAACTCTTCACTAGTGTTTGTATTCTGACCTCTATACCAGAACTTTCTGTATCTTGTTACATCACAATTGTGTTTACTGTAACTAGCTTTTAAATATCTGCTTCTGCTCCACACTGCAGACTTCCTCTATTCACTTCCCGTTTGGTTAAGTGTTTCTTAGGCACTCTCTGACGCATCTGGTGCCGTGACACACATTTTCCAAAACCTTCTAAATCTAAAATACACACAGCATAGGCAACAGAACCGAATGTTTACAACCCTCTTATTGTAAAAACAAAGTGGGGGAGGCTGTTTGCCATGTCGTAACTACAGCTTCAATATTGTTACAAGATTTTCCAAAATATCCAAAGTTACAACTTTATACTCTCAAAGTTGTTAAAGTTGTCATTGAAAATAATATTGTTCCCTTGTTCACATGCATTTCCTCACCAACCTCCTCCTCCCCTTTCTGTTCAGGTGATGGTGGAGCTGTAGCTTACGCACTTGTGTCCGGCTCAGACCGCAAGTTTGAGGTGGACGTGAGCACCGGCCTAGTAACCACCGTGGACTACCTGGACTATGAGACCAAGACCACATATCTGATGAACGTCTCAGCAACTGACCAGGCCCCGCCTTTCCACCGGGGCTTCTGCACCGTCTACGTCACTCTACTTAATGAGCTGGATGAGGCCGTGGCCTTCTTCTCAGCCGGTTATGAGGCCTCGCTGCGTGAGAACATCGCCACTGGGACGGAGGTGGTCCAGGTGCAGGCCCAGTCGGCCGACAACTTAAACCAGCTGACTTACAGATTCGACCCTGATACGTCCCCCGCAGCTCTAGCCCTCTTCAAGATAGACAGCGTCACGGTGAGTGGGAGAGCACTGGGGGAAAGGTCACCAGTGATAAGAACACAATGTACGTGCCTGTTTTTTGTTATGCACTTCAGAGACTGCACCCACCTTCCATCAAATATGTTTTGTTATGTTCATGCATTAACCACAGTGTGACACGATAACACCTCTTCCTTTGTGTTTTAAGCTAGAGCTCTTTTCCTGACTGTCAGCTGATCAAAGAGTTTGTTTGCTTTGAAGTAATGTGGTTCCTTAGATGAAAAATTGGGTTTGTTTAGTAGATTTTGATGATACTTGCTAGTCTTTCTCTGTCTCAGTCCTTGCTCACTGTCTGTTGTATTGGGGAGATTTTTCTCCTGTGTGGACTCTTTCAAGAGGTGAAGATACAGTGCATGGTGATGTGTTTGATGTTTTCAGGGCCGTATCACAGTGACAGGCCTGCTGGATAGAGAGAAGGGAGATATGTACACCTTGACTGTTGTAGCCGATGATGGAGGACCTAAAAAGGACTCCACTGTGGTACGGTGCTTCATTCTGAATTTTACGTTATTTTATCCCTATCCATCATTCCACATGCAATTTATTACAGTGGATGTTGTGTCTATTCTGTTGTAGAAAGCTTAATGGCATTCCTCTTTTATTCATTGCATCTCTCATTGGAACTGCAGAAGGTAAGACTGATCTTTTTATAGGGCTAAAGCACATCATGAAATGTACTCATCTGAAGTATGAAAAGGGATGTTGTTGCATTTTACAGTGGGTTTGGTTATTTTAGTCATCTTGAAGATATCATTTGGTAAGTTATGGAGCCCGTATTTGATCTTATCTCTCGACAGGTGTCAATCACCATCCTGGATGAGAACGACAACAGACCCGAGTTTGACATCACATCTGATACTTCAGTGGACATCCTGGAAAACACACCCATGGGGAAGAGAGTGGCAGTTGTGCTGGGAAGGGACAAAGATGCTGGATTGAACGGACTGGTGAGAGCGAAAGAAAGCGAAACAAACTAGGGCTCAGAAGTTTGCGGGTGTTTAACTATAAAAAGGTATTAGATCATCAAAAGATCATTATCACAATTACTTCAGAAACATTACTGAAATTACATCCCCGAGACGATAGGCAGTTCCAGTGTATCTGACCTTGTTCATTTAACTGGAAATCTCCCCTGCTGCTGTACTGCACAAAAACAAAACTACAGCACAAGATGTTCTTCCATCACAAATATTGCGAAATGTTCAATAAGGTATGGGGCTTGAGGGGAGGTCACCAGTCTTCTCCTGTTTTAGATTGTGAATTATTATTTCTTTATTATTCTTTCTTATTCATACATGCAGCAGCATTTTTTCATAATCATGGCGATACGCTTGCTCTTCGTCCAGTTCTGTTGCTCAATGTGGGTCAGATACACTTTAACAGCCTTTTGTTCTTGGTAATGTCATTTCAGCATTTATATTGTTTATAAGTTTATGAAGTAATTGTTATAATGATCACTAATCTTTTCACTAATCAGCATGTACTGGGATTTAATCAAGTGTCAGAGCCTGTGCAGTCAAATGCAACTGTTTATAATAAGTGCTTCTTACTCAACCTGACATTTTCATTTTCTTACTGACACTCCTCCTTTCACTTTGTCTTTCTCATTGTGAATATTTCACTTTCAGGTCAATTTTACTCTGGTGGCAGGCAACATGGAGGATGTGTTCCAGATCAAGACAGTGAACCACACCTATGGGGAGGTCTATGTCAATGCTCCTCTTGACAGAGAGTCAGTGGACCGTTACCTACTCAAGGTTAGACAGCAATCCACATGCATCCATGAGATCTTTTACCACATCTCTTACATTCTTCAGCATTCTTATTAATGCTAACAACCCTGAACAATGGCTTAACATCTTAAATATTCCTCTATAACATTAAACATTCATGACTAAATAACACCTTTTTTCTAAATGCACTCTGCCCCCTTTCAAACCAGTGAGAAGAGGAAAGAGGAACAAAGAAATACTGACATCTCTCATTATTATCAGGATTAGTCTGTCTAGTGTTTTTATTCACCAGTGAGGTGGTAGACGTTCTCTATATGACCATATGAGCTTCACCCTGATCTTTCAATTGAATTTAACACTTGCACCACAACCCAAAATTAGTTCAAACCTCAGCCCAAAAAACCCCAAGCTGAATGTGTCTTGATAGTAGTCACTTCATAGTAAGTTGAGTACAAGCATTGACAATAGAAAGCAACTTGTTGTCGTTTTTTAGACTTTGAGATGATTTTCTTGTCAATTTTTAAAGTAAAAGGAAAAGCACCCTGAAAATTGGATTTACTTTCAACCAAGCATCAAATAAGACAGACATACACTTGATCTCTTTGACCTCTATGTGATTATATGCTGTGTGTCCAAATGCATGGTCAGGCCTACATAATAGTACACAGCAGTGCATGTGTGTGTTGTTACAGGTGCGTGCCATAGACAATGGCTCACCCCCCAGACACACTGATCACTCGCTCACCATCAACATCCTGGACGTCAATGACAATGCTCCCGTTATTGAAAGCCAGAGGGGCTACAACGTCAGCATAAGCGAGGTGGGAGTTGGCACATTACATGAAGCGTGTTTTGAAAAAGTTCTTTAGTCTTGTGTGGACCTTACGTGAAGTACTGGTGGTTTTCAGTTGACACAATAATATTTCACCATGCAGTCACAAGTTTGCGTTTATACTACCACAGGCAATTGGTATCGACGCCTCTTTTATTATGTAAATTGCAGAATGTTGGAGGAGGTACGTCAGTGCTCCGCGTGACAGCTACAGACAGGGACATGGGCCCCAATGCCATGCTGTTCTACTACATCACCGCCGGAAACCAGGACCTAACCTTCCGCATGGACCGTGTGACAGGAGAGATGGTAACGCGTCCAGCCCCTCCGGATCGCGAGCGCCAGCAAGAATATCGACTCGTTGTCACAGTGGAAGATGATGGCACTCCACCTTTGTCGGTAAGACTAAAGGAACAGAAACTGCAACAAGTAGTTCACTATAAAAAATCCATCTCAATCTCTTGTAATGAGATCATTTTCTTCAATCAATTGATATTTTCTCTTGACACTTCATCTCATTATGGTGGTGGGTCAGTTAGGGGATCCAGCATCACTTTTTGCTATTATACCCTCTTTTGGTCACTCACTGTAGTCCAATCAGTAATAACGATATGCTCATTCTGGGGACTCTCTGCAGCAGCAACAACAACAGCTGATCACTGACCTTAATTCTACCAGTGCAAATAAGATATGACACACATTAAGGCCACCTGGCTTTATACAGCCCACACACTAAATTCACTACAGTGGTTGGTGGATCAGCTGTAAAGGCAAGGTACAGGAAACACCTTCGTTTGTAAACAGGAAAACCACAACTCGTTTCCAAAAAGAGGAAGGTGAGCTTCACCACTTCTCCTGTTCAGAAATGTCTGCAACAATAAGAGGCTCTTTTAAAGTTGATGCAGTCAAAAGGAGGATATGTACTGTATCACATGTGCATGCATCACCATATGATGTGTGGTTTTACTGTATGTGATGTGGCCTGCATTTTTTTTTAACTCCTGTCTAGGCAAAGTAAAAGACGGGTGGTACAAAGATATAATAAAGTAGCTCCTGCTCATACAAGATATACATTTAAAAATACAAACAGTAAAAGCGACACTGGATAGAGGACATGGCTGACACTAGGCAACCCCACATATGTCTCTGTCTGTTCTTATAAAACTAGATACTAACATTGTTTTATCATTTTCTCCTCTCAATGACAGTCTCCCTCTCGTGTGCACCATCTTGGAGGCACACAAGTGGAACAACCTTGTTCCGTTTATAATGGGTCCCCAGGCAGCAAGTACAGCACGTCCTTGTACAGTGATAGTTTTGGAGACCTTCCAGTAAAAAGGAACAATGATTTCAAAGACTAGACATAGGACTTCAAGGTGTAAGAACTCCAATTTATTATACAAGCTACAGCCAGAGCAATTTAAATGCAATATACAGAACAAACATGCTTTCACAGGATCGTTCTGCCTATGTGTTTAATACAAGCTTTGTACAACATGAAACACCAAAACACATACATACAGATGCAAACTTGCAAAAAAGCCTGTACACACACACACACACACACACACATTTTTCTTGAAACTTTAACCTCACATTCAAACACACACACAGGCAAATTTGAAAACACATCAAGACTTTGGTTTGACTACTTATGAAAGTACTCACATTTTTGAAAAACAAAAAATAACAATTTAAAATACCCTGTCCTACACACCTGCTACACATCATTTGGAGATGATATCCTGCTGCTACATATTTACGTCAATTTTTTTTTTAAAACCCACCAGTGGTTCCTCACGACAACAATAACAATATTGCAATCATCTAATTTTCTGTCATCATTCTCTATGATCATTTTCTGTCATCTACATCCACTTTCATGTGGTTCGGTTAACATTCCTCCACACTAAACAATGTTAACTTATTAACAGTCACGCAACAGTAACACGACAAAATAAGAATAACTCTAATATACACATCCCGACAATAAAATCAAGATACATTTTTTTACAATCCAGAAAAAAAAATATGTTATAAACCATAATTTGCACGAGGACAGCAGTTTAACTTTTTTTGGCGTCTTATGATTTTTAGTAAGAATTTATTAGGTTACATTCAGAACAGTTTTAATAAACAAAACAATTACATGATCAAACTGTACATAAGCGTGAATTAATTTTTTTTTTAATTACAATTTCTCACATTTATTGATTTTATGAAAATATTTAAGGCTACTGTGAAGTGCTGCATTTTTGAGAGAATATGAAGGAAGGAAGGAAGTAGTATTTAAAGCAACAAAGCTGACAGTAACAGTGAGAAAAGAAGCAGAGGCCATCTTGAAATGATACAGTAACAATGACGTTGCTGTAAGTTTCTGTAAAGTTTCTGTAAACTTGTTCAAGAAATATTGGGACTTCTTTGACTGTCCTCTTTGGTATGTAGCTGTTACAGCCACTTATTATGATAACAGGAATGAGAGAGACGCTTTTTCACTTTCACACCTTTAGTTTGGTTCACTTGGTCCAGACCAAAGAAAAGAAGTGATAGTTTTCTTTTTAGTGAGTTTTGTATTCTCACTGACACATGTATTTACATGGAATGACAGATAACTCATTCAGTTTACATTTTTGGGGATTGTCATCCTCTATCATTAACACTGTAAACACCAATGAGTAACAAATCTAAAGTTTACTCCAAGTTTATTCCAGTGTCTGACAGCAAGATACTTTAATACAAGGACACAATCATCTCATCTTTCTGTTTTAACCTCTTTTCATTTTCTGATTTATCAAGGAAAATCCCTGCACTCATATGGTGGCATGCATATCATATTAGCTTGTAGTAGTAATAGTTACCAAGTGATCTTTCATAATTACATGGGAGATTGTAATAGCTTTGCTTTTAAAATCATGCTGAAATCTGTGATATATTTACTATCACACCACTGTTTATTTGGTCATTTTGCAAAAAATGAACTGCACCAGAGTTAAACTGATAAAGGACAGAAACCAGGTGGTTTAAGTCTGATTGTTGGTCCGCACCAGGTTTCGAATCATCAAAAAATGAACCAAACCAAACAAGTAAACTCACCATAGTTTGTCTGAACCAACTGCACCAAACATGTTAGGTGTGTAAGTCCACAGGATCTGCTTAACCACTCCTGCACACAGCAGAACCCCACCCTCATCACCCTGGTATCGTCTCAAGCAGCAGGCCCCACCTGACCAGGGTACCTGTTGGTCCACAAGCCGTTGTCAGCATTTGGATGGAGCGTCACACACATACCCAGCTCCCGCCACAACACAAATGCTCACAAGCAAAAGTTCACTCTTGGCCCCCTGGCTGTTGTTGCAGGTGGAACAAATGTTTGAACAAAAAATGCAGTCTGTTCCCTCCTGCGGCCCAGACACTGTACAGATGACAGTCCCAGTAGAGGTAATTGTGAGATAGATCATAAGGGCAATATTGCTGTGAAGGCAGAGAGAGGAAGAAGAGAATCGGAGGACTTTTCAGGTCAGCAGTGAGAGCGACGAAGGAGGTTTCACACCTCTTTAAATCTGCACTAAGTCTGGAGACTCAGGGATGGTGTCTGGAATAGAGAATAGTCAATGTCAGTGAGAGTGTAGAAAACATAGCAGGTAATATACATTTATCAACCTGCACAATGTAACACATATGAGTGATTCATTCAAATGGCACTTTCCATTTCTGTCTTGACAAAAGACACAACCGCATTTCTGTTTCAAATCTTCCAACATTTTAGTTCAGTCTCACACAGAAACCGATTGATTTCTTTAGAATTAGGTGTGTTTAGCGAGAAACTTGTTTTTTAAAAAAAGGAACAAAGAGGCTTCGAGTGTGAGTTGCAACATTTTGTAGATAAGAGGGAACTGCTGCTAGTTAATTCCGCTCAGTTGATGGTCATCTGGCTCAAAAAAAATGAAGAAGAAAGCTGAAGTGTGGCTTTTAGACATGCAACAGAAAACTTGAGGCACGAAACCAAGCCCTGTGTACTGCACAATATTTATAGTCCTCTGAAGGAAATGGGCTCTGACAGGGAAAATCCACCATGTCAAATGTAAAAGATATGTTTTCTTTCAAGGATCACTGATGGTTTTATCAATTTCCGTGGCTATCTCCAGAGGAGAAACATAGCTGTAATCTGAGATGCCATCAAGCAGCGGAAGTTTCCATCTGACATTTATCGTAAGCAGAGGTTTTCCCACTAGTGACATTACGCTTCAAGTTCTATTTGTGTACATGAAGCAAAACTGCAGCATCTCTATTAGGCTTCTGATATGGGGGTGGCTCACTTCCACCTCCTGTTTCACTTGTTGCAGTGCTCTAACTTCTGACATACATTGTATTGTCAAAGGATGAGCCCTAGTAAGTATTTCTAAGATGTAATTCGTTCACACTAAATTGTCAAAGGTTAGAGAAATAACATTCATGTGATGGATTAGAGTGGATTTTGACTAAGTCTGTTTTTTGTGCTGCCAGGAAATGGGGCAATCCACCTCAGTATGCCCGGAATGTCTGCACAGGTGCCCCGGGAATCGGTACAAAAACACTCAGGATTGAACCCCTTCACCGTAACTAATGTTTCAGTATTATTTCAAGTTGAGGCAGAGAGAACGGCTGAAGAGGCCATTAGTGTTAAATGAGAGTGCTGATGGGTGGAGAATGACTTTTGAGAGAGGCAAGAGGAGAATTAAGAGGATGACGACAAAAGAAGATGGTGATTTCAGCTGTGTGTGTGGGGGGGGGGCAGGGGTGGGCGGTATTTAATCTCCTTACACAATATGTTTCTTTCTTAGTCATGTCAGATTTCAAACCCAGCTGTTTTGGGTGCGAACTTGCAATTTTGCACAATGGTGTGAACATCTTTCCGCTGCACCATATGCAGGATGTTTCAGCAAATCGTGCATGGTTGGTTTTTGATTGCATCAGTTTTTTAACACAGCATACGTTTTGAAACACGCATTTCCAGAACTTTGTACTTCTGTATTATACACGTTCTTTTGCACATTGTTTGAACAATTGCGTGACCTTTAGGGTTATCAGATGTGTGCTTTCAGAAATGTGTTAATAATGCTCAATTTACCACAACACTCACTCCGAAACTGAAAGGTGGTCACTGTGAAATTACTCACACTCATCTTTTTTGTGTTGTAGAGCTTTGACATACGTTAATGGACAGAAAATGAACGAATCAGAGAAAGGGTCAGATGTCTCAGATTGTGCTGAATAAGTTATGTGTCTCATGTTTAATAAGCATCTTTTATCAGTAGATGGTTGTATTTTCCCTATCCTGGGTCCCTAGAATAAGTTTCTCTGTATTTTCCTGCTTTATTGCATGCCCTGTAGTGTGTGGAGTTTTGTTTGTCAGGATCTATAGTTGTGTGTGTGTGTGTGTGTGTGTGTGTGTGTGTGTGTGTGTGTGTGTGTGTGTGTGTGTGTGTGTGTGTGTGTGTGTGTGTGTGTGTGTGTGTGTGTGTGTGTGTGTGTGTGTGTGTGTGTCTGTGTGTGTGTGTGTGTGTGTGCGCGTATCCTACCTTCGATTGGGAAGAACACGTCACCGTGAACAGGAGGAGTGAAGGGGGTTCCTGGCTCAGACAACAGGTGGCGTCCTGTCTCTGAGGACTGTCTGGTCATGATCTGAGAAACAGTACGGGTCTTAATCTGCGGTGATCCCCCGAGAAACACAGGGTTCTCGTGGCCTTGAGCCTCACTGAACATGCACACACACACACACACACACACACACACACGTACACAAGAAAGAGAATCATGGTTATGACAAAATGCAAATGTGATGCAAACAGTGTTTCAACACTCATCAGTTGCTCAAGACAAGTTTCAGCGTTGAATTCTCACAGCAATCATTCAGGGCTTGATTTGATGATTTGTAATACATGTAAACTCTCTGAAACTGGAAATGTTTTCCACAAAGTCTAACTTTTTGTAATTGATTTCCTACAAAATATATTCAAGTGGCAGGAAACATACAGTAACATGCAGTGTAAATGCCACCAAGGACTACCAATGTTCTGAGCAAAAGGATTTCTTGTTGTACGTCATTGTGGTAATTTGTCAAAATAAAATGGCCCAATTGACCTATTGTGTAAAAAATGTTCAGTGTGGCCAGAACATAGCAGAAAATCCACATACACAGTATTATTATTCTAAAGAGCAGGTGTGGTATTAAACACAGTCTGTGGGACCAGCTGCCTGACAGACTGTGGGAAAACGTACCTGTCCATCCTCACCAGCTCTTGTGCACCTGGGAGAGAGGAAACAGGAAATAGGCCATTGTGAATGAATTGAAACAGAGCGGAACACTACAGATAGAGTGTGAATGTGCTTCCTACTGTGTGAAATACACTTAATCTACCACGCTGGGAAATGTGTGTCGGGGAAAAAAAACACTATGGGTAACCCAGAGTGAGAGATTTATATTTGACCCATGGCGTGGATGTGGAAATTACTTTGTCTGTGTGTGCGCTTGTTTGTGCATATTGGTAATACGTACGTCTGCTCGACTGGGCGTTGTACCTCTGTTTGTACACAAGCACCAGAATAAGAGGCAGTGAGAGCAGAGCCAAGATGCAGGCTGCTATGGCCAAGGCCACTGGCACAGAGCCTGGGGAAACAACAGACAGACTGTGAGTTAAATAAACCGAACCAACCAAACCATAAAGAACTGGCCACTTAATTCTTAGCTACCAGGCATGAAGGCTTGAATAAGGTAACATACCTCCAGGTGGTGCTGGATCCCAGACTGTGCACTCTTGGGATCCATTTCTCCCTGGAAGGAGAGAATAAAAACATTGTTTTTCACATACATCACAGTGTAGAATTGTTTTGGGTTTCTGCCTGCTAAATGCAACAGTACATATGGTCTTTTTGCACAATGGTGAAAATGCGCAGTTAAAGACCACATCTCCATAGAATTAAGGAAACTAGCATAACATCATTGTCGTACTTAGCAGCTTGCAAAAGTCAATGTGGTTATGAGAGTTACCTTCTTCCCTTTTCAGTTTAACATCTATGTTAACTTACAGTACATTCACATCCATTAATTTGATGTCCTTACGTGGTGTTACTTGGAGTATAACGTGACTGTGGGGCTTCTGCACGAGGGTTCTGTGATTATTCTCCACATGGAAGTCCAGGACCATACAGCAGTAGCGACCTTGGTCAGCGGGCATCACATTCTCTAGAGACATCCAGAAGTTCTTCTCTGCCGATCCAAAGTGCAAGCCAGCGGGCAAAGTGTGGTTGCCATGGGGATGGGCACCAATGGTAATACCGCGTGGGCCCTGCCGTCCTGTACAGTGCTGGTCACTGTGCTGTGTAAAAAGCCAGCTATTTCTCAAGGCATCTTTAGGGTACAAGGTGGCACCTCTCTGGGCACACAACAGTTTCACAGTTGCTCCCGTGGGACAGGTGTAGTACAGGTGGGGAGCGGAAACACCCAGCGTAGCGTGGGCGTGGGACATCTCGCCATTGGCTAGAGAAAAGACAATAATGGAAGAATGTCACTCATTCTAAGTTAGACCTTTCAGTTAGTGCTTCCTCTCCAAATATTTTACAGCCCATACAAGCTCTGCCAAGTTAGAGACAATAAAGGTTTGAGTTATGGCTGTGGTCATGGTTAAAGTCTGACAATCACTCTGCAGGAAGGGGGAATTTTGTATGAAGTGGAAATTAGATTACCTTGCAAGGCAGCTGGATTTGCGAGATCACACCAGAGTCCATCTCGTCAGACTGGCGGTTCGGATCACAGTCGCAAATCCAGCTGCCTCACAAGGTAAGACGGTGATGGACAGATGGTTCATCCAATCACCTGCCAAGTGTTTTTTTTGAAAACGCGTGCCCTTTTCCAAACAGTTCCCATGGCCAACTTCTCAGATGGTTCTGTGTAACAAACCATCTGGCGCGTCAGGTTAGAATTTAGAGGAACTACCTATGAATTACAACTCCCAGTGTGTGTTGCAGATGACAAAGAAAATCCAGAGGAAAGAGGGGATTATATTTAGTAAAAATATTAAAGTCACATGTTAAGTTTATTTTAATGGCAGTGGCAGCCTTTTTTTCAGGTTCAATTTCCAGCACATTTGTATTATTAAACTGCATGAAATATGACATAATAATAGAAGAAAACTAAATTAGAAAAGAATTAAGAAAAAATCCAATTAAGAAAAAAACTTTAGAGGCCAACAATGTTTTAAATGGTAATATTATAAGATTATTTATAATAATGCAAGTACATTATGGATTTCATTGTTTAAATTGCTTAAATATGGCAGATTTATGCTTCATGAAAGCACTGCCATGATATCATAAGATAATATAATCAAACCGGAAGGTGTTGGTTAAATCACAGATTCATTCAAATGATGTCTGAGCTAGAGGTGAGTTGGATGAAGTTTCTGCCTGGTACCACTAGTCATAACACAAACAACCACACTGCAAAAACTAATTATCACAACTCATCATGGTCTGTTTATCACAACAATATAAATGTAGATTTAAAGCTACAATGCCGCTAAGGTACAACAATTTCCTATGTCCTATTTCTGCACACTATCGCTTCCTGGTTTTTGTGCATTTTAGGTCAGCGCAGCATGCTTCCTGTTCTGTGTATTCGTACTGTGGTTACAGATAGTACATAGTCTACTGGCTAAAATAAATATACTAACCTCCTGTGGGATTTAAATTGCCTGTTCCTCCCAGACAGCTACCGAGGGAGATGCTAGCCAATATATACAGGATCTCATGTGACATGTCTTTTGCCGTCAAACTTGGCAAAGTGTTGAAATCTGACTTTAGCATTTGCGCTTTCTAACCTTGCAACCGTCATTGACAGAAATAGAGCAAGAGACACACTGGCTCTAGGAGGAATGAGGGTAAACATTTTCACATATTTCAGGTTGAATTGTTATATATACTGGAAGTCATTCCTCCAAAAACCACTGACAGTGTGGTATCATATGACCCCAATAATTGCGGTGAAATCTCCCATTCCACCTCTCAAGACTGTCAGAGATCCTTTGGTCATACCTTTATGTATGATTAGGAAATCAAAAAGACAGCTGTGTGTCATTTCTTGATTTATTGCATAAACCATTCCCTCGCTAACACTTGCATATACACACTCTCACATTCAACCACATCCTGCTGCTCAAAGTTCTTCAGTGCAGTGGTGGAATGCACAAACAGATCAACCCTTAATGTATGCTCTGAATGATTCTTTCAGTGCACTAACACAACAAAACCAACATATCCTCAGGCTAAGGCAGTCTGAAACTACTCTCTAAACCTACTCTGTGCAATGCACCCTTACTGCACATAATGCAGCATCAACCCACATAATGAATGACTCTCATATCCAGTGTGTAAAAACAACAGAACTCTTCCAATCTATATTTCTCTGTTTAAATACATCATTACCTTGTCTGTAATAGATTGCGGTGGTGGCTTTGCATCCACGAACGCTGTACAAAGGACAGGAAGGCTGCTTGTGGTTGCATGTGAATGCAACTTTGAAACAAGAGTGGGGGTGGACTGCAGTCAAAAAGAAGTTTTTATGCAAGTATTATCACAGTGGTATAATGGATCAGAAATGTCAAATGTTTTTGGGGGTGGCAGGGGAGGACTAGCCAGTGCTAGAAATTGAGGAGTGGACTTCCTTCCTGAGTTGTCCCGGCACGCGAACATGGCTCCCACTCCTCCCACTCCTCCCACTCCTCCTGTCTGACTCCTTATTATTGAAATCTAAATGACAGAAGGCCACAGCTGCTACTGCTGTTGCTGCACAGCTCTTTATGGGCTAAAATTTTCAAGCAGGTTGCACCTCCACTCACACCTTAATCAGTAATGATTGCAAGTGCAGGTGTTTTCCATCTGCTGTCAAAGGAAAAACACATGCTGTTACATCACTGATTGAACCACAACATGCTTCAAAGTTGAAACCCACAGAGAGCAGTGACAGCAGACTTTTGTGATGAATTTTTAAATTAAGCATATTTATAGCATTACCACTGTTTGTCTGTGGGGGAGAAGATGCAACATGTGAGAATGATATTTTAGTCTATACATCAATAATGGCTCATGGCCAAATAAGTGGTGGGTTTACACTCTGCTGGATATTACATAAAGTAGCTGACCTGCCAACGAACTCTGCTTTATGATTAGCTGTGCATGTTTGTATATACAGTAAGTGTCACAGTGTGCGAGGTACGTGCCATGTTCCTGTGTCTGCGACTGAACTCTGCACTAGCCATTGTGTGCAGGGGAGCAATATGATGACCGGGGAGGGTGATTAAAGTGAAACTGTTTCCCCCACGGCTGTTCCTGCCACTGTGGAGGGACAATAGGAGGGCAAGCCCTTATCCTCTCCTGTTTCACACCCACACTGCCTTCCTTCCTGCCCTTCTTTTTGACAACTCTTCCCCTGTTTCTCTAGCCGTATTTGCACTGGTGAGGATGGCTTTCTGGCAAAGGAGAGAGTTTTTGTAATAAAATATGTTTAATATCTGAATTTACCTTTTGCCCGAGCCAAAAAAGGGTCAAAAAAGGTACTAGGTTGACAGCTAGAAAACTATTATACACATCACATATATTCCAGATATCTAACTGACAAGATCAGGCCTTTCTAGAATAGTTGTGGAAACGATTATCATGTGTTTTATCATCCCAGGTGCCAAGTGTGCACTGTTTTTCCACAGTGTCAGCACAATCTGAACTGTGATGTGGTTGCAACCAGGTACAATACCGCCTTTCCCCATATCTGGAGCAGATGGGATTTTTTTTTTTAACTTGTGTACACCAGACATCTGTGTTTTGGCTCCATTATAGATCTAAGTTTCCTCCTGTGATCTCTGTTCTCGGGATCCTGATAGCCCCTCAGGGCCCAGGAACAGGCCCTCTTTTGTTTTAAGCTTGAAATGCCACCTGTTTAGGACATGTTGTCTCTGACAGCTTTCTTTCTTACATTCAGGCATGCAGCATGGCCTGTGTGAATTAATTAAACCATGTCCTAATTTCTTCTTAGTTTAATTACTTTGGATACTCTCTGTAAGAATCAATTTAATTGCTCTTCTGTATTAAAGAGGTCTTGACACAATACTGCCCAGTGAACATACTTTACTGGTAAATCTGGTATCCTTTTACTTACATGAGGTCACTACCTGTGTTTGTACAAGTGCTTCCCCACGCACCTCTGTCCCCACCCATTTTCACACCTGTAATGGTAATGAATAACCCATTACAGGGCGTTAATGAAACCAGCAGGGGGATCCCAGATTATCTCTTAAACACGCACATGAAGAGAGAGAGTTTCAGTTGAAGCTGCTGGCATACTAAACAGATGTATTAGGCTTCTTTTTTTTCTAAAGTGGCACAAAAGACACTAACTACCCACTCATAAAAGGAAGTTGGTTATGGGAGTGCTTTGGTAGCTGAGTGGTTGCAGCGCATGCCACTTGGAAGCAGCGTCCCCGGTTCAATTCCGGCAAGGGACCTTGCCACACCAGCCCCTCTCTCTCTCCCTGTTTCCTGTTGGTCTCTCTACCACCCACTGACAAAATAAAGGCAAAAATGCCCAAACATAAATATTACTTCTTTTATATTTTATTTAAAAAAAGGAAGTTTCAGTCACAGGCCATTATGCCCAGAGAGTTGAACTTGTTTGTGAAATGTCCTATTTAAACAGTCCTGGTCTCTCCACTTTATCTACTTCTTCCTCTTTATATACTACTTTACATTTAGGTACGACACTGGTGTTGTGTAATGACAGCTTCGTAAGCAAATTTACAACATCATTGCAACATTTCTTTTAACTGCAGCAACAGTGCAGCTAAAATGTCATTTTGAAATTGTAAATGGGACTTTTTGTACTTTTGAAACAAAAGAAAATTACTTTTTGCAGTAAACTTTGCAGTTACATAATTTTAGCCCACAGACTTCATGATTATCAACTAGTCAAGTGTTGTCCTGTTCACTCTGTCAGTTTAAAGAGCTTCCTTTATTGTGACTATATTGTTGTGTTCTTACTGTTAACATTTCAGATATTTCCTGACTAAAGCACATTAGGTTGTTGTTGTTGTTGTTGCAGTGAGTAGAAGCAGTCAAGGCTCTGTCATGGGTGGTCAATGCTGTATCCTTGGGCTGTTTATGAGAATCAGCAGAGTGGGACACGTCCTTACCAGCAGTATAGAAAGCCACCAGGATTTTTGGTGACTTACCACTGCATAATAAACATCAAGATGACAACTATGACTGTTTGAAAAACCTTTAAAAATGCAAGATCTACAAAATTCATGAGCGAGGGCTCCCCCTTCTCTATTGTATACTTATTACTCATGCACATGCAGTAAACTCCCACACATAAACGCAATTACACAACAGAAACATTTTGTCTCCCTGAGGCCTGCTCTTGTTGATGAGATTGACCCAGGAAACCGTTTTTTATTGCTGCACCCTAATAATGATTTATTCATTTAGTAGAGGGGATCAATACACAGCGTGAGCTCTGGTGGAGAAAGTATTTCAGACCAAAAAAGAGAGAGTGGTTACATCCTGTTGAGTTCATTGACTACTTTAGCCTGTGCCATTGTGCTCCATAGAGACTAAATGCTTATCTTGACTGAGAGGAAAAGAACCACTGATTATTGGCCTGTTTATCTCAAGTCGTGGTTTGTGGAAGAGAAATCCATTATTGGCAGTAGCACAAACAGCTGTTTTCATCATAGGCTGAAAAAGGAAGGAAACTTCCCCACAAAGACGACATAACAGGGCAGGGCACTGGCGCTTTAAAGGTAATTTTCAGTCTTTAATTGGAGCATCAAGAGTTCCCACAGGCAACATAAATATTGAAATTACTAACACTGTTTACATTAGAAGTTATTACAAAGTGTACTTCAGAGTGGCCCTTTTACTGGATATCTTATCAACATTTGAACGTTACATATGTCCTGAACGATATTATTAAATATTTTTTATGATGATTTGGCCTAGAGGGTTAGTAAACATCTCTATTTGCATTTGATGGGCTTATCGTGTGAGTTTATCTAAATAGACCAAATCCTAAAGCCGAAAACTGATAACCTCTGCAAGGTTTCAGGGGCGTTTGAAGTGAAGTAGCGCGCGCCCCGGAGCCAACAGCTGCTTCTGCTCTCTCCACCAGCGTCAGCTGCCTACACTTCAAGCCGTGCCAACGTCCTTACTAAATCTCTGCATTTGATTACAGCCGACACGAAAACATTGGATTTGACTGGAAATGTAGCAGTAACTTATTTTCAGTCGGTGGGTAAATGACTGAGCCGCAGAGCTCACAGAGGCACAGCTGACTGAGTCTAAAAACGTGAGCGGCCGCTCTCCAGTTGTAGCTTTAAACAACCCACGGGAGGAACTTAAAAACAGCTTCACACCAGATGTGTGAACTCAAAATAACAGCAACAAACGGAACCTGAACAACGTACACTTAACAGTATGTGTGTTTACGCCTAGATGTTTACTTAAAGAAATGATTAAGCTTCAGTAAACAACAGAAAGTGTTAATATTGCCACCGAGTTCTCAAGAAAATAAATAGTAACAACCAAGTCTTTAAATTGTCTGAGTTTGAAAATATAGAAGTTGGTAAACTGTAACATGTAACCTACAGAAGTTCCGCTGGTTTTATTAGACCAGTCATATGACAGTATTCTTTCTTTTGATGACCTGTATCAGCTATATTAGGTTACTATATATCTAAAACTTGTATTTTTGTTTTCTAAACTTACTGTAACAAACATTAGCTACCTACGTGTCTTATGTCGAATATCTTTTGGTTTAAAATGAACAAAAACCTAAATCTCCTGTTCTCCATCAGTGTATCCAGTGAATTGGTTAGTCTCTAATGAAGCTTTAACAACAAGCTGACACACGCCCGAACAGTCAAACAGTCTGTTAAACAGCAGCAGCTCAGCAGAAGATGTCAGTCTGTGTGTTTTAATATATGCTTACCTCCAGCTATGTAAAAGAGACCACAGCAAAACCAAAATATGAACTTCATCCCCCAAAGTGGCCTCGGACAGGGTAATCCCCACTTCATGGTTGTCTGGATGATGAGCCAAAAAAGTTGAAAAGAACTATTTCTACAGTTAACTTAGGTTCAAATCTTTTTCCCTTCACTTTAAAACTGGGTAGTTTATCTCAACTTTACACCAAGGCACAGAGAGGAAGTTGGCAAGCCTGTGTCACGTTGTTTCCAACTTCATTTACTCTGTACTCCGTTTAAAAAAGCGACGTGATAGTAGAGGCAAAACGCTCCTCCCCCCACTGTCACTCTCTCTCTCTCTCTCTCTCTCTCTCTCTCTCTCTCTCTCTCTCTCTCTCTCTCTCTCTCTCTCTCTCTCTCTCTCTCTCTCTCTCTCTTCCTCTCTTCCTCTCTCTCTCCCTGCCCCACCCCCAAGGGAATAGCAGATGAAAAACATCAACAGTCTGACCAGCCAGTGTAAATCCTCATAAACAAATAGTACATCAACAACAAAGTTTATAAACTATACACAAAATGTCAAAGTGGTATTCCAGAAATGTAGTATTGCATGTCAAGGTTGAGGGAATTTTTAGAAAGAATGGAAAGAGTTTCTTTTATTTGAAAGAAAAAAAAAAAAAAAGTTAATGCAAAACAATGGCAGAGATTTCTACTTCTAGTCCTTAGTATTAATTACACTCTACAACACTGGATCCTAAAATTCCATAATGTAACTTTGGTTAGACACTGGCAGCTTGGCAAATGCGGCTGTATTTTTAAACTCTGACGGTCTGTAATACAGGCTTTTCTTCTAAAATGCTTCCTAGCAGAAGCTTGTCGCATGATACCATCAGGCTTATCCTTTTTTTGTTTCTTTAAAGCTCCTCCAGAGCCACAGAAAACATCATGCCACTGTTTTCATAGTCCTCTCACATGACAAATGACTGGTGATAGTCAAGTGTAAAATAGGTGGATTCTCCCTTTAAATTCAGGAAGTATTCAGTACAGTAGTGCTAAGTTAGAACATTTGCAATTTGTCAACATAATTTAACTGGATAATCAATAGGTGTGATTTAGTCTCATTATTATTCCATCTTTCGCTCACCAATACACACACAGACACACAAACACACACACTGCTTGCAACTCTTGGGGAAATCACAACATGGTGAAATTCTAACGGCCTCAAAAGCCACCACAGCCTGAACCAGCCAACTGTCTTTTTAGTAGCACTTGGAAGGGAACTGGGAGTTGAAACAAGAGGTCAGACTGGTGGAGCAGGAACCGTCTCTATACTCAATCTTTCAATTCTAGTTTTGCTTGCATATCAGAATCTGTCAGTGGTTTGATGAAATAGATGGAATGTTTTTTTTTTTTTTTTCGGATAGCCCTGCTGTCTCTCACTCTTCCCTCACATTTACCTTTTTTCCAGAGTGAAGCTGATGGAACAACAAGGAATGTGAACTTTTTGCCAACTTTCAGGATCTTTCCTCTGCCTCACTTAGATTTCACTTTTGGTTCCCACAAGACATGTTTTCATTGTGTTTGTAACTAAATATGCTGCTAATGTCCTGTCTCATTCTCCCATGTAAAATTAATCCTGAATATCACACGTCCTTCATAAATGAGGACAGCAATATGTTTCCTCTCATCACATCGGGAGTAAATATTATAAAAAGCTCGAAATACAAGATAGTATTGTTAAGTCATTATTTTTAAAAGAACAAATGGCGATTAGGAGACTTTTTTGTAGGTTTGGCCTTCAAATGGATTACTCATTTGTGCTTGATGTTTGTTCTCCTACATAATGGAGAATCACAACCAGGCCCAGGTGACGCCTTTAGCAGAAGTGGATCACACATTTTCAAAGTTAAATATAATCTAAAAAACAGCGGTTACAGCTGTCTCTCTGCCTCTCCCGCAGACTACAACAACCATAAACGTTCACATCGTGGACGAGAACGACAATGCCCCAGAATTTCCTGAGGAGGAGTATGTCACAGTGCTGAGCGAGGGGCCAGAAACAGTGGGTGCCACCATCGCCACGGTAACAGCCATTGACCCAGATGAGGGTCTGAACGGCACCTTGCGATACGCCATCGCTCGCGGCAACCTCATCCAGACCTTTAACATCAACAGCATCACGGTGAGACATGATAGCACTGATGTAATGGTTGGTGTTATCATATTGTGTGTCCAAAGCAACTACAGAAACACTTTTTTGTATGTGCATTTAGGGGAGGATCACTGCTGTAAAGGAGCTGGACTACGAGATCAGCAACGGACACTATGCACTGGTTGTCACAGCAACGGACCAGTGTCCAAAACCTGCTCTACGTTTGACCTCTAGCACAACAGTAATGATGCAACTGATAGTTTTTCCCGTAGACACACATTGAGACAAACAAACTTTATTGTCCCCAAGAGGAAATTTTTATCGCATTTCAGGTAATCGGGATTCCAAAAACATAAATCATGAACACAGAAGTTTAATAGATAGACCTGGAATCTTGTTATATTAAGATAACATCTGATAAAACACAGCTTTCAATTCAAATGAATTACAACACCAGAATTCATCCATAAAAGTGTATCTCAGTACGGCATTTGAAGACACAAGACCTTAAAAAATCTGATCTAAAAAATTAATTTATAGTAGCAGAAGCTGCACGTGGCAAATCAGACTTAGCTTGATTTTGTTGTAGATTTTATTGCTGCAACATGTGGTGAATGTGTTATAAACTGTCTTTCCGTTTCTCTCAGGTGGTGGTGAATGTCTTAGATGTGAACGATGTTACACCCGCTTTCCCCAGAGCCTATGAGGGGCCATTCGAGGTGACTGAGGGCCAGCCGGGTCCCCGGGTCTGGACTCTCAGAGCCAGCGATGAAGACTCCGGCCTTAACGGCAAAGTAGAATACAGCATCACCGGTGGAGATAACCAGAGTAAGTAGTGGATCGGTTTCTGTGGAGATAGTGATTATGGAAACCTCTTTATGACTGAGCATCTCTCTCTCTCTTGCTCTTTCAGATGAGTTTATGGTCTCTCCCGTGGAGGGCGAGCTTCGGGTGAGGAAGGATGTAGAGCTGGACAGAGAGACCACAGCCTTTTACAATATCACTGTCACAGCTCGGGATCTGGGTACCCCATCTCGCAACAGCTCGGTGAGCCTTCATAACACAACTGCGCGCGCACACACCAGAGCATGCACACTCTCTTCATATCATCTTGAACGATTGAGATCCTGCAGCATGAAAAGATTGATATTTTTATGCATTTATAGGAAGTACAGGTGCACCTTCTGTAGACAGAGCATCTAAATAAGAGATAGTGCACTATTGTAAACAGGCATGAATTGAAAGTGGACTTGTTTTTTCTTCAGGTGGTGGTGGGGATCCAGGTCCTAGACATCAACGACAACGACCCCATCCTCCTGAATCTGCCGTACAACACCAGCGTGAGCGAAGGCGCGTCCATACACACCTCTGTGGCCAGAGTCCGAGCGCGAGATGCAGACAGCGGGCGCAACGCTCTGCTTACTTATAACATCACCGCTGGCAACCAGGATGGAGCCTTCTACATCATTGACACTGTGAGAGAAAGAGAGATATATTTACACGTCAGCTGATTTTGAGCATGTGGTTTCACAGCAGTATTATGTGTCCTTATAAAATGCGGCAGACAGAAAATGAAGTCATGCAAGCCATAAATAATTTTTTCTGCTCAGCTGCGGTTCCTTTATAGAGAAGGATAGCTGAAAATAAGAATACATGCGGTAATAGTACAATGGTACACACACACACACACACACACACACACACACACACACACACAAGTGGTTTAACCTCTTTCTCTCCGTATCTCTCAGACAGGTGTGGTGCAGGTGAACAGACCACTGGACAGAGAGCGGGTAGCTGAGTACAGACTCACTATAACTGTCAAAGACAACCCTGAGAACTCTCGCATCGCTCGCAGGGTAATCCCACCTCTGCAAGCATTCACAGACGCTTTCACATCAACAGTTAAACCAAAAAACCACCGAAAGAATCACCACTGAATTTCTACACCTCGTATCTTTTCAAATTCAGCTTTTGAGGAATTCATAATAATAGCTGCATTCATTTATTTATTTTTATGAAAGGAAGTCTAAAATTATAATTATATTTCTTTCATGGGTATAAATGTGCTGCATCATGTTTATATTAGAGTCTCATGCACACTGCTGTGCTCAAACAAGGTCATGAGAAGTGCACAGTCTGCAGTTGCATGTTCGGGTTTTTTTGCATGCAAACGATCATGCTACGTGCTTGAAATGTTGTGGGAAAGGTGAGAAACTGGTCTAGACAAGAGCTGAAAACAAGTCAATCCCAATCACTGTGCAAATGACTGCAAAACAGTCTATTGTTACTTGAGCAATTGCACTTCAGAAACGTTTTTTTAAACAATTGCTTCTCCACCACCTTCTTTCTGTCTCTCACCACCAGGATGCAGACCTCTTGGTGATCACTATACTGGATGAGAATGACAATAGCCTGTATTCAGCAGGAGCAGCTACAGGGCTGAGATCACAGAGAACTCTGCAGCAGGTAGAACCCACAGTGTTGTGTCTTTCGCTCTTTGCTCCCTTAAGTGAGACAATCTGTACTGAAAGCAGAGCATCGTGCTAAAACACTGTCTGTAAACTGTCTCCCCCACTTCCTGGCTGTGTTTACATGCTGCTCTTTTTAAAGCATTTCAGCTATGTTGTTTTTTCTCACTTTGAAAGCTGAAAGATGAAACAGGATGACGGACCACTTTTAGATGTTGCATTTACTTTAGAGCTGTAAAAATAGATTTGTACACAACAGTGGCCAGTCTGTAACCAAGGACACATAGAAACAGTCACATTATTTAGATACAGGATATGAGCTATAGTCTCCCTGATAATCAGAGTAATCAAAGCGGTATAATCAATATTTTAAACATTCAACAATGTCTCTTGGGCATTATTGACAATACTAATCCAACATTCAAACTGCAGATACAACAGATAGTTTGCTGACTTGCTGTAAAAAAAATTCTTACTATGATAATTTTGCTAGTCTGACTCACCTCATCTTTATCTCTGTCTGTCTTTTAGGCACCACTGTAGCAGTGTTGAATGGGCCGGTTCTGGCTGAGGATAAAGACATAGGACCCAATGCTGTGGTGAAGTACCGCCTGCTGGGGGCCAGGGTGGACCTCTTCCATGTGAATGCTAACACTGGTAACACTATTACTCCTCAGCAAGTACACAGAGGAAAATCAGAAAACTGCTCTGTAAGCACTAATACCTCTACATCTCCTTCCAGGTGTTATTTATGTGCGACAGGGGGTGACGTTGGACCGCGAGGGGTTTCAGGAGCCTCGCGTCGAGCTGTTCCTGGTTGGGGAGGATGTAGGGGGTTTAAACAGCAGTGTTCCTCTCACAGTTACAATCTTGGACCAGAATGACAACCCACCTGTTTTCAGCCCATCCAGTTTCAGTGTGCAACTCCCTGAGAACAGCCCCACTGGTGCGTGTGTATTAGCTTGTGTCTAGTAGTCTGTTTTAGAAGGCCAGGAGGAAAATGAATCCACATTAACCGGGTTACAGTTGTAACTGAGACTTCCTGAGATTATCAACACTGTCTTTCACTGCATTTCATTTTATTAGTTGTTTTAAATGTCAGGAATAGGAATGACTGTTGCCACTGAAGGTCCACAGAAGAATACAAATGTGTGCCTGTGTGTTTGTGTCGTAGTCATTACTTTGTGTCTTCCAGGTGTGGTGGTGACCCAGCTATCTGCCACAGATGCAGACTCGGGCGCTAATGGCTGGCTGATGTATCGGCTGGAAAGCGGCGCTCAGGATCGCTTTGTAGTCGACCCCATCTCTGGTGCTGTCCTAGTGGGAAACTCCACCCTCGACAGAGAAGATCGTGGGTCTTACCGCCTCGTTGTCGTGGCAACCGACCGTGGCACACCACCTATGACGGGCACGGCCACTCTGACGGTCATCCTGGATGATGTCAACGACTCACGACCCCGATTTCTAGAGCCCATAACCATGATAAATGTAAATGAGTCCACACCACCTGGTGTGGTGGTTGCCACGCTGACAGCTGAGGACCCCGATCTGCATCCCCGGCTGGAGTATTACATTATCTCAGTGGAAGCAAAGGATGATGGGAACAACCCAGTGGATGGTCTGCAGGAGTCCTTTGGCATTGATTTACACACTGGTGAGACATTGATCCCCTGATGATGATGACTGTCTTGAATAAACTTGGAGGAATTTATTGGAAAAATAATAAGATGTTTTTTGGTGAATTTTCAGGTGCAGTGTTTGTACGCAACCCACTCAACAGAGAGCTGGTAGCCACCTTTGAAATCATTGTGTCTGTCCATGACAATGCCAGTGATATTATTGACAGGTCAGGCAGTGTTCCTAATGGTAAGTCCATTTCCTAACATAAAACCTACCTTCAGTTTCTTGCGTACAGTTATCAAAGTTATTTCACCCTCTTATTAACGTGACCTTCTCCTCTTTAGCGAGACTGACCATCAACGTGTTGGATGTAAATGACAATGCTCCTCGATTTCGCCCCTTCGGAGTGTCAAACTTCACAGAGAAGATTTTAGAAGGAGCTCAGCCAGGCACAACGCTGCTCTCAGTGTCAGCTGTAGACCCAGATAAAGGTCCCAACGGCCAGGTTATCTACCAGCTGCTCCACTTGCCCCGAGGCGGTTACGTTAGACTGGAGGACCCTTCCACTGGTATGACCATCACCACACCTCAACAAGCTGTTATAGGCTAAAGGTTAAAAATTAATAACCACAAGCTGTACGTTTAAAGTACATCTCTTTCCATTGAAGACATATTTAAATATTGATTACATGAAGAATACATTTCACAATTGATGTATTACTCGTAATGTCAGACCTTGCTTGTTGGGCTTTTTCACTGCAGACATGTTGAATATTCATAGTAGGAAAAGGACAGGTGTTACTCATGATTTTAACAATGGCTGAGTTCTGTTTACATGTCCCAGTAAGACATGACAGCCTGACAGTGAGTCAGCATGCACAATACCAGGAGCAGGAGCAGCTAAAAGGAATCAATAATTGTATTATGTACACCTGTGCTTTTCCTACTGTGACATATCAAAACAGCTTCTGGTGAAAGAGGCCTATTGTTTAATTTACCATATAAAAACAAAACATAATCATTATTTTAAACCCATACCAATATTGGCCTTCAAACTCCAGCTGAATCCTGACTGTATTTACCACTGTGTTGCACATTTCCCAGGTAAGATTGTAGCCAACCAGACGGTGGATTTTGAGCAAATACAATGGCTGAATTTCACGATTCGGGCCCAGGATCACGGCAGTCCTCCTCGGATAGCTGAGCTGCCAGTTTATCTGCGCATAGTGGATGTCAATGACAACAACCCTGTCTTCCTCCAACCCTCGTATCAGGTACTTAAACAGAATATTAGGAACATAACAGCTGCTGAAGCAGAGTTATGGGATGCTGGTATTTTAAGTAATATATATTTAGGTGGCTACTCCATTAACTTTAAATATGTTGTATTAAATGAGACATTCTAGTCTTAGTTTATGGCAGATATTTTGGCTTGTCATTGCAGAAAAAGCACAGGTGTAGCTAATAACTTTTATGATGGCCCCAGGAATGCCACTGTTATTGATGTGTAATAGCTTACACCTGTGTTTGTCAAGTTAAAATGAAATGAACTGCCGCCAGACAGCTAGGCTGAAAATGACTAGTTAATGAGAAACACTCCTAAATAGGAAATATATTTAATTCATTATTATATAGTATATTATCAGAGACAGAACATGTGTGTGTGAGGTTATACTGAGTTGAGTCAAATCTAGGTATAAAAGAAAACTTCAATTCAACACTACAGTTCCAAAATGTGTAAAACATTAAGCATTACGTAATTTACGTTATCAAGCCAGACCCCTATTCCACTAAATCAAAACATTATGTTATCCTTGCAGTGCTGCTGTGCCCTCATGTGTGTTTATCTGTGCTTGTAGGAGCCTGTGTTTGAGAATGTGAACTTGGGCACTACCATTGTTCGTGTCAGCGCTACAGATGCTGATTCTGGCCTCTTTGCTGTCATTGAGTACAGCCTGGTAGATGGGGAAGGCAAGTTTGGCATCAGACCATCTACTGTGAGTAAAGCTTTACATCAGCTCAATAAGCAGTCACAGCTACATATTGCTCATATGCTCATATCGTTTTGCACACTTGGCTGAAAGCAAGGCCCGAAAAGAATTTGCTGTCTTCTAAATATTTGCTGTAGTTTTAATCTAGATTTGGGCCATTTCCAATATAACCAGAAATCACAATAATTGTACTATTCATTTACATATTTTCATTACTTGACATACAATAAGTACACTGTCTAATTTTAATGTATTTATAATAATTTACGAATAAATTGTTTGAGATTTTGCTCAATTCTAAAACACAGCAGATGTTCATTACCTTTTGAACAGCAAGGCCTATAAACAAATGTGCTGCCAGGAATTCAACAGGAACTCAGAGAAAAAAAGGAAAATCAATCACTTTCTAATGAAGGAGGGGTATGCATTTGTTTGTCAGGTTTTGTGATTTCTTTTCAAACAGTTCTGGGTGTCAACAGTGAACTTTATCCTGCCTGGAAATGAAAGTTTAAGCAACGTGTTTCAGTTTGCGGAAAACAACATAAATATTTGACTTAAATGCTCCATTTCTGTCAAACACACAAACTCTAGTAAATGTCTTGATAAAACCTCCACTCCCAGTCGGTGCTTGAACTTCCTTCCTAATCATCACTCCTCCTCTGTGTCAGGGAGAGATATACATCCTCTCTCCTTTAGACAGAGAGACAAAGGACCACTATACCCTAACCGCTGTCGCCCGCGACAACCCCGGCGGCATCTCCAACAACAGAAGAGAAAACTCTGTCCAGGTAGAGATCACATAGTTTAAATTTCCATCATCTGTAACTTGTGTTTCCATAGTAGAGTCAGAAATGTTTTACTGCTTCATTCATTTGAGCAAACACTTAATTAGGATGTGCAAATGCAAACAATCAGCTACAGTATTAGAGCCCAAACAGTATTCAATGTTAGAAAACTGATGCTGATATAATATCAAATGTCCTGACTATGACCTTCTTTAGAACATAACCTTGTGGAAAAAAATGTACCGTGTTTGAAAGCATCCTCGCATTTCATCCGCCTGTTTGTGCACATCAGGTCCTGGTGACAGTTCTCGATGTCAACGATTACCGGCCGCGCTTCACGGATCGCGTGTTCAGCACCAGCGTGTTTGAGAATGAGCCAAGTGGCACGTCTGTGATCACAGTGAAGGCTACTGATCTGGATGAAGGAGAGAACGGCGCAGTCCTCTACACCATGCTGGGACCCCACTCAGGTATGAATACATAATCATCAGTAGGGTCACCTAGCCAATTATTCCAAATGAATTGGTCTTCAATAGCAGAATGATTCACTTTTATTCACGTTTTTTCAATAAATAAAAAAGAATATTGATCCAACTTTGAAGGTGCATGCAGTCCCTGAACTCCCTTTCTCTTTTTAGATGCTTTTTCTCTAGATCCAAACACAGGGCTGGTGCGTTCTCGCCGTCTGCTTCAGTCCTCTGAGCGTTTCAACCTGACTGTGGTGGCTACAGACCAGGGACGTCCTCCCATGTGGGGAACTGCAGACCTGATCATCACAGTCATTGACGTCAATGACAACAGACCTGTGTTTGTCAGGCCTGCGAATGGGACCATCATCCATATCTCAGAGGTATATCTGCATGTCTGCACACCGAGTCATTGTTACCAAGTGTGTGTGTGTGTGTGTGTGTGTGTGTGTGTGTGTGTGTGTGTGTGTGTGTGTGTGTGTGTGTGTGTGTGTGTGTGTGTGTGTGTGTGTGTGTGTGTGTGTGTGTGTGTTCTTCCTCTTTTTATGATGATTATTGCAGTCTTGAAATGATTTTTGTGACGTACATTTGTGTAGAAATACAGCTCCCCTCCCCATCTCTAAGTTCCAGTGCCTGTCAGCAAACAGTGTCACCGCTCTCCTTCGCAGTGTTTCCAGCAGCAGCTGTTTGTTTTCAGCAAAAAAAAAAAAAAAAAAGAAGAAAAAAAAAGAAACCTCTCAAAAAAACACTATACAACTGTCTGGCACCAAAGAGCACACAGACAAAGTTACTGACTAGTTGATGAACATAGTGAACTAGTTTAGAGACAGATACTTCCTTCAGGAGTTAGCAGACACCAAAAACACAACTAAAAGTAGAGTAAATATTGGACTTACATTTATCAGGGGAACATAAACATGTGTCCAAATTAATACTAATATTGCTCCATATCTGCCAAATGTGTAAACAGGCAACTAACAAGTTCACCATATCAACTTAAAAGATGTTTAAACATCTCAGTGTTGTGTTTACAGCTTGTTTTCAGTGTGGTAAAAAAAAAATCAGTTATTGCAGTTTTAGGGTTATGTTAATTACATCAAGGCTTTTCCTGCTATGACTTTGATTATGTGTTTATTTTGGCTTAATTGTAAGTTAAAAAGATTAGTCATCATTTCTCTGCATGCGTGCATTTGTGTGTGTGTGTGTGTGTGTGTGTGTGTGTGTGTGTGTTTGTTTGTGTGTGTGTGTGTGTGTGTGTGTTTGTGTGTGTGTGTGTGTGTGTGTGTGTGTGTGTGTGTGTGTGTGTGTGTGTGTGTGTGTATGTGTGTGTGTGTGTGTGTGTGTGTGTGTGTGTGTGTGTGTGTGTGTGTGTGTGTGTGTGTATGTGTGTGTGTGTGTGTGTGTGTGTGTGTGTGTGTGTGCGTGTGTGTGTGCAGCCTAGGAAGTAATGGTTACAATTAATAAATTCACATGAGCACATACTGACCCTGTTTGCCCTCCATATAGGAGCAGCCCCCGGGCCTGCCGGTGTACGAGGTGCACGCAACAGACTCAGACGAGGGGGTGAATGGAGAGGTTCGCTATGGCTTCCTGCAGACTGGAGCAGGTAACAGAGACTGGGAAAATTTCCACATCGATGCCATGACTGGAGTCATCACAACCACTGTCAAACTGGACCGAGAAAAACAGGCCCTGCACAGCGTGAGTCCTCTCTGTGTGTGTGTGTGTGTGTGTGTGTGTGTGTCTATGTGCACAGTGGGTGAAGTAATATTATATGCACAGGTGTGTATGTCAATAACTGAGTGCAAATGACTCTTTCAGCTTATCATTGTGGCCCGTGACATGGGCCAGCCAGTGCCTTATGAGACCACACAGCCTCTACAGGTGGCACTGTTGGACATTGATGACAATGAGCCTGTCTTTCTCAAACCACCGGTGAGTATGAAGCCATAGCAATGGAGTTTCTTAACACTAAATCTACTGTATAGTCCTAATGTGGTCATCTGTACAGATGAGATGACATTAAACTGTGTATGTTTGTGTGTATATTTGTGTGTGTGTGTGTGTGTGTGTGTTGTGCACCTCAGCGTGACAGCTTGCCTTACCAGAAGCTGACAGTGCCTGAGCACTCCCCTCCAGGTACTGTGGTGGGGAACGTGACCAGAGCTGTGGACGCAGATGAAGGCTCCAATGCCATTGTCTACTACTTTATTGCAGGTGATACACATGTCCCACACACATACAGAGATCATCTTGTGTGGTTTTGCTGTTCATGTTGAGAATGTAATGCAAAGCTTTTCCCCAAAAGTGAAATAATTTATGTTAACACACCCGAAATAAGTTTCAGGATTTAAGAAGAGAGGTTAATGCAATTTGGATTAATGCAGTTTGTCTGAAAGCTCTGGAATCCATTGTGTGGTCAGATGAAAGTCCTCTTAACTTCAAAAGCTTATGAAAAATGAGGACATTTGTATAGAACCATCTGTCTTTTCTTTTCTATTTAAAGCTGATTTTGTTCAGTCCTTTAGTGCTGACATGATGAAACACAAATCCTTTCCATCTCTTCCTGTAGGGGGAAACAGTGATGGAAACTTTGGCTTGAGTCTAGAAGGAGAGCTGAAGTTGCATAAAGATCTAGACCGGGAGGAGATCCCGGTCTACTCCATCATTATCAAAGCTTCCAGCAACAGGAGCTGGACTCCTCCAAGAGGTCAGAGGGCAGCACGGACCAAAGCCCTGGATCCCTCACGTGACCCCAGCCTGCTGGAGGTGCGTATTGAACTGGAAGACATCAATGACCAGAAACCACGCTTCACCAAGGCGGAGTACACTGCAGGTAAGCTGGTGTCTTGCGTGACTGTGTATGTGGGTCTACTACTGTACGTTAAACCATCATAACCCTCCCTCTTTGCTGCTCTGTTTCAGGAGTTGCAGCTAATGCCAAAGTGGGCTCAGAGTTGATAAAGGTTGCAGCTATAGATAATGACGTCGGCAACAACAGCTTGGTCCAATATCACATTGTTACAATCCGCTACTTCCCATCACAGAGCAATGGTAGTGAGGATGTTGGCAGCATCTTCACCATTGGTGAGCTTCCTTATGTATCATTTTCTGGCTGTTACAATTCGGAGATGGTGTATATTTTTCATTGCTTTAAGTGGTTGTTTTGTCATTGAGTCAAGTCCATGTCCTAGTAAAAGACAATATTCTATCCTTTGACATCCACAGGTTTGACAGATGGCATCATCCGAACATATGACCTCTTCACAGCCTACAATCCAGGCTACTTTCAGCTGGAGATTTTGGCATGCGACTTCGCAGGACACAGCACCACTACCAATGTGAATATCTACATCCTCCGGGACGACCAGAGGGTCAAGATAGTCTTCAATGAGATCCCGGACCTGGTCCGAGAAAACCAGGAAGATTTCATTAACCTGCTGTCAAACATCACTGGAGCAATTGTCAATTTAGACGATATACAGGTTTGTTTTTGCTTTGTTGTTTTTCATTTGTCTGTGTTTGTGTAAATGTCTGACATCTTTGTCTCTCTGCATTTATTCAGTTCCACGTGGACAAGAAGGGCAGGGTGAATTATGCTCATACTGACATGCTGATCCATGTTGTCAACAATCAGACCAACACCATCCTGGATGTTGAAAGGTCTCATATACCTTCTATAATTGAATAGATCTTGCACTCTGAAGCTGCTTGGTAACACTATCATACACACAGTGTATGTGTAGTAAGGCCTCCTCCTTGTTTGCAGGGTAATCCAGATGATCGACGAGAACAAGGAGCAACTGAGAAACCTGTTCAGAAAATACAACGTTGTGGACGCTCAGCCTGCTGTCAGTGACAAACTGCCCGATGACATCACCACACTACAGGTCTGCGACACCTCCAGCAAACCAATAACAGTTGTGGATGTTTTGTTTTTCTGTGCTTTTAAACTTTTCTCTCTCTATTTCTCTCAAACACAGCTGGTCATCATTATCCTGGCTGTGTTGCTGTGCCTGGCAGGAGTTTTGTTTGTCACAATGAACTGGCATTATCGCAGAGTGTAAGAATCCTTCCGCATGTCATTCTGTAAAATTTGCGATTTTATTATCACATAAATGTATTAACTTTTGTTGAGTGTACTGAGTCATTTGAAATCTGCTCGGTAATGCACCATGTATAGTCATGTTGTTGTACATGTTTTTCCTTCTTATGACTTGTGACTTCTGCTGTTGCAGACACGAGAGGAAGCTGAAAGCTATCGTTGCAGGATCAACAGGTGAGAGACTTCGTTGAGGGGAGGTCCCACCAGTTAACTTCAGGATGTGGCTTTGCCATCTGCTAATGTACAACATGTCACTTTACTGTGGCAAGGCTGTTTTTCTTACACAAGCATCTGTCCTCTACCATCCAGGAAACCAGGGTCTAATGGACATCCTGGATATGCCCAACACTAACAAGTACTCTTTTGAGGGGTGAGATAATATCTGCATTTTCACACCTCTACAGCAGACATTGCTTAGAAGGATTTTCCCCCTAATATTACTTTTGTGTTGTTATTCTGTTATTCAAGTCTAATTTTCTACATGATACCCCTACTATTCTGGGAGTTTATTCTCAAGATCAAGAATTAGCTTTTTATGACTAGATGGTTAATATATGTTAAGGAAATAGTTGGACATTTTAAGAAATACACTTATTCACTTTATTGTTGTCACTGTCATTGTTGCCAGACACCAGATTGAACAAATGAGATATAGATGAGATAGATATTAATTCATAAGGTTTAGAGTTTCTGGTTGGCAGATTTTTTTTCCTTTCAAATTTGGACAGATGCAGGCCATTTGTTTCACCCTGCTTTCAGTCCTTATGCTAAGTTAAGCTAACTGGTTGCTGCCTCCAGCTTCATATTTAGGGCACAGATATGAGAGTGGTATTGATTTTCCAAGGTCATTCTTAGCCAGAATATATTTCTGAAATTGTGGCATTATTCCTTTAAAGGACCAGTGTATAGGATTTAGTGGCATCTAGTAGTGAGGCTGCAGATTGCAACCAACTGAATACCCCTCCCCTCACTCTCCCGTCCAAGCATGTAGGACAGGCATGTCCAAACTATTCCATAAAGGGCCATGTGCCTGCAGGTTTTTCTTCCATCCGATCAAGACCACACATGAACCTTCATGGAATAGTTTGGACACGCCTGATGTCGGAGAACCTACGGTGGCTTGCAAAAAGTGTGAAAGGCCCTCTTTAAAGCCAGTGTTTACTTTGTCCTTTCTGGGCTACTATAGAATTTCTTCAGTAGGGACATGGTGGTGCAACATGGTGGACTCCATTGAAGAGGACCCACTCCCTACTGTATGTAGATATAAAGGAATAATTCTAAGATAGTGAAAACACAGCAATTCTTAGTTACAGGTGATTGTACACAAATTAAACATACTTATGAATATTATATTCTATCTCTGCCAAGTCTGTTCTGCTAGATGCCACTAATGAAATAAAAATGGTTTGCTTCTTCTCGATGTCCTGTGTTATGCTGTTTGCCTCTGCAGGGCTAATCCGGTGTGGCTGGACCCATTCTGTCGCAACCTGGAGCTGGCTGCCCAGGCTGACCATGAGGATGACCTGCCAGAGAACCTGAGTGAGATAACTGACCTGTGGAACAGCCCTGCACGCACTCATGTTAGTACCGACCATCCTTTAACATGATATTGCCCTCTGAGTCATCCCCATTATACAGCTGTGCCATCTCAATATTTTTAAGCAGGCGTGCTTGTGTGCATGTCATCCTCACAGGGCACATTTGGTCGAGAGCCTCAAGCGAAGCCTGAGGATGATCGTTACTTGAGAGCAGCCATTCAGGAGTACGACAACATCGCTAAGCTTGGTCAGATCATGAGGGAAGGGCCTATCAAGGTTAGACACTTACATGTTAACTTAGCCATAGAGACATACATGAACACCACGTCCAATCTCAAAAGCCTTTTTTTGTTGGTTATGTACTTTCTCCTTCCTTCTCAAAATGCACTGAGGGACAAGGTCAGAGGACGGGACCTAAACCTCCTTCAATGTGTCCTGAGAAGAAAACAAAGAGAGAGACACCCAGGACTTGAAGATATAATGTCAAGCTGCTTTTATAAGGGGATAGACTGCTACTACTTTGATTCTGAAGATGTTTAAAGTATACTATATACATAGATGTGCCAGTCTCTGTTTGATCCTAACTACCATCCTGTCAGGGTTCCCTGCTGAAGGTGGTCCTGGATGACTACCTGAGGCTGAAAAAGCTCTTTGCAGCCCGACTCGTCACCGTATCCACCAGCCAGGGAGATCACTCATCAGTCACTGAGGTGGGCTCGGAGAGGCAGTTTCTGCACCTTCTGCTGTGCTGTTCCTGTCTATCAACGCTGGAGAGTGATCATGCATTCTTTTGATTTCCTGTCTGACATCCTGTTTGCTCCTCTAACGTGCCCCCTTCTCACTGCTTCTGCTTTTTTCTGCTAGCATGAACTTGACTCTAGGTCAAATACAGTTTGCACTTCTTCAGAGTCTGATGCAACCTGGTGGGTAGGTGGAAGATGCCACATAGAAATTGCCAGAAAGTTTAGACAATCGCTGAAGAGTATTCAGAGTACAATTTCAATACTTGCCCACACTTACTCAATTGCTATGATGTGGGGAAAACCCCCACCCATGCATTCCAGAACTGTTGCAACTATTGAATCCAAGTATGGTGTGAAATCTAATCAGCAGTGAAATTATTCACTGCTGAATCTCTTAAGTGTTTTTTTTTCTACTGAACTACTGTTTTATCTCCTGGAACATTTTCCTTTTCTGGTCCCAGCTTCTCTTCCAGCTTCTTCTTCAAAGCCGTTTCTGGTCAACTTCACGCATAACGCATTGTGTAAATGTTTAATTAATCATCAGCTTCGTCTTTCTTCTCTCCTCTGCCATCAGCTGATCCAAAGTGATCTGGATGATGATGAAGATGAGCGTCTGAGCATGGGCGGGGGTCGCGGTACCCTCCGCTTCAAACACAAGCTTCCTGTGGAGTTGAAGGGTCCCGAAGGTGTTCACGTGGTCCACGGCAGCACAGGTACCCTCCTGACCTCCGATCTCAACAGCCTGCCAGAGGACGACCAGCGGGCCCTGGCACGTTCTCTGGAGGCACTGAACGCTGATGGGGGGCTTTATTCTGAGCGTAATGCCCGCACAGAGTCGGCCAAGTCCACCCCGATGCACCGTCACAAGGATGGGGACACCCTGTCGGAGAGTCCCCTGGAAATCACAGAGTTATGACTAGCCGAGGCCTCGCTGGTCTGAGCTCAACCATGACTTGTGTGTGTCCTAGTGCCTCCACAGCGCCGTCCTGACCAGGTTGGGGAGGCATGGGGAGGACCGTAGGCGGAGTGTGTATAGTCTAGGGAACCTCATCAGCCAACCCCAGTGCATCAGTGAGACAGCCTGCCAGAGCACTTACTCACAATTGGGTTGGTTTGGGTGGATTGTTTGGTACTTCAAGAACAGGTTTATTCAGATGAAATGGAAAATCACTAGCAGAGCACTCGTCTTCAGCAAGAGAAAACCAACAGGTGTCATCGACTTTCGTCCAAAGAGTGGAATGGACCAGAAAAAAATAATCCTCCCTGTGGGAGATGCTTGTTGAACCTTGACCGTGTAATCGTCAAAAGGTGCCTCATTCTCACTAATCCTTTTGAAGTCATACCTGGACTACATACACTCACACAAACACAATACACACACTCAAAAAATGAAGCTACACACACTCAGACCAGCATATGGCCACCAATGGGACACTGAGAAAATGACGCAATTCCTTGTCTGTTCTGATACACTTTTTTGTTTAAATTTTGAAAGATGATGCAATCAGTATTGAAGTGGCGAGGATGAGACAGTAAGACCTTTTTTAAAGATAAAGTAACATTAATGTTGTTTTCGGGAAATTATAGATGGACTTCCAATGCAAAAAGAGCACTTCCAGTCGTTTCACCAGTGATGCTTGTAAGATGAAGTCTTCACCTGACACCAAGAGAAAGAGGGATCCTTACCATTGTGCAATTGTTGACGTACTGTAATGATGAAAGAGCTTTGTCCGATCAATGAAAAAAAGACAAAAGAGCACCCAGTCTACAGGGCAGCAGTGAACATTCAGACCCTGGTCCAGCTCTCATCTTTAACATGTACTGAGTCTCTCATGTACAAGGATACCCTTCGTTGATAACTGAAAGACTTCTCAAATAATGTTGATGGTGAAAGAAGGATGAACATTGTCTGGAACTGGAGCCACACAAACTTTTATGATGAATTTGATATTAAATGCAATCAAAGAGTCTATATAAGGACTAATAGATGGATGAATAAAAAAGAATAAATTGCATTTTATAAATATAAAGATGGCATTGTGCCCACAAAGACTTTACACTGCCACCTGAGGGAGTAAAACAGTCATGCTCAAAATGAGCAGTGTTTGCTTTATTTTTTTATTTTATAGAAAATGTGATGGAATTAAAAGATATTTTTGAAGAAAAATGCAGGCTTACCAAAACAGGTAGGGAACTTTTCTGGATGTCTGTTGGAGTATGTGTATATTGTGCTATGGTGACATACTGTATGTTGTTCTGTTTTCCTTTATATGACAACTGACGCTGTTTATGATGAGTGGTGTGTTTTTAAAATTAATTTTTATATTCCCATTTTGTAAGTTTTTATTTCTTTGTCATTATTGTCACCAGCCCCGAGATCTGTGTTGGGAAATGTTGTTGGATGATCTGTGATAATTAAAGAAATATGCAACGGCCTCTGACATGGAACTGATGCTGCATCACTCGTTAAATATATTAATATACAGACAGTAGCAAAAGACTAAGAAACATTAATGACGCAAACTATTTGCCCGATGGTGACAATTGAATTACCTCTATTGTACACACAGGCAAAATCTCAGCCTCACCCTTACCGCGTTAGGAATAAAATAAAATAAACAGCATCTAAAACAGTGGAACAGCTTGATAAACACTGCCATCTAGTGGTTCTAAAGAGTAAACACAGTAAACACTCAGTTTTTTAGCACACCACTCTATCCTTTTATTGTTACCAGGTTACATAGAAAAGTTATCAATAGTTTTCATAAAACTTTTAAGAGACTGGAAAAGGATCCAGTCCCCGAGGTCTCTTCACTGTTGCTGGTTAAACTGCTCGGCTTGTGGCAGTCACGGTTGTTGTTGCAGTGGTGGTGCTTGCTGGCATCTTCTTCAATGTCCTGTTCAGCTGCAGGGACACATGAGCAAATTACCATCAGTCTTTGACACACAAGATAGTATTGACAGCCCCGCGTTTAACATTAATCTACTGAAGAAATCAGGGTTGAGTGTATATTTTTATATCAATATCAAGGACACTTAAAATTTTAAAACAAAAACTTGAAATTGTGTAATTATCATTTACAAAATTCTACAGTTTTTTTCTCCATACTCTGCCAGAGGCATGATGGATCACTACTCACCTCCTCAAACTTGTGGATCTGTCTGATGAAAAAGTCTCCGTAACGACGAGCCACTTTAGTGTCAGCAATGTGGATCATGTCCTGAGCAAATTTAACAAAATTTCTCACACACAGCACTACTTTGAACAACACCATTCTCATCACCAATATCAGATTTACTATCCCATAATGGACTGAATGGTAATGTGACCATATATCAACGTTTAAAAAAAAAAGAAAAAAAAGTAATGAGTAATTCTGTCCTGCATTGAGACATCTTAAGCACTCCTTTTTAGAACCACTGACTCAGTTCCTTTGGTTAGGACGCTTACCTTGTCAATGTAAAAGTCGACCTCAGAAGCAGACTGGAACTCTCCTTCCAGAGCTGAGATGCCACTGATCCACACCAGGTTCTTCATCTTGTGTTTGAAGACCAGCAGCTGGATACGGAACTCCTGCTCAGTCATGTCCAGAAATCCTGCCAGCTTGGCTACTGGCATGGTGGTGTACAGCTTAAGGAAACTGGAAGGACACATAATAAAATCAGACATGCAACAGATGCTGCAACCACACCAAAAAAACAGGTTTCTAGAAAGGATTGAATACATAAAATATAAAACAAATACTACGCAATTAAGATTTTTTTTACACATTTCTCACACCAAAAAATGCAACACATACATGCAAAAGATGCAATGCTCTACCTGCGGATGGTGGACAACTGGGCCTGCTGTTGCACTTCCTCAGCAAAGACCTTCAGCTGCTGCTGGAAGGGCTCTTTGTGGTAGTTGGGGTGGACATTGTCATAGTTTGGCACCACAGGTGACAAAAACTTAGGACAAGCAAAGCTGAACAACTCTTCAAACACCTGCGGGTCTCTGAGATGGAAAAGGGAACATTCATATAATTATGGCTGCTGGGTGCCACAGTTACTGACTGAGCACTGCAGGAAATCATCCTGCCCAATTGTTATTGGGCAACAATATCAGAATTAAATCTCCAACTACTCTGTGGGGCTACAGCTGGAATACAGTTTCAGAGAAAAGATGCATTTCTTACATTGTACTTTACAGTATCACAGCTCTAACTCATTTTCATTAACTATTTTATGTATAAAAAATGTCTTTCTTTCACTGACAGTGTGCACAATTAAAAAAGAATGAAAGAGGTAATGGAATATAAAAAATATAATAAATCCAACACAATGAAAATAGAGCAAGACAAATGATTTTCTTTCTCACCCTTTCTGCATACGCAGCATCTTGTCTCCGTACTTCTCCCTCAGCTGGGTGTGGATGCTCTCATCGATGCGCATTGGGTACATGGTGAGGGCAATGGCCAGCAGGCCATGCATCTGCTCATTCTGTTTGTTAATCTGAATAAATACATAAGTGTCATGATCCATTTTGCTCTTTTGATATATTACCATCAACTGAATTAACACTTATTGATCCTAATAATCCAAGGTTAGCCACAGGAGGGGACATAACTCTATAAAAATGTGTAAACACACATGCACATATATATATAATTCTAAACTAAGAGATGTATCTTAGTTGAAAACTAGCTTTTCACATCTAAGAAGCCTTAATCTGACTCACCATCTCATATTTATATGTCGACCTCTGGAACATGTTTCTTGTCCTCTGGATGTAGAGCAGGATGTTGGCAAAGACTCGAATGGCATCCTGGTAACGCCTCATCATCAAGTAGGCAAAGCCCACATAGTAATAGGTGGTGATCTGACACTCTGGCACACGGGAGTACATACTCTGTAAAACACAACAGAATGATAGTAAAACAAGACAGTCAGTGGAAAAGAGATGTAGTCTGAACATAAGTATGTATGTATCAAAAAATGTGGGAAAAAAACCTACATAAAAGACAAAAGGACGGATCAATATACTCATTAGTAGTTTTGGTCAATAATCCATAGGACTTGTTGAGCTCTGTAGAGCATGTCATTTTGTACATTAGTTGGACTAAATAAGGCTTTACCTTCTTGTTGAGCTCAATGTTCTCCAGGACTTTGATGGCCTGGTAATAATCACCAAGCAGAGAGTGTAGTCTGAGCAGCCCTACCAAGCTGAAGTAACCCAACATCTTGTAGAGGGAGTGGCGTCCATATTCCCCGGCTACACTCTCTGGGTCTCCTGCAACACACCAACCAATGACATGTTAGCTCCCTCACATACAATAAGTGCTCATGGTGTAGTATAAGATTACCTTGTCTGTACCTTATTTACACCACTTTTCAGAAACATTAACCATCCATTAGATAATTAAAGGCCTTCTTTTACAGTAACATTTTATAAACAACAACTACCTTTGCATTAAGTTTACCTCCAGAACATTCTGTCATACCTCCGCTGGTGTAAACCTCCAGCTGGCGGTTAATGTTACTCTTGTCCACCAGGGAGTGGAGAACGTTGAGGACGCTGTGGACGTTCCAGATCTTTGGGTTGTTCCTCAGGAATTCAATCTCCTCCTCAGACTTCTTGGCCGTCTTACAGCGGTACTGACTGAAGGACTGGAACTGAAGAGGGGCGGATTGGAAATGTATGTTATTCCCATATCTCATCAGTCTTCTTGTTGAGTGAGAATAAATTAAAACAGGATCTAATGCACCGTACCTGGTAAATGAACTCATCAATAATGTCCCAGAGCCATTGGTTTGGCAGCTCCAAGGGGGCGGGCCCATCAGCATCTGTTTCCAATCACAAATAATCTCCTATTACTTGACTTCATCAAGAGGCAAGAGGGGGAAAAAATATATATATTCGTGTGACTTACTGAGGATGTAGTTGAAGAGGTTGCAGTAATTGTAGTACGACTCAAACCTCTGATCCAAAGTTGGTCCACCCTGAATAATAATTCAAGAGAACAATATTTACACCAAAGCCACAAACACTGGAAAGGTTTCTTCAGTTGACAGATCAGGTCTCATAATAAACTGGCACTCACGCTGACTTTAGCGTAGATGTGTCTGTAGTACAGTTCCTTATAGAGGATGAGGAACACAGCATCTGTAGGAGATAAAAGGCAAACATTGACATAATGCATCTCTACTGCTGAACTACTCAGGAATGTATTGATCTATCAATAAATTGAGATACCAGCTTAAAAAATGAAGTCACTTGAGATCAGCTAATATCACTGGATATTATTACTGTCCTGAATTAGCTATTCTAACTATTTAATTTGTGAATTCTGGTTGTGGTTATCCGTCATAAACAACTGACAACAAAACTGATACGGTGAACATTCTCTGATGCCATTTTGCCCGACTCATCTACTATACCTTTATTTACACTGATCATCACACAATCAAATCAATCTTTCAATTTTCATATTCAAAGAAATACTAGAATAAGAAAGGAGTTCATACGGAGAGAAATATTTCTATTGTCAATGGCAAAAAACCAGAAAGGTGATGGATGACACACTCACCGTTACCGACGAGTGATGCGATGGCCTCCGCCTCTGGCCACGGAGAGTTCTTGAAGAAACGGTCTGTCAACTTGTTCCAACTGAAAATAAGCAAATAAGGAAAAGTTAAGACACCTCTAAAACATAACACTGCTTCATCACAAACATCTTAAAACAAATTTAAAGTTTTCTTCTAATTCTGGGTTAAAGGAAAAATGAAGGGAAACGAAAATGATGATATCCACTTTTTTAGTGTTATATATCATAGCAAACGCCTTAATGCTGTTTAAACCCATTTTCAGATTTGCAAAACCTTCATTTTTGCTTATAAAAACAGAAAAGGAGCAATATCACAGCTTTTTTTCTCCATCTAAATTACATTAGACCAGTGCCACATCAAAAAACAATATACTTAGACTTAATAATAACCTGAAACTGTGTTTAAATGAGTCTCCTTGATAATGTAGTCCAGATATGACACGTCAAAGTATAGTGACTTTTGATCTGGACCTGGTCTGTTGGGGTGTGGATGGAGAAACATCAGTGAAATAAAGGTTTAAACAGCATTAACAGTTTTGCTACAAAGTTTAAGTCTTTAAAAACAGAACCAGCTGCTAAATTTCATTATGTATGTTCCCCTTAACCCTGAATTGGACGCTGACCTCAGCATTGTGTGAACTCTACCTGTTCTCATAGACGTCTTGGATCTCATAGATCTTCTGCTCAATGCTCTCGCTCGACACACGGTTGGCCTGCAGCTCATAAACCTTCTGGTCGATCAAGTCAGAGATGGTTTTGTGGAAATACTGAAGGAAGTTCTTGATCACCTCTGGGATAACATGGTAAGTCTGCTGCTCGTACTGCCTCTCATAGGCCAGGTCTGCTTTGGGGTCGCCTGCAGGGAGACATAGGAGTGATGAGGAAGCACAAACTAGCACAAAGGAACAAAGTAGCTCAGCTTTGTGCAACTATTGGCTAGCACTACTATTGGCTCTGGGGCCGAGGGGTGAATAAATACAGGTTTACTAACCGGTGTGCAGGTCGTAGTCATTTGGGTAGGCGTAAGGATCGTACTGTGAGAAAACAGAGCAAAGTCAGCATATGTCAAACAAACGGTCACCATTAACGTTTTCTTACTTTAAATAAACAGCTACCATCTAAATATATATGTCGTACAGAGGTCGCATTGATTTTAGCATGTGTGCTATGATGTTTTCATCAGGAAAGCCAGAAAACATTCACATCATCATCATGTTATCCCGGCGAAGTAGCTTGCTAACGGTACATAGCTAGCTAACCTCTTATCGGTATCAATGTGAACGCGTTTTAATGTCTGAAAGTATAAAATGTAAGTACTTTAGTGGCTTCCTCTCCTTCTTCTTGGTATGACATTGTGCCACAATGAGTCCGAGCTATTAGATGGCGTGAAAAGGAGAGTGTGTGCTCCGGTTAGCTAACTCAGCTAAACCACGCAGCTAGCGGTGGAGACAGGAAAGGAAGCGGAAGTATGAAACTGTGACGTGCAGAGGCAGGGCGGCAGCAGTGATGCATTATGGGGAATGTAGTCTGTTGTGTTTAACTTATAGCTGTTGCTGTCATTATTGTCATAGTAAAAGATGTCGCTGTGTGTAAAATACAGTCTGTGGTCCTCGCCAAAAAGACTAACAACCATTTTAAGCAGATAATATTTTTTTATTATCATCTGTTTTCCTTTTAACACCTTTTATTTCTGGTTTGATTTACTTCAACACATCTCCTCTCCTTTACTGTTGTATTATTTTTGTCTGTTAATTAACTTTTTTATCTACTGTTTGAAGTTTTTGTTTTTACTTTTATACCTCACTTTTCCATTTGCTTTCATTTACTTTTACTTTAGTAGCATCATCATTATTATTATTTATTTAATTTAGGCTACTTCAATTTACTTTTTAATTTACTTCAATTTAATTTTTAATTTACTTCATGAGAGCCCCATTTGATTCAAATTAAACTAATAAATAGCCTATATAAGTTCATTATAAAAAATATCTCATAAATGAATCAAATTTAATTTTCAATCAATTGGGGTCCATATTTTTTTTTAAATTACCTTGTTTTGCTTATTCGAGTTTTTATCTATTTCTTCCCTGCCTCTGGTGTTTCCTCCTTGCAAATTGATGAGATTTATGATAGTGTTTCCTTAGTTCCTGTTTTTACTGACTGCTGTTAGTCCTTTATTCGTTACAAACTTATTTTTTCATTTATGGCTTTGTGTCTGGATGGGACGGTATTGTGTGAAGCACTTTTACATTTTGTTTATATCAAAAGTACTATTCAAATAAAATCTGATTAATACATAAACAACGGTAGTATAATGTTCTTTTTTTAAATATTATTATTTAGCCCATTATTAATCATTCTATAATTTATTCAGCAGTCTGAAAAATATGGTGGTAGTATGGAAAAATGTCTATTAAATAAATTAAAAGTCAGTGACTGAGCAAAAGCATAATAAAGTATTTTTTTTAACTAAAACAAAATGAAAATAATAAGCCTATGTAACTCTTGTGAGTTAGCTGTTGGAGGGAGTATCAACATAAATTAATATTACAATAATGTATATTTGTGAGTTACAAACATGTGTTTTACACAATCCTCGGTGATGATTTTAAAGACCTGACATTAACGTTCTCCCTAAATTATCCCATATATCCCATTTTGACACGTCTTTGATTGATGTTTTCCATATGACAAGCTTTGTCTGCAGCATTCCTTGCTGGAACATCTTTGTCAGTGATTGTTACAGCCTTGAACATCTGTAACATCTGTATCCACTTGTCTCGCTGTTCTGTGAGAACTTGTAACTCCTTGGAAGCACCGCTTGGTGGCGTTATAGTTGCAAGATGCCGCTCTCTCCGTTAACAAGGAAAGCTCAGATGACTTGTCAGAGTAAGCGATGCCAAGAGGAGCACTTCACATCTATCATACCCCTCCTAGTCGACCGACATCAGTATGGATTGTAAGAGTATAGGCAATGCTCAAATAAGTTTGGCGTTCCCCACTTTTCCCCCTGACTGCAATATACTTTAGTATTTGATTTTTCTTCTTATAAACTAACAAGCAGATAATGTCCTTTTTTGTCTGTGTATTGTGTTATGTCAGTGTGTTTATGGAGCACATTAAAGAACAACATATGTGGAGCAAAATGCTGTACAGAGATGACGATTACAATCAGATCTTGGCAGTATGAAAGTTTGAGCGCAGACTGCGTTTATTCTTCCTCCTGACCCTCCCAGCAGACAGTAGCCTGTCTGAACCCCTCCTTTCTTTGCCGAACGAGTCTCATAACAAGATCCTCTGGAGGAATAAAAAAGAGGATTACTTGTTGTCTGTTTGAGAGAGCAGGGAAGGGGGGAAAAAGGTGAAAGACAAGAATACCTGACTTGTTTGCCTCTGCTACCAGCAGCAGACGGAGTCCCTCAAGACGTTCACCTACCTACCTACCAGCGAGGGAACTGCCTGCATCCGATAAGGGACATAGTCGTCAAGTGTGGTGGGAGGGGGTGTGGAGAAAAGAAGTCGAATTGGAGAAAGGGAGAAGAGACACCGAGGGAGGGGAAAAGGTCAGGGACACGGGGGGTTTATCGCACTGCCAGAAATAAGGAGAGTGTCTACACAAACGGTTTGGCAGACGAAACCAAGGAGACGAAGAGAAATAAAGCAGCAACCCTCTTCTCCAACACTCAGATTTTTTCGGAAGGACTACTTTGGATTTTTAAACATTTCGACGTCTTCCAAAGACACTGTTTGTGCTTTGGTGAGGTACAAGCAACGCAGAGTGAATTTTGGACCGTGCGTAATTTGGAGAGTTTATTGCCACGCTGCGTCAGGATGCGCGTCTGTCCGCTGCTGGTCTTCATCTGTCTGCTGAGCGCTGGACGCGCTCAGAAGTTCTCCGCTCTCACGGTAGGAATGGCCACATACCTCCATCAACACTTAACATTCACATCCACTGTGTAAAAGATCGTTTTAAAAACTAAATATTTGCTTGTGCACTTCATGCGTAATGGTTGGAAACACTAAGAGGATATACACACTGGCCTTTTTTTTTTACAATAGCAATGCAGCCCCAAACATATCTTTTTTAAAGTCAGTCTGTAAGTTCAAAGAATTAATAAGCTTATATTGAAAATAACAATCACAAAGATGAATTTGAATTTGAATCAATTTTAACTGCATTGTGATCAAGTCTGACTATATGATGTATAGACGGTTTTCACTATTTTCTGTTATGTTTCATATTTACTAGAAATTCAGGCTCAATTTAAGATTGAAAAAAAACTCAGCAGGTCATTAACTAGAGAAGTTTGCACTGAAAAACCAGGCCACTGTGTTCACCCTGAGCTTCATGAACTCAATGTCCCGGTGTTGCAGGGTGTCTGTACAGTATGTCTGAGATATCAGAGTTGTTGGCTTGTCTATGAGGAGCTGACTAGTCTGTTAGCTGCAACATTAGGAACCAATGGGTTGCTTTTAGTGCCTCTACCTGCCTGTCCCCCACTCTGTTCTGTTCACTCTAGTTGTTCCAGTGGCTCTGTAAAAGCTACACTACCAGTGTCAGCAGATCTACTGCGTGGAAGCACATGGCATTGTTTACAGCAGGGCAGCAGAAGCAGAGCAGTGCATCCTATCCATTTTTTCTCAGAATTCCAAGAGGAAGTGCAACTTTACCGGCAGATGAGGTTAACTTCATGGCCACAATCAAATGCAGGTACAGCGTTAAAGGAGGAATAATAGACACCGGAATGTGCACTGTCAAAGGCATCGCCCCTTGATTTAGAGGTTGATGTGACAGCTGACTCCCCCAGCACTATTATTTACAGCCCCGGTGAAGATGCTTTAATATCCAATTGGAAACAAATGGCTGTGAGTTGTTAACCTGCAGGTGAGGGGTCGGAGATCCTTTCTCCCTGACGGCACTATGAAGGTGTGGAATGTGGGAGGAAGTGTTGCACTGAGCAGATGCTCCCCTGAATTTTCAAAATTATACACATGTTCACACACACAAAAAGAATATTTACAGCAATGAGTGCAAATATGAGTGTTTCCTGAGGTGTCGTTGGTGGTAATATTTACCCAAAAATTAATGAAGAGGGCACACAAATGCAGCTGTGTGTGTGTAATGTATTTGGATATGACAGCATCCACCATGCTCTGGATATGACTGTACTGTGGTTCATTAAACCTCCTCTATTGGAATAGCACATGGAGCACTGGGCTTCTACTTCTAGAGGATTTTGTGAGTGATTAATGGCTTATTGTTTGAATGACACAGGAGAGGTTATAACTGGTTTCAAGAAAATGTCTCCACGCAATATTTTGTGCATACTTGAGGTCGAACAGGCAGTTAAATATATGGGATATTTGCCCAGGTTATTCATGAGCCTGATTTTTTTCCATGGTTTATGGAAGTATGAAATAGTGTGTGAAAAGATGAGGGCGCACAGAACATTGGCTGCCTCTTTGTCAAAACATATGGGCTCCATTGCCCCCCATGCTTTCATAAAATTGTGCACCTGCCCAGAGAGACTTTTTTATTGTCGCATGACTACCAGTGGCCTTTCACACCATCTCTCTTTCTTTTTAACATCTTTCACAGCAATTAGATGCCTTTTCCTTTGATTGAGTTAGTAGCCTGGTTAAAGGCTGTCACTTTCTTCCTTTTCCACCATGCTGGAAACTAATGATCCCCTTTGCATCCTAGCGTCTACGCAGGAAACTCCCGCCAAGGCCATTTAACACGTTTGTCTCAGCTCTCAGCTGGGGCCCCCATTGACCCTGTGGGGCCGTGGTGTGAGGGGCCTCTTGAGGTGCTGGAAGCGGGGGCCTCCCAGCCCAGAAGGCCCTTATCAGCCTACAATGTGCTCTCTGCTGGAGGCTCGCCTCCCTCGTACTCCATTCAATCCCACAATGCCGCAGAGCAAGGGGGAGGTAATAGGATTTGATTTGTATGCTGGTTGGTCTTGGAAAAAAAAAATTTCCCTTACACTCCGCCTGTCTCACCCTCTCTCACCCGTCTCATTTGCCAACCTCTTGTTTTATTTGAGCGGATGCAAAAAAAAAAGCATCCTCGAAGACAGATCATGCGAATAAGAAAAAAAACAAGAGATCAATGTATAAAGAAATAAAAACTGAGAAAGTGAGATACAGCTGTCTGGATGTAGACAAGAAGAGGATTTAAGCAATAAATGGATTTGAGTCACAATATGTGTTCTGTCTTGTATGAGTCTACTTTTATGATAAATCAGGGTGAGAGCTTGTGCTGCATGTAGCCAAGGCAATCCATCACTCTCTGCTGTGTTGCTGTGCATGGTGAGGGTGCCGGCTTGAAGAGGCAGGAATGAGACATCAGGGGAGTGTCGGGCTCTGACTCGGCCTTGCCCATCCATCACCACGGGCCAAACGTACAGAGATCTGCAGCAGACAGCTAACTACCATTAGGAGTACACAGGAGGAAGAGGTCCTCAACACACCATTAGTCTCCGAAACTTCTTACTCTCACTGACTTTCACATCTTATTTTATCTTGTGCTTCGGTGGGGCCAACAGCAAATGAAATAAACACTTGGGTGTCTGATAGTGAATCTGGGTGGTGGATTTCATGGGTGGCTGATTTCATGGCTAACTGTGCTCTCAATGCTGAGTTCTTGGAGCTTCGTCGTAAAACTTGCAGGCACTTGGCGCTCTGCTGTGTGGTAGACAGTGGACATCTAGCAGGATGCTGAGCTGCTGAATGAATCTGTTTGGGTTGTCAGTCTGCTTGGCTGGCTGGGGCCGATGCTTATAATGCTTGTGCGGTGTGGGCACTGGGGTGGCCGACGTGGGTTGTGGCAAGACTGGCAGACCACCACTGAAGCATGGCTGGACGCACTCAGACATTATCGGAGAGGTTACTGGCTGTTGCGACGGTCTGCGCAGAAAACCGTCTTCATGAGTAGCCTGTCATGTCTGCTGGACTTTGTGTGAAAGGGGCGAGCTGTGAAAAATTGAGCGGAGGGTGAGAAGAGGTCACCGCTGCAGAGGGATGTCCTGACTGGTGTAGGGAGGACAGAAAGGGAGTGAGGGTTCCGACGGGAAACTGTCAGTCAGATGCAGTGATGCAAACGATCCAACTCAGAGACACTAACAAGGAGGAGGGGGGGGGGTCAACCACCAGTTTAACCAAACAAATAAGCAGCAGGGGAAAGAGAACTACAATATCCTTATCTTTCCTTGTCCCATTAAACAACAGGTGTCTTGTTGATGATTGGGTTAGGGTTAGGGTTTTTGGGTTAGGGTTAGGTAATGATTCTGATTATACCATTTGAGTACATTTAAAGTCTACCAACTAACCACTCTGAAATACAGTGAAACTCTCCAGAGTTGCAACTTTTTTCTTTAAAAGGAAGCTTCTTTTAGCAAACTGTAAATTAAAAAGCATCTCAATTGTATCAAAATAACATAAGTTTAATAAAATAAATATCCAGATAAACATGTCTTTCACAAGAAAATGCTGCAAAAAATGTTTAAAAAATCATCTCGAGACCCCTCAGGTTTACCTTCCCCCAGGCTGGGAGTCACAGCTGTGGATTACTGTACTAAAAATCTTGGCTTTCCTGTATTGAAGGCAATACTTCATGAGTTCCCTTCAACTCCTGGAAACAGGCAACATTCACTCATGTGCAGTTATTCCCAAAGGAGAGCACTCTCTATATTTCTGTCTAGAAGGATGAAGGATGAGTGTTGAGACTTGGACACACGCTGTTCTTATGAACCAAACAGCTCTCCCGTTCTGCGATGTCAGGACTCATTTTGGCTTCTCCTCATGACAACACATCATTTTTTCTAAAAGCCAGGGAAGAAAGGGCTCGTAAAAAATAATTTTGGTTTTTGAAAAATTTCATTCAATCCCAAAGACTCATCTTCCCTTCCCTCGCGGCTCCTCTTCCGATGTGTTTGAACGGGCCTCTCCTCTCTGATCCCCCTCTGGGAAGATTTATGAACAAAGTTGACAGAGTGGGCTGTACCCCCCCCCCCCCTCCCCCCCCCCCCCAGCCCCCACTCTTCCAACTCCCCTCTGGCCCAGGGCGATGCTGCCTTCACTGCCAACCCTCTTCCAGGTGCAGCACAGCCCAGGCAGCCCTGCAGCCCTGCTCGTCTGAAGGCAGGGGGGCTGCCTCCAACTCATCTCTCACTTCATTTGTAAGATGTCAGACACAACAAATTTCTTTTATTGCTGATCATCCCGCCCTCTTCACGGATGTGTGTCTTTTCTTCTTTGCTCTGTAGCTTGCCATGCCCTTTCTTTTGAAAGAACAGATTTATATGGCTTACCTATAAGTGATGGCTTTGGCTCTCTGCTTTGTGCTTAAGATTGATAAGTGTGTGTGTGTGAGACGAGAGAGAAAGTCTCTAATCTGTGTGTGTGGTGACGGAGCGGGCATTCAGACTGATTTTGGACATTCATGCGCCCACTAAAAACTGAACAAAAACACACAGATCACAAAGCAAAAGAGCCAAACTGAATGAACAGTTACAGTGTCTCCTACGTGCAAATATTTCCATTATAAGAGAAGACAAAAAGGCTTCAGAGTGGTGTTTATCTATGGATATGAGTGGCTGAAAACAGCACCTGCATCGACATGGGTATATTAGCTTGTTTTTTTCCTCTCAACCCAGGTCATTATTCCACCCAACTGAATGAATCACGCAAACTTTATGAAAACCCAACACTCACACCGTAGCAACACAAAGCTCCCTGACATCTAGTTTATCTTTTCATTCATTGTAGCAGTCACAGCTTGTTGCCACCCCCCCTCACCGCTGCCGTCACCCCATTGTGTGGCCTGGCGAGGGGGTTTCATACCACGGTGGCAGATACAATGGTGGCATTGACACAGGTGATCCGATGCGTTCAGTCAGGAGTCTGTGTTGTCTTGTTTCTCTTTTCATGGCTGAGTAAAACATCCTCAGGAGCGATTCCAGGTGAATACCCGTGCAGGTGTTGGCACAGACAAAGAAGTGAGGAAGTGTCAGTCAGTCCTGTCCTGCCCTTTAGACAAAGACAAAGCGTGGGTGCTCCCTGACAGGCTTTTAATGACACTGTCTTCTTTGTGTGTTTACCAGTGCTTTGTAGTGTATTTATGAAAGGATGTTGCTCATGCTCATCAACTACAGATAGACATTTTGAAATAGAATTAACTATTTCTACAGCTTGGCAGTGGATACTCATCCTTTTTGATGTAAAAGCCTGTTTTTACAAGCTTCAACCCCCTAAAACTTCAGTATTACACCTGTTGTCTTGGCAATTAAACTCAAATTGGTGCAGATCTCATTTAGCAAGTGTTTTCTCTGATTATCTCCTACTTTTTATCACTTGTGCAGTTCCTGCGGGTGGATCAGGATAAGGAGTGCAACATGGAATGCAGCGGAACTCCTCGCAAGCCGCTGTGCGCCTCCGACGGCAGGACCTTCACATCTCGCTGCGAGTTCCTCCGAGCCAAGTGCCGCGACCCCCAGCTGGAGGTCATCCGAGGGCCATGCAAAGGTCAGGTCATGAGTCACGCTTCAGCGCCGCCTGACGCTCTCAAATGCGCAGAGGGGGTCACAGTAGAAACTTCTGGGTTAAATTCATTTCAGCATAATTGATTCTTTGAGTGCTGGAAGGATGAGTGGGGTTGACACGGTGAGAGTGGGTGGGTGGGGGGTGGGGGGTTGCTTCTGTCTTGCTGCAGCGATAAAGGAAATGTACATTAATTGGTCAAAATACACACTTTCTCTTTTCAGTTGAAATGATTTTTGTTCATGTGTACATTTCATCTTTTATATCCACAGACTTACATGACATACATATCATACATGTATTTTTGATTGATTGGAAGTGGCTCACGCCCTCTTAAATCAAATGCATTATGCAGAGGCGAGGCCATTGGAATGAAATATCTTGACAAGAATTAATGGTCTCATTTTCATCATACTAGATGTAAAGCTGTACATATTTGACCGATGGAGGCTTGGAGATGAAAAGCAAAAAGGGGAAGGAAAGCCAGTGGGGTCATGCAACTCACAGACTCTCCCATTGTTATTTGGTGTTGGAGGGAAGAACCCGCACACCCCAATGCCCCGAACCCCCGCCCCACTCACTAACTCTATACTGCTAGTTCATCACCGTACAGACTGGGGACAATGCCTCATTCTTGCACATTACAATATTAGATCACTAATGCAGAGAGCGTGAGCGACAGGGTTTGCTTAAAAAGAAGTCTCATATGATGGAAAAGCATTCCACAATTTTATGCCCGTACTGGGTCTCTATGGCAACGTCTCTAAGCGGACATCTGGATGTGGCGGACAGCGCCGGGACACAGAATAGAGGATTCCAGCTAGGAAGCTGAAAGGGACGAGAGTCCATGAAAGTCGTATTGTATGCGTCAATAACATCGGGTCTATAAGGGTTCGGACCCCCCTCTGCTTCTGGACGGCCGGGGTGAAAGACACAGCAGCAACAGCCTAGTCAGCAAGCAGAAATAAACCAGAGGGCTGGTCTGGCCTAAAAGCACAGAGATGGGATTGTGTTTAAGGATGGTGAGACTGGCACCACATTTGTTTTCTATCACTGCGTGCATATGATTCAAGTGTCCTGTCATTTTTTCCAGTCAGCTTTTTGGTCGGAGCCCCCTGGAGAACGACGATGGTTTTGGGATTTTCCAGTGGAGCTAACTTTAGAGCTCCTGAACTCGCAGTCTTCCTCCATCCGGAACATCCAGCGTCTTGCCCCTTCTCCCCACTAGTGACAGTGACCCATACACACACACACAAAATACATGCATACACTTGAGACAGAGAGAAACCAGTGCACATTCCCCTTCATGTGTCTAATGGACAATCCACTGTAAGGCATGCCAGCAGCCTCCTGACCAAACTAGTGGACGTTTTTGAGCTTAGCATGAGTCATTGTTTTAATGGATTTGAACCTTCCAGCCAGACGGGCACTGCGTGGCAGCTAATGTGTCACACCAAGTTACCATCGAACCCATCGCTGAGAATATGCACAGCTGGTGCTGTTAGTCAGAAGAGATGAAGCAGCTGTGTAATGACAAGATGATCCATGTCTGTGACGGACAGATGTGAAAAGACTTGAGGTGCACACAGGTGAAAAGTTGCTGACCCACATTTATATCGACAAACACTCCTAGGATAGTTCAGGCTGAACTGAGAAGACGTCGAAGTTTAGGAGGAGAGAGAGGCAGACCGAGAGACATTAAGGAAGGGTCAGGTTTTCCCTGTGCATCAGCCCTTTTCTTGGGTGCCTGGAATGTTCTACAGGAGCAGCACAAGCTTCCTCGCTCAGTAATGTCTTTACCACCAGGCCTGCCTGATGTGCTCCTAATAAGACCGGGGGTGTTGGTTCTATTCCCAGCCACACAAGTATCTGCCGCTTCCGAAATGTCTTGAATTGTTTCCCCTCCGTCTCCCTCTCTCCCTCTGCATTTTGCTTTCATTCCTCATAATCCATGATATTCAACATCTTCCACTGACTTTTTGAGTGTGTCGGTTTTGTATTTGTGCACCATAAGAAAACAGTTGAGCTGTGGGTTGAATCATGGCTGTCTGTGATGTGTAGTGATTGTGATGATTTGTGGTGTTCCTCAGATACATCCAGATGTGTAGCAGAAAAGAAGTACACAGAGCAGCAGGCCAAGAAGCTCTTCCCTCAGGTCTTTGTGCCTGTGTGCAACCCTGACGGCACATACAGCGAGGTAACAAAAAAAGCATGACATAAATAATTATCTCTGAAGGGAGTTTGGAAAAGATTCATTCAGTCACACAATTAATTTTGTACACCTGCCTGAAATGATCTGTGTCTGTTGATGAGTTTCCTTGTGCTAACTTGTCCTTTACATGCTGTGTTGTTTAGGTTCAGTGTCACAGCTACACTGGATACTGCTGGTGTGTCACCCCCAATGGCCGACCTATCAGTGGATCAGCAGTGGCCAATAAAAAACCTCGATGCCAAGGTGGGTACAACCCCATCATCCTTTCTCATAATGAGCTGCTGTCAATGATTATACACTCATGTATACTGTGTTTGCAGTCCAGTGCACTTGCACAGGACTCTCATGTAATGAGCCCGACATCTAAAATGACTGAATTGTACCAAAATGTGGGTTCTGTAATTTTGTGAGGCAATGATGATAAATCCAATTCAAGCATGACATTCCATGTTTGTGGGGGGTATAATCTGTAGCCCTGTGGAACAGTGGTCAGTGACTTGTCCGTCAGCCACAAAGTTTGAGGGCCACCCGAGGACTGTGCATTGCTCAAGGCATGGGGCTGTGGTGTAAATAAGCCTAGTAGAAAATCCCTGCTGCAGAATTGAGCAACAAAGTTAAACTGTAAGGAATGTAAGTGTTCTTGGAGGATGGCGTTTGCCAAACAATCAAATAACCAATGCCACATGTCCTCCCTGTGCGTCTCCGTGGGGCTGACTTGGAAGTTGCTGCTGTTTCAATTGGAGAAAGCTCCAGAAGTAGCTGTAGTGGTAGTGGCATTGTCAGAAGTAATGTAACTACCAGCTGTACTATAATAGTTCAAATGCATAGGAAATAAAAAAAATGCCATTAAAATGCATCTCCATCCACATGTGTGTGTTAGCCACTGTACATAAACGAATGACATTTGAAAATAAAGAAAGAGTGCAGAGAGTTTTCCATTGTGGTTCTCTCCTTAAGTCTTGACTGCTGTTTGTTCTTGTGCCACAAAATGAGGCTGGATTTTTAAAAGTATGTCAGATGCCAAAGATTTGTAATCGTTTTTCATTGTTGAGGATATTATGAAAAAAAGTGTGTTGCAGTGAAATTTTAATTAATTTCGACTTATCGCTTTTCAGGATCAAAACAAGAAAGAGCTACCACAAGAGAGCCAGGAAAAGCAGGTGAGAATTTAATTCAAGAAACATTTATTCTTGAAGGCAAATTGTCTCCTTTATATGTGTAAGCATGATTTTGTGTGTGTGTGTGTGTGTGTGTGTGTGTGTGTGTGTGTGTGTGTGTGTGTGTGTGTGTGTGTGTGTGTGTGTGTGTGTGTGTGTGTGTGTGTGTGTGTGTGTGTGTGTGTGTGTATGTATGTATTCATTTGTATCTCTGTTTTCCTACATCTGTGTTGGCGATGTGCAGGGTTGGTCGCCTGTTATGGCTTGCCTTTCTAATATTTTGGCAATTTGAGAAAGTGTGAGCACCCTGAAGGCTGATATAAAAGCTGAGTAAGAAGTCTAAGGAGAGAGGCTGCAGTGAGCTTTAATGCGCACCGCCAGCAGCTACAGTGTCTATGACTGCCTGTTGTCTTAACCAGGCAGCTAAACGGCAACCAGCCAGCATGGAGGAACACTGACTTATCATAAGCTATTCTTCTCTAACTTGATCACTCTTTGTCATTTCTTTTTCAGCTACAGTGTCATAACATACAAGGAAATGTTCACACTTTATCCCCCATCCTACTTTTACTCTGTCTCATCAACATCTTCCCTTTTCCAGCTATAGAACCACTAAGTTTCCTTCAGCTCCAGTCCAGATACTGTATATGTTGCTCTCATCTTTTAAGAGACGATTTGTTTAACTGATGTAATTTGAATGCTCAGAAAGAAAAAGTGTAATTTGGGTGGTTTTCAAGCGATTCCTTATGTGATTGTGTGTGTGCATGTGTGTGTGTTTGTGTGTGTGTGCGAGAGAGAAAGTGCGCATGCATCCACTTGTATTTGTCACATGGGTTATTCCTGTCAGTGTGACATTAACGTCTGCGCCTCTCTCTCTCTCTCTCTCTCTCTCTCTGTGTAAACAGTCTTGGGTATAGTGTCTGTCTGAGTCCAGCCAACTCATTACACATAGATCAAGTGGGAATGCAAAATTTGAGAGAGGAGGAGGGTCGGTGGGAGAAGGAAAGAGGGAAAGAAGGAGGAAAAGAGGTGGTGGCGGTGGTGGGGGGGGGGGGGTTTGTGGTTTAATCTGAACTGGTTGGATAAACAGGGTGGTGAAAAGCAGAATAAACTGTAGATTTGTTGTGTGCCAGCACTGAAAATAGCAGTGATTGCATCAATATTTTGATTCAGCAGAAGACCAACAGCGCATAAGCATTCCATGGTGGCCATCACTGCACTTTTATTATCAAGACAGTTGGTACACTTAAACTTCAAATGCTTTACCATAAACTCATTTCTGGTGCTTGATTTGACAAATTTATTCACATGCTGGAATCGTATGCAGCTGACGACTGACAAACAGCAGTAAAACTAGTGCCGTATGACCACAAATAGCGCAGGGGTTTCCTGGCAGATGCTAAAAGAGGTGTTACAGTCATGTAAAAGGCCGCAAAGTAAAGCTAGGTCATTAGTGGTTTATCGTAAATCCCAATCATAAATACACTTTTTGAAATGGCATTTCCATCCGTTAAGTGAGAAGGGTAATAACATGTCTGCCCAAGTCAGTCACACTGACTGTATGTATTTTTATCCACTAAGCATGCCTGAGAAGATGAATGCCTGGCGTAACAAACTTGCATTTAATGTAAAATCCTGATTTTGCAATGGAGAATTCTTGTTACAGAAAAGAAGTTTAAGCTCAATCCCCGTTTGTGGAGCCACCCATTTGATATGCCCTGACTCATGCATTAACAGAGCTTTACTTTGAGCAGAATGAGTGACCCACACTGAGGTTAACCACACCTACGGCCGCGGTTTCACCCTAAGCAGCTCAAAACCTCCACCCCCCTCTCCCCCCTACCGCAAATCAAACAAACAAACATAGACCAAACAAACACTGAGCTGGATTCTCCCACCCTTAATTGGTTCTTCTCAGACTTGGCTACTTTATTCTTCATCCCTTGTGTCTCTCCCACCTTCACACAGCTCTTATATGCAGGTGATGGAAGGATGGAGAAGAACATCAAGGACAACTGGTCCTCATCCACTCTTGTTTCATTATAACTGACCTCAATCTATCCTCCATAGCATAATGATCCCTCTTGTTGCATGAAGTCAAACCATGGGAATATATGACCACTACTTGTTTTCCACCTCCTCTCCGCTCTTACTTTAAGTCACCCCTTTCAGCTTCCAACATACACACTCCTCTCTTTCTCTTTATCTTTCTCTTCCTCTTCCTCTTCCTCTTTCTCTTTCTCTTTCTCTTTCTCTTTCTCTTTCTCTTTCTTTTTCTTTTTCTTTTTCTCATCTTTTTCTTTTTCTTTTTCTTTTTCTTTTTCTCTTTTATTTCTACCTCCATCCCTCTTGGTCGGGCAACGTGCAAATCTCATATAGTTAAGTGTTTTCTTATCTAGTTTATTCTTGTAATTGTAGTCTCCTTGCAAATATTCTCCATTCTAAATGCAGATGAGACTGGCCTAGTGGTGGATCCACACCCTGCTGTAGATGAAGAAGGTGAGTTTTTATCCATAACACTGTGAGTAAAAAACATGTTGGATGCTGTGCCTGTGTTTACTGAGACACCACTTACTAGCCCCAAAACATCCTTAAAAGGGCATCAGTGCCTGCACATGACGTAGCTACAAGCATGAAGCTTCAAAAAAGGACAAAAATGAAGACGTGATAATAAACAAAATAACAATAAAATGTGATAATCTATACCTTTGATGTTAAAGTGATATTGTACATACATGCTAAAACATAGTCCTGTCAGTGCAGTTATTCAGTAATCTTCATTATACAGCAAAACAGTATAAGTCAAAAATGGGACACACTTTCTTATTGAAGTGAATGGGAAGATTCTCAAATAATAAAAATAATAATTAAAAAGTCACAAAATCTTGCTTTTATGTGCATACGGTAAGAAAGGAGATGATTTAGAATAAACTCTAAGACCTCTTAGAGTCATTTATCTACTGCAATTGCAGAAAAAAAACTGCTTCCTACATTTCTAATTTAATAAAGATAATCCATCCTTGTGAGTGAGAAGTTGCAATAGAGCACTAAAGATTTATTTTCATAGATCATAGTTTATGTACTTCTCCTTTCGCCTCTGTATTTCTGATCGTAGCTGTCATATGCAGTTTACTTTCCACATCCACTACAGCAATTTGTGACACGATAACACTGAAGTGCATTTTACAGTCTGTGAGTTTTGGAACCACCGCGTTTGGCTCACATCATATACGAATGTGTTTTCGATTGAAGCTAATGAAGCTGTCTTGGTGATTTCTTTCAGACATCATTTCCCAGTACCCCACTCTGTGGACGGAGCAGGTTCGCAGCCGACAGAACAATAGAACCAGAGCACCATGTGAGTTTCAAAGACCAACTTTTTCTTTAATGATGGCGATCGGGTATTTGTAGACCTCAACTCAAAGCACGCTCTGTGTTTTTCCCACTTGTGTAAGCAATCATGGTTTTAGGCTGTTCCTGTCTTTTAAGGACAGATGTTGGGTTATGAAACCAACACATCTTGGTGTTGGGGTGCGTCAGGCTTTGAGGATCTGCTTCTCTGTGGTTCTTTAAGTTGCAGCATATCTGTAATTATCAGCACATGGCACAAACACACACAAGATCTCCTATTTTTCTGGCTGGCCCATCCTGTTCTCCTATTACACACATGCACGTTTATCGTACCGCGCAGATCAGTTACCTCTTTGCTCTTTTTGGGAAATATGTTGCTTTATGCATTAAAAACAAAAACATTGTTATTTGAGGCCAGTCTAGCAATGAGAACCCTGTGTGCATATGTGCATTTGTGTGTGAATCCCATTATCATAATTTACAACCAATAAAAACAGCCTGAGAAATGCAGCATTGATGGTTTTGATTACCATGTGCTCTTTGGGGTATTGGGGTGAAAAAAAAAAACACCCGCCCCAACAAAGAGAGCCCATACGGAGGAACTGGAGCGAGGAGAGTCGGTTGAGAAAGCGGGGAGGCGTTTCATTTGGTCTCTTTTGTGTGGGTAAAGATGTCTAATGAAAATAAACAAAGAAAAAGGATATCCATAATCCTGCAGTAGCTTCCGAGCCTTGAGGCGGGCACTGAAAAAAAAGGAGAGATTGGTGATGAAAGCCCTTGTGGCCAGAAAAGCCCTGTTTCAATCGCTGAGTTTAATGCTAAAATCTCTGTTGGAGAGCTGCAAGGCAAAGAAAGAGGCTGCTGCACAGAAAAAGAAGTCTGATTAGATCCTGCTGAGGTACTGCAAAAGCCCATCTTTCTCCCATTGACTCCATCCTATTCTCTGTATGTACGGATGAAGGAACAGATCATGAAGCGTTACATTTTTCCCTGGGAATTTTGAATATGTAAACATATACATCTCTGGTACTTAACACACCAGTATTGTGTCAGTGTGTGTGTGTGTGTGTGTGTGTGTGTGTGTGTGTGTGTGTGTGTGTGTGTGTGTGTGCGCGTGTGTGTGCGTGTGTGTGTGTGTGGGTGTGTGAAGGCGTGTGAAGGCGAAGGCCCGACTGACCACTGTTCCACCTTTGTCTTGTCTGTTTCTCTCTCTGTCACACACATCCACAGAGGTTAGTTGAGTGTCCAAATATTTACTTAACTTGGGGCATAGGGAGCTGTACTTAGTCATTAGCCCGTTAATGTCCGTAAACAGTGCCACGGGGGGCTGATATAGCAGTCTACACACACTGTCTCTGAGCACTCATTCTCCACCCCTTTGTCTCCTCCGGCAGTCCAACCTCCTACTCTGCCTCTTCAGCGATTCTGGAGGTTGGAGTGTAATGGGAGATTAGTGTATGCATTTCACTGTTAAAGCGAAATTAATTCAAACATACTCTATGTTGTATAAATCCAAATTGTGTCAGTCAGATATAGATTGAACTTTAAACAAACCCTTTTCGTTTTTGTGTGTGTCTGGGTACGTGTGTTCGCCAAGTCACAAAACCACAAGCGCTGTGTTTGTGTGCTGGTGTGACTATCTGCTGACACCTCCGCTCATTCCTTTCTAACCTTTCTGACCTCGCTTTCCAGCCTCGTCATGTGACCAAGAGCAGCAGTCTGCCCAGGAAGAGGCGAGGCAGCACAAGAATGACGCTGTATTCGTACCTGACTGCGCCCAAGGAGGGCTGTACAAGCCAGTCCAGTGCCACCCCTCCACCGGCTACTGCTGGTGTGTGCTGGTGGACACTGGACGACCCATACCAGGCACCTCCACCAGGTAGGAGAGACTTCAAACTTCCCAAAATCTCCTCTATGCACACTCTATGCCTCTTTTTGGGGCTTATCTTTGGTATTTTCACCTTAATTAACTGGCATTTACTGCTCTGTGGCAAACCATCCAGACGTTTGTTACACAAAGCTGCCAAGTGATCATTAGCCGCAGTAACTCAGTAGATTGGCCATTTAATAGAGAGGCTGTCCTTCAGCTGGATGACTCAGCTTCAAGCTCTTTGTTGGCAAGTGCTTTATCTACTGCACCAAAATGTCCTTATATGACACTGGTGTTTTTTTGCCTTCGGTCTGAATTTCTGCAGGTTTGTATTCATGCAAACTTTATAGCAGACTTCCTATTCTGAAGAAAATGTTAGAGAGAAAGCGACATTCAGACAACAAAAAGAAGATTCTCTATTTCAGACTCACAAAAGGTTTGAGTCTGACATAAGCAGGCAGACAGACATCTCCATTTTCTGATGAGACAGAGTTAGTCTGGTGAGGGGCAGGTCAGAGGTCAGTCAGGCTGGCAGAGTGGGGCACTGGTACACTTATATTGAGTAGCGAGGCTGGGTATCAGATTAACAAGGCTCCAGGCAGAGTGCCAGACAGCACATTAGCACACATATGGAAGCGTGGATTTTCCCCCTTCTCTCCCCTTGTCCCTGGCCAGCTTTTGGCCCAGTCGCACAGCAGCAATCGGGTCTCCGCCGACTCTCCAAGGGAGGCCGTGAAAGCTTCCTTGTGTCCCACGCTCCCTGTCTGCCTTCCTCCCTCTGTCTCTCTCTTTCTCACCCTCCCTCCTCCTCTATGTCCTCATACCAGCCCCAAATCCTTCCCCTCTTTTTGGACGTGTTTCACAGCCTCTGGTTTGCCACAAACAATTATTTGAATCCCTGAGATTTAGCTGTACGGGGGTAATTGGGAAACATGGGATTCCTCTCTGATTTTACAAGGAGGACGGCTTTACTGTTATAAACAATCCCTTTCACCATTTCACAAATGGCATTTGCTCAAATGGTGTATTCTCTGTCGCAGGTATGAGCAGCCAAAGTGCGACGGCAATGCCAGAGCCCACCCAACAAAACCTAAGGACCATTATAGGAGCAGACATCTCCAAGGTAGGTTTCCAAAGACTGGTCTCAATCTCGGCCTCAGTCTCTGTTTTTCTTCTCTGTTCAGACCACATGGTGAAGTTCTTCAGCAGTCAGCCTCCGACTGCTGCCGCTCTTCCAAGGTTGTGATAACAGCGTGAGTGTGTGTGTGTGTGTGTGTGTGTGTGTGTGTGTGTGTGTGTGTGTGTGTGTGTGTGTGTGTGTGTGTGTGTGTGTGTGTGTGTGTGTGTGTGTGTGTGTGTGTGTGTGTGTGTGTGTGTGTGTTTGTTGACATCATTAGCACTGTTGGTCAAGGAAATGCTTGATAAAGCCTTGATGATTGCCAGATACTGCCCGTCACTGGTCAATAAGCCACGAGACAGAGACGGATCATAGGGGGCATTAATCTTCAACTGACATGGTGAGATGGAGGATAGTGGGATGATAGCATGGAGGAGAAACAGCAGGGAGGAGAGGTGGAGATAATGGATAATAGGACAGGAGACAGGTAGTGATAGATGAATTGACAGTGTAGATAACTAAATTGAAGGCAAGAAAGCAGTTTAGAGAGTGTGGTCATGGTGGTCGGGTCTGTTTAAGGTAGAAGTGTTTGTTGTGTTTAGTTGATATTTTCTGACGGGAATTAACACTTTGAAGCTGCTGTAATCAATATTTCATTAACAATGATTTACTTGACTACGCGTATGTCAGAGTTTAGCTCGTAATGATTAAACCACAGAAAACTCTTCAGTATTCATTCCCCCTTAATCCTATGAAACATTTTAGCCTATTTCAGCTCTTTGTTTTGGTTTCACAGCCACAACTTAATTGTTTGGATTGACTTTCACTGCTTTAATCAACCTCATTTCCAGAGAGCATAGGCAGCTGTTTTCAGCAAACAGCTAAAATCCACTGTACTAGCGTTTCCCAGCACCAAACTACAGTCAGACAAAGTTGGAGACTAAAGCAACATTTACAGATGGATTATATTGGAAAAGGATAAAATTATCACAGGTCACATTAGCTTGTGACAGATTTTGAGAATAATAAAAGCAAATGCCAGGAGATTGCTTTTCCTGCTATAGCTCTCACAGTTAAGACGGCTCTCATAAATCTAGTTTTCCTAAGGTTTCTTGGACAAGCACAGTGAACAGATTATGTTAGAGCTACGACATGTTATGATTTAATATTAATACTGTGACATGAAACTACATATTTGAATTTTTCCCGTTTTGGCATTATTGGACTTTATTGGACAGGGGATAGTAAAGAGACAGACAGGAAACAAGGGGAGAGAGATGGGTGTGACAGGCAACAAAGGTCCCTTGCTGAAATTGAACCGAGGACATTGCACTTCTTTGGCGTGCGCAGTTACCATTCAGCTTCCAGACCACTCCCAATTTCTCCCCTGTTTTTAAAAGTAGTTTTTATTCCAACAAAAAGAGTCATGTTTTTCATTTTTTGGCAATTTTGCCTTGAATGGACAGTCAAAAGATAAACAGCAGACAGGAAACAAGGGGAGAGAGATGGATATGACATGACATGCAACAAAAGGTTCCAGGCTGGAATTGAACCATTTGGCTACCTAGGCACTCCTGTTTTCATATTTTAGCCCATCAGTCTTACTGGTTATGATAACATCTTACTTCTAACATCTTACAGCTAAACCAATCCATATAAATATCTTATTTTACAGTAGAAGTGTCAAAACTGTCCATTGGATTTTGTAAAGTTGCTTTCTGATTAAACATTGACCTACCTACTTGAACGAAATTTTATAATGCAATGGATGATCATAATTAACAATTTTGTGTGCTTCTTCTTTGTTTTCACATTTTTATATATTTAATAATAAATATAGTATAATAATATTTAATTTTGTCCTTCAAGACTTGGTTAAATGTCAGCATATAACGAATGACAGGCAAAGCAGAGCAGAGTTACAGCTTTCAGGCGCTGCATACAACCAAATCATAGTTTAAAACTGAATGATGCTTGGCAAATTCGTCGTCTTTAGCTGTTTTTTTGGTGGTTTGGTAAACATGTTAATAATCCAGCAGCATATGAACAGAGCTGCCACTGTTCCTGTCCCATCCACAACTGTTTATGTAACAGTGTGCCAGGCCAGAGCTGTGCTCTATGCTCGCAGGTGCTGCATTTTAGGAGCAGAGCAACACTCTGTCTCTGCTCACGCATCGCGGACTCTTAGTCGTACAGTGTGTATAAAACAGTGGGATAGACGGTCACAGATGAATGCTCCTTAGTCCAACAAATGTTACTCATCTTTGCCTTCCAGTGGCACCAATGGTAGTGCAAGGATGTTAAGCAGTAGTGATTACTGTCAGCAGAAAGTGTGAGGCAGTGATGGGGTGGAGAACAGCCACAACTATCCCACGAGAAAGACGTCAAGACCAACCAAACACCTCCTTAACACGTAGCAGTAGGACAGAGAAGAATATACATATTCAGCCACGCAGTCACCCAACGCAGACACTCACATGAGTACACAGACTTCATTCTAAACTCGTCATAGAAACCTGCACGGTATCAGTCACCCATTATAATACACACAAGGAAAGAGTCAAAAAACTCAGCATCTTGTTTTCTTTATGAGCAATTGCGTCAACGGCTGTAACCCTGTTACTGTAAAAACCAGGGATAATTATAAATGTTGCCTTCACATCGCTGCAGCCCATTTACAGTTGAAGCGCTGGTGTTGAGAGGTTTATGGGGCGACATGCAAAAAAGGAGGCACTTGCCCTGAAAGAGGCAGAAGAGGAAAGCGGCTTATTTGGCTCGCTTTTTCCCCAGAGTGGGATCACGGGATACCATCGGGGCAGGCATTGGGAGCTGCGGCTGTGAGTGCTGACAGGCCTCTGCCCCATGTGGCTCCACAGAAAAACACTGTTTCTTATTGACAGTAACACGCACATGTAAACATGCACTTACTGGCCAACTTTTTTACAGCACACAGGCAGCAGATATCTGGAGGCGTTTGACTTGAGGTGCAGCTTTTCAACGAGAAAACACTCTAATCATTTGAGGCTTTCTCAGCTTGACTCCATCCCGTGTCTGTCAAACTCAGGCAGTACATAATTAGAATCGTTACTATGTATGACAGCAGCCGTTTACTGCTGCAGCCTTGAACTGAACGGAAAATGTCCAGACAATTTCCTTTGAATGACAGCAGTAACGTATGTGTCCTGCCCCTCAGCTAAACAGTGTCCAGACAGACAGAAGCTGATCTGTCCCTCCCCCACAAGAAACAAACCACTGCTGCCAAGACGGAGAGACTGGAGCCTTACCTGATGGCTTCCCATTTGAATGGACAGACATACTCAGATTCCTAGAGCATTACAGAGAGGATGTGTGCTCTCCATGAAAAACACTAACTCTCAAACAAGTCCAACTGCATCCCACAAATCTCTCCTCAGTGAGTGGCCAGATAAAAACACTTTGCCATCTGAAGGTCCAGTTGTGTGAGTGTCTAGACTCATCTACCACACAAGGCTTTGCAAGGCACCAGTTTGGCCATTAACAGGTGGGTCAGATATTTTACTGGGCTAGGGCCAGAGAGGGCCTACTAAAACTTAAATGCAAGTCTGCTGAGTGTGTAAAGAAGACTCTGTGGAACAGTTTGGACATGTGTATTATTCAAACGTCGGCTCAGTGCAGGCTGCTGAAGCTCCGCGTTACTTGGGAAAGGTGGAGCAGAGGGTGGGTGCTGGGTGTTTACGCCAATGCTGGTCGCCACCTGTTACAGAGGTGCAAAGCATGCTATTATCTCCAACACAGGAGAATCTGGCCCCGCAGGCCTGGGCCATAAAAAAGAGTAGCAGAAGAACAGCAGAGGGGAGCCGGACTGTGAGAAAGCAGAGATGAGCCAGGAGAGGAATCCAGGAATCTCTCAGGCCTCCGTAGCCTTCAGCTCTTCCAGAACAACCTTGGCCTCCTCAGTCTTAAAACTATATGGCCTAACAGACAATTACTATCATTAGGGTCATTCCACCCCAGTTGTCCCTAATTTTTTGCCTTTTTTTCCCGTCATTCTGTATGTAATAATGCGTCTCTGTTGGTTTTGGTTGGGTAGTTCATGATAGATTTTAACTTAAAGGTTTATGGGCTAATTATATCATTATGTCATCTCTGGCTGACATTTCAAATAGTAATCCCACCACATGCTGACAATCAGGTGTTGTGTTGTGTCTATCAGTCTCTGGATACCTAGAAACCTGCATACCTTCCAATCAGACATCCCTTAGACAAAATCCTATGTAACAATGTGCCTGTCAAGCCTGCATTTGGTCCACTTGAAGGCTCAGGTAAGTCTCAGGTGCTGTATGGAGCCTCTTGTCCATACACACAATATTCAGTAACGTCTTCAGTGCCTCCAGCTGTCAAAACCACTCAGGGGCCTCCTGGATGATTGGCAGGTATCCTCTTCCTCCTCCAGATGAGGGGAGGTCTGACACGTTATGAGAGGGAGTAAAAGACAACTGTAAGAGTGTTGTTTGGGTTTATTTTCACCTTTCCTGTCTTTATGTGCTGCTCACGTTAAAACTACGCTGCCTTTTACATGACGTCCCTCCCCAAACATTTATTGGGCCACCTATGACGGCAGCATTCCACACCGTTGTAATGCTGTTGACTGGGGGATAATTTTTTGGTGTTTGCTGACATATACGTGTGCCTACTTCCATATGAACTGCATAATACATGTTCACACACAGTCATTCAGGTATCTGTGGTTTATTTTCCAGGCTGTCCTGGGGCAAAGAAAACAGAGTTCCTGACAAGTGTTCTTGACGCACTGTCGACAGACATGGTGCACGCCGTCACAGATCCAGCATCCGCTGGAAGGTATGTCAATCGGAAATGGATTTGTTCATCTACAATTTTTGCACATTAGTGGGTTAGGTCATTAACCACAAAAGCATAAAAGTATCCTGCCCTACAGCTGATTTTGGTTGGATTGAACACCAGATTAGTGTTTGGCTTCCACAGCAAGTGATTGAATACCAGAGACATGACCTATTCTAGACAGATGGATAAATGATGAAGGGGTGATTATTAGACAATAACCTGATGAATTTGGCTTCTAGGATGGCCGAGCCCGACCCCAACCACACGCTGGAGGAGAGGGTTGTCCACTGGTATTTCAGTCAGCTGGACAAAAACTCCAGTGGCGACATTGGAAAGAAGGAGATCAAGCCATTCAAGCGCTTCCTGCGCAAGAAATCCAAGCCCAAGAAGTGTGTGAAGAAGTTTGTGGAGTACTGCGACATCAGCAACGACAAAGCGCTGTCCCTGCAGGAGCTGATGGGCTGCTTGGGGGTGACCAAGGAAGAAGGTGAGCTGGTAAAAATCATCATGTGTAAATGTATTCTCCTGTAAAAAAAAAAAAATATATATATATATATAGAGCTTAAAATCTACACATCAGGATAAGATGTGATAATCATAGCTGTCAGAAGGCAAATTTGTTAAACCCCTCCCCCAAACAGGGATTGTCCAGTCATAGCTTAGCATCTGTCACTAAGATCGGCAGCTTTGTCAAGCTTTGAATTTTTCCACATGCCAAAGCAGTGAGCATAGGGCTGTTATAAGCATGATACTCTGCATTTAAAGAGTTTGAAGGGTGGTGTCTTTTTTTATCACCTTTCCAGAACCACAAATACAAGAGCAAACATGTATGGAATGGATTTAACAGTAGCCTGTCTTGTTTTGCAATATCACCCAGCACTGAATTAGCATGATAATCATGTATGTGGCCATCAAATACATATTTAAGTCCAGTTTTTTCATTTCCATTCGAGGCAGCTAGAGACATACAAAAAGTCAAGATATGGAGTTTTCTGGAGCTAACAGTAACTACAGCTAATACAGTCCATTAGCAACAGTAGTCATTTCAGCTGGCAAAACGGTCACCAAGTAAAAATTAGAAGACTGCTTTTGTCTACATCTTATCTGAAGTCAAAGAAACATTGTTTCAATTAAATAAATTCACTTGTTGTATTCTGCCACCATTATCACTGTGATCTGCTGGGTGAGCTGGATTGTAAATCTTGACAAATGAGTTAGCGAAGGGTCAAGCACAACAATTTGACATTTGAACTGACTTGCAGTATTTCCTCATCTCATGGACATTTGAACTGACTTGTGGTATTTCCTCATTTTATGGTTATTGAGGTTTATGTCACTTTTTGTCTTTCAGGGGCCAAAACAGGAGAAGGCTTATCTTCCAGTAAACTAGTAAGTAAGCTATTTCTCCTACCCCACTTTATATTAATGGCTGTATCATTGGCACATCTGCAGTTTGACTGTAATATTATTTTATCATCAACAGTCTAGGATGAAGCAAAAATGCACAGTCAGTATAAAAGTAGTCAAACTAACTGTAATAAAACAAGTGCATACGTCAAACTAATAGCACTTTCATTTCCTCTCCTCAGAATCCCTCGAAGAAGCAAGGCTAAATCAACAACTGAGATTTTCCCTCCCGCATGGAGACTCTGCCCTCGCCAATCGGCAATAATGGAAACCATAGTATTTGCACTTTGTACTTTAAAAAAAATGTAAATTCACTTTGTAGAAATAAGGTATTTAAACAGACTGCTGAATCTGTGAATGATGTAGTTAGCTTTTTATGTCCTGACAAACAAAAATTATTTAACACATACAATGTATGTGTCCTTTGTGTGTCTAAAAGGTATACTGTTCAGAGATGTACAAGTTTTCATGTTTGATGTTTCATTTTGTGCCCCTCACCAGGTGTCCTTTTCCTCTCATGTTGATAACATTAAAGCAGATATATGGATAGTTTGCCAGACAGCTCCAAAAACTTAGAACATACCATCTCTTACTATAGCATCTCTTCCTGTGCTTTGTACGGCAGTTTGCAAGAATGTTTTAAACATACGTCATTAAAACGTCCCACATGTTCACATGTATTCATGTTTATTAGAAATAAAGAACTCTTTTATACACTTTTGTTCTCTGTGGGTTGGCCAGTCTTTATGTGTTGAAGAGGGTTAATTAGGTCACCGAATTCCTTTGTTGCTCTCTAATCCAATTAGTCCTCCATATTTTACTTGTTGTTATATAAATCTTGTAATGCTTTTGCCCTTGTGTTTTACTTGCTGTGTCTTTAATAAAACACCTTGTTGACACAGTCTTTAGGAGCCAAGTATTAGTCATACATAGCAAAGGTCGTGTATCATCCCACTTTCAGACAGTCTGCCAATTCCCCCAAGGCAACATTTTGGAATTGGAAAAACGGATGGTACTTATTTCTGTACTTATCACAGATTTCTCATGTAGACAGAAGACAGATGGATGGACCAATCTCGGCTGTGTATGGTATGAGTGCCCATTAAAATGGCGTTATATGAGCCAGTGTGTGTGTGTGTGTGTGTGTGAACATGTGTATTTGCATAAGGTATACTTACATGTGTAATTATAGTAAGTATGTAAATGTACACTTGTACAGTCAGCAGAGCTTGAATGGATTCTTTATTAAAGAACAGTATTCGACACAGAGCAGTCTTGACACATTATACACTACTATACATTGTTCCAGCCTGATTATGTTGGGGCTACTAAGTGGTAAGCTGTGGCTTTTCACACAGAAAGTCTTCTATAGGACCGAGCGAATGACCTGTGACTGACCTGCTCACTCAGGCTTAGCTTCTAATTTATGATTAACACATCGGTCTCCTTTCCGTGATATAATCCAGCCCAATGGTCTGGTTTTAACACCCCAGGGGAACACAGAGGAGAGATTATGACTCTGCTATAAAATGGTGGATTTTATAGAGATGGATAACCTATGGCCTTCTTAAGTACTTTCTCCATCCACAACACTGGAAAAGTTAAATCTGAAGCAACATGTCCTACCGCAATGCCAACCAAACCCTTTCTGTGCTCCTTAAATAGTGTGTGGTTCTTTATTTGTTTGCTAAGACACAGTCTTCTAATTATAAACTCAATTCATCTCCATCTTTTTAGCAACATTCCTAATTTCCACCCATGTTCCTGGCCTAAATCCCCTTCAAGATGATATTAGCACCATGCCCAGAACAACATTTACCTTTCCCAAACAGCCATGTAATCTGTTGATGTGGCAGTACTAGTTACAGGTGTAGCACCGCAGAAGCTATGCCTTACCGCTGCTGCTGCTGCTCCTCATCCAACAAACTCATCAACCTTCACCTAAACCTCTAGCCAATCCCTCGACTGTTGCTCCAACCTCCACCTAACATAATGCTAAAGCCTTGTCATGTGTGATTTCTGCTCCCCTGGGCCCGGGATGCACATAAACACCTTTTATGAGTTGGCTGGATGTCAACGCATGGTTTTCCGAATATGTTCCCCTGATGGGTTGGAGTCTTGCCTGAACTGATGGAGTAGCTGGAGAAACACATCCAAACCTTTTGGCCCAGTTACCAGGACAGTCTCACGATTGGCGAGGCCTCCCCCTCTCCTGCTCTTCAGTCCTGCTTCCTCACTTCTTTCACTCACACACGCACGAACACATTCCCTGAGCACAGAGATACCATTGAGCGGGATTTGTGGGCACAGTTTGTGTGCTTTAATGGGCAAGAGGAGGCACCCGATCTCACCACTGGCAGGCCCCGCGGGCTATGGACTCATGAAGAAATTACTGTCAAAAGCCATCAGGGCTTTAATAGCCTCTGGCCGAGCAGTGGCTTCCCCCTGGCCCTCAGAGGGGCTCTGGTCTGTGGGTAAACAGAGCAGGGACGGCCTGCACCCTGGGACCCTCTCTTACTTTCTTACTGCTTCCCCTGGTGTGGCCCAAACACCTAAACTGCAGTCCAGCCAGCACCGCAGGACACTGCCAGTCATTACTCTCAAGCAAATTAATTGCTAGAGGAGGTGTGACTTTTTAATGGACGTGGTGCAAAAGAATAACAAGCAGTGTTAAGTGTTGTACGCACTCGCACAAGGAGCCTTTTCACAAACTTTTATTTATTTGTCACATTTATTACTTTATTTTGTTGCAGAGATAGTTCAGCACACAAACTCCCATAAAACACAGAATTGTCATTCTGAGTTTGAGAGGTGTTGGTAAGTGGATTTTGCTACATTCAGACAGCATGTTAACTGTTACCCACTGTTTACAGATATTATGCTACTCTAAGATAAGCATCCCCTGGCTGTAGCTTCATATTTGATAAACAGACGTGAAAGTGGTATCAATAATCTCATCTAACTCTCAGCAAGAAAGTAGTGTTTCCCAAACTATTCTGATGGAGCAATGAAAACTAGATAGTTTGCGTGATCAAAAATCCTAACAAAATACTGTACTTAGTACTTATATCAGCCATCTGTACTATAAGCCCATACAGCTGGCATTTTTACTCCTCTGTGCATCAAATGAAACTACACAGTTATATCCTTAGTTTAGATGGACACAAACAGCATTAGTCGTCCCTGCCAAACAGTCAACCGAGATAGAGTGTCTGCAGTGGCGAGGGAAAAGCGAAGGGAACGTCTTCTGTGCTCGCGGGGTGAATTGTGCAGCTTTTCTCATTTATGTGTTCCAGCTGAATGGGGCAGCTGCCAAGTTCAGGATCTGGCCTGACATCAGAATTTCCCAGGGTGATAAAGAGACTCTTGTTTGAATCACAGTTAATAGACAGTGGAAGAAAAAAAATGTGATTCTGAGAGAGTGATATGGACAATTAGAGGAGTGAAATTTCCAGTAGACAAGAGACAGAGTTGTGTATATGTGCATGGCCTTCACACCTACAAACACCCACTAATTACACACAGACACAATAACAGATTCACAAAGTGAGCACAACAGAAATTTTCTGAAATTATAATCTGAAAACTTGCAAAATTGAAGTTTTATAATAATAATATTGTAGTAATACAGCGATATGGAGTAGACAGACCACTAAGCAACTCTGTGTCTTTATATAGTTACATTGATCATGCATCCTGTGTCCAGAATATTCTTTTCCCTCCAAAACAGATCTGCAGATCTGGACATAACAATATTTGCTTTCATTCTTGAATATTTGGGGGGATTAAAACCTCTGGGCCTGGGAGCTAGATGGTGGGTGTGCATGTGGAGGGTACTTGTCCTTTAATCTCATTCTCACAGTGTCTACCTTTGACATAGCAGTATCCCATTTGAGCCTGACCAGGGCTGAGAGGGAGCGCCGTGAGGAGGGAGCAATGATGGGAGAAAGAGAGCGAGAGAGAGAGAGGGAGGCAATGAGGGGTACTAGAGGTATAGTGAAGGAGGGAAGGGGGGCGGGGACTGTCGGGTCTAAACTCAAGGGATTAACGGGGTGACTTCTCCCCTGGAATGTTCCACTGACAGCCAAGGCCCGCCCACCCACAGCTGCCTGCTACAGACAGGTGCACGGCTAAGGCGAGGCGGGTGGTGGGTGGGTAAGAGAGACAGGCTGGCTGAGGTGGTGAGGAAAACAGACTTCCATACGTAGGCACGGACTGATGAGTGTATCTGTAAACTATTTCGCCAAAGATTCTCACTGGAGCGTTTCAAGCAAACCAGTTCATCAACCCGCTGAAGATGAGCTACTTCAGCCGTGGCGTGAAGAGATTGTACCACTGAAGAGAGCAATCAGTGCGAAAAGATAACTGTAGAAAGATCTAAATAAATAAAGATCTAGATATTGCACAACTCAAAACAGCCCTGAAGGTTTACACACTTCACCAACAGCCCATGATTTCAAGTAAAAATACTCACAAACACCTTCCTGAGAAGATTTAAGAGTCAGGTGAATTTGTGGTCTGGTTAAGAGCCACCTCGTCCTCCTGGCTGTACAAACGAACAAGCACGCAGAATAAGTGCACACAACCGCACACACAAACCTCCCTGTTGATCTTCATACTAGAACAAGACCTGCATATCTCAGTCCAGTCATTTAATCATTGTGCTGTATACAAAGCAGACATGGCAGCATTTGGTAACACACAACAGTAGGTGAATTCATTTGTCCCGCCGTAATTTATGTTTGGGAATGTACGAGAGCTTGCCCATGCTTGCTGCGCAGTGTTAAGTATTACTTCGCAGAAATGGAAGACAAAGGACTAATTTTCTACACTATTATTGCTGTGTTGCATTAATTCCATAACGGTAAACGCACCACAGTCTTAGTAACATCCTCAGGTTGTGTCAAGTAGCAACAAAGGACAATAAACGCCGCTGCAGATCTACAACAATCCCATGTTCAGAAGCCAAGAAAAATCCCTCACACGTTTCCCTTTGAAGCCGCTGGGATTCCTGTAGGTAGTGTGAGTGTGATTCTAAGATGTTTGATTGATAGAGGGTCTGTGAAATCGGACTCTTTGTTTTGCTCTCCCTTTGGTGACCTGCCCTGTCATGTTTCCCCTGTTTTGAGAAGCAGGTAGTCTATCCAAACATCAGGGGAACACCGGGGGACAACACAACGCTCAGGTTGTGGGACTCTAGTCTCTGAGGGGTCAAAGGTGACAAGCCGGGGTCATTGTGGGATCCAGGTGGATGCTCTGGAGGAACGTTGCGGATTTGTGGAGCTACCGGTGAAGAAGAAAAGACAAATAATTCACTGAAGTAAGTTTAGTAAATATGAATGTGACTTTCTGATGTGAATGTAATGTTACTGTAAATTGCCCCAAAACTCGATTGTTTCTGTTTATTTTACTGTTTTATTGATTATTTAATTATTTTGTGATTAAATTGATTGTATCCCTATTCATTAGGTTTTTGCAGAATTTTTTTTTTCTATGGGGATAAATTAAAAAAAAATTTTTAAAAAGCAGAATTTCACTATATAATTTTACTAAACCTGTCTGGGTGCAAACTACAGGAAATGAAAAGATCTTGGATGAAAGGTCTAGGATGGAATTCATTATTCTTGTGTATTCAGTATTCTGAAACTGAGGCTACTTCAAACCTATGGTGCCTTGCAGTCTTTGCAATTATACAGGATGGATTTTCAGTTGGCCGCGTTAGTGAGGAAGATGGTGTTGACAAAGCAGGTGTGTCTCTGCCACCCCACTATCCAGGCTGTTTTGGGCAGATCATCCAGGCATGTGTGCAGACCACCAGGCAAGGCTTTGTACTTTCCCTGGAAGAGTCTGACTGTTGAGCTCCAGCTTTAAACAAGTCTGGGACAAAGCAGCTTCTCATCACATAAGTCTCCTCCAGTGACTGACTGCATATAACCAGGATAACGGTGATAGATTAATAGATCACTAAATCACTAGACTCACAAACAAGCCAGATTGAACAGGAAGGCAACTCAACAGTCCAACAGTAAACATATCTCGTGTTTCTTTCCTTCATTAATCCTGCATTACGCCACATCAGTAATTGGAGTATGGTGCCCTCTATTGAAAGACAGCTCAGCTTTGTAGTATAGCATTTTTATTGGGCTGAAGTCAAACTCTACATAACATGAATTTACCAAAATGTTGGCCTGTCACATGAATTTAATATTTATGAGTCAGACAGTGAACGTATCTATTCCTCTGCGCTCCTTCCTTCCTTTCTGCCTCTGCATATGGTTCTCATGCTGCTCTAATCTTTCTCCCTCATTCTTTTCAGCAATGAATAAGGTGATTTGATGATTTATAGATCTGCCAAATCCAGCGAAGCTACAAATCATGAAGGTCTTGTGGTCACATTGTTCAAACGCGAGGAGCAGTCAGCCGCTGTAATCCGTGCTGAAATGCCCCTGAAAGAGGCTCTTGTTGCTGCCCTTCCACCCCTCCACCGGCTGGAAAATGTTAGAAGTCAGGTTATGTGAATGTCCAGTGTCAGAGGGGCTGTTTAAATGGCATTAGTTTTGAAGGTCTGTATCAGAGCAAAGACCCGTCATTCTACAAAGGCTGCCTCTGATCTGGCTGCTCTCCGCCTGAGAATAGGACTGATGTTACATGAAAAAACAAAGATGCTGATGCTCAAATATGTTCCTTGTGCAATTGTGAGCCAGCAAATACTGAGTGACACAAAGAGAGCTGCCCAAAGAGATTTTTTTTTTAAATGGTGCTTAAAGAACTGAAAATTAGCATTGTTCCCTTTTTTAGTTATAACGTTGTTCCAAAACTTTGATCCAAACTGGAATATTTCAACAACCATTGAATTGATTTCCATGACATTTTGTACAAACACTCATGTTATATCTGCTGCTACTACACACCAACATGTTAGCATTACAATTATGAACATGTTAGCATAGTTACATTAGCATTTAGCTTAAAGCACAGCTGTGCATATGAACTACTGCCTCACGGAGCCGCTATATGGTAGGTAGACTTAGGGCTTATTATAACAGTTGTTAGAGGTAAGGGAGAAAACTGAGGGAATGGAAAGATGGGGTTGATACATTTTAGTTATATGCCAAAGATACACAGTGGAGTATTTTATATATGTATCATGGAGGAAAAAAATGTGTTTTAATCAAAAGAGTTTAGACATTTAAATCTGTTATCATGCCATGATTAACAACTCTCTTTCTCCCTTTTTAAAATTTCTTGTTACTGTTATGACATTTCATCCATTACTCACTAACCCGTACAACCCACCACCAGCAGTCAGACTCAAAGACCTGCAGAGGCGTGGCCAACTGATGACAACTTCCCTTTAAAGGTGAACAGGGGATGTCAACAAATGGCAAAGCATGTTATGACAAATTAGACAAGGCGATTGTGGCACTATCATGGCTTGATGATTGCATACAAAGCATTTCTTTGAGGACATTTTTTCCCCTTCTTCTCTTGGCCGGGGATTCAGTCACATCCTTTCAGAATAGGTCCTGGGGAGCCACTGACACCCCGACCCACAATCACACAACACCCTCCACCCCAATGGCTCCCATAGCCCACCATTCCTATCAAAGGCTTAGCGTGATCTGTGGACAGATGAAAGGGAAAATGTGATTTTGAAGGGGAAAAAAACAAAGAAAAGAAAAAAATGTAAGAAGCCAATGAAGTGTAAGGGAACTGAGAATAGCTCAGTTCATGTCTGGAGAAAAAGTGTTGATGGAATTGGGCCATTTTATGAATCAAACAAAAAGCAGTTTCACCCCATAATTCAACACATTTCATGGAATACTAAGCTAATAGAATAGAAATCCCACAAAGAGGTACTGCAAAGTTTGCTTAGGTCTTGGACACTTTCTTATGTTTTTTTCTTTGGCAAATCTGAATGAAATGAAAAGAAAAAGCAACAATACAACAGATTTAGTACTTTGTTGCTGGTTTCTCACAAGGAGAAGCAAAAAAAAGGTAGGTTAGGGGATGGTGGTTTGGAAGGCGAGGGGGTGATGAGATTGATGTCGAGGATGAAAGATGTGTTGTTGAAGGAGACAGCATCCGAGGTGTCAAAGCAAACAGGACTAAGCAGAGGGGCCACAGGTGTGCAGTCTGCTCGCCTGACTAGAAACAGGCTGCGGCACAGACAGCCTTAAGCGCCCATCATGCATACCATGCAGCCGTGTGCCCTGCAGGACTCCTGGCCTCCTCCATCCACCTGGCTCAGCTAGATGAGTGAAGAAAAAACTTTTGTTGTGAGGTTCAACGCTCTAAAAGTGACACATTACAACACAGAGAAAAAATGCGAGGGGCCTTTTTCCATTAACATTCAAATGTTTGCATCTCATAAATATAATGAAGGGATTAAAGATTACTGGCATGCATGTTTTGGATTATTTTTGATTATTATTTTTTTTTGCTCTTCCAAACACTAAGTTCTTCTATAAAAATTATTTGTGTCCATTTATTTTTTGAATCACTTGTATCAGCAAAGAAATTTGAACCAGTAAATCTGATTTACTCAAAGACATAATGTCATCTTTTGTATGTGTTGTTGCAGAGATAGTGCAAATAATCAACCATGTGTCCATTTTTTAACCCTAACTCACATCTCTGATTCCTAAACCTTACAGACTGACTCCTGCCTAAAGCTTTCCGAGTATGATGCCCTTCAGTCCTCTTCGACGATTTTTCTCTCTCTCTCTCTCTCTCTCTCTCTCTCTCTCTCTCTCTCTCTCTCTCTCTCTCTCTCTCTCTCTCTCTCTCTCTCTCTCTCTCTCTCTCTCTCTCTCTCTCACACTCCATCTTTTTCTCACAGCCACACTGCATCCCCTCCACCCCCACCTCCCCCTCTGAGGATAAGCTGTGGTTGGGCCCTGACATCCCAAGTAATTTACTATGTCAACACAGAGTGAAGAGGGCCCGTGTGCTGCAGAGAAAGCCCCTCTATGCAACAGCCTGACTCCCTGAGGAGACATGGCACACCACAGCACAAGGCTGCCATGCTGGGAATCATTTAAAAAAGACTAAAAGTATTAATCTAAAATATGTGTGTAAATACATAATAAATATATAGTAATTTATATGTTTAAAATATTTACTAATCCACACAAATGGCCCGTTCATCAAACAGTTGTTGACCTTTTTCTGTTGGAGAAAGTTTAGCTCCACTGACCTGATGCAATATATTATTTCCATTCGACAGATAGTGCAGCCTGTTTAGGTTGTTTCATCCATGTTGAGCTGCAGGGCTCTTCGTCAGACTAATACTTTATCCAGAGCCTGCTTTGAATGGAGTGGATACATTTGCCTTATTTAATCTCTTTAAATTCCACCAAAATTCTGTATTTTTGAGCATTTTTGAGGATTATTAATGTAGTTTTATGCTGGAATATTTTGATCATCTGCTCTTTTTACAAGAGCTTTGCTAATACATATTAAAATGTGGTCTCTGTGGTCCAGCTTGATGTGCACAGTTATAACATTGATTGTCATTATCTTTAAATCACCATCTGTAAACCTCAGTGATACACAGTTATAACAGAAGTTTAACTGAAGTCATGGTCATGGTGCAAGGTCACTTGTTAATTCTACATGATTTTTCACCTTGATCCATTCAGGGGTTGTTTACACATACATATATCTTACACAGTGTTCCTTCAAAGACCTTGATGGCAAATACATAACAAGTAGTAAACTCACAAGAAACATAAGAAATTCAATGATCCAAAAAACAGTAGATCTCACCTGCACAAATGGACTGCACTTATAAAGCGCTTTTCTACTTAAACGGACAAAGTGGTTTACAATTTTTGCATCTTATTCCTCACACACGCACTTACACACTAATGGTAATGGAGCTGCCATGCAAGGCACCGGTTTGAGGATCTGGACAGGAAGAGCTGGGGATTGAACCACCAACACTTAGTAGGTGACTGGCTCTGAGCCATAGCTGCTCCAGTGTGCAAAAAATGTTTAAAAAAAAAAAAAGATTGAAAAAAGAGAGCAGCCATTGCAAGTGATAAAGTAATATTTTTTAATCTTATTTTTAAGGCTTTTGCCTTTATTGGACACACTGTGTAGAGGCAGCAAATTTGAGTGGGGGGAAATAATTTGGATATGTGTATTTTGATGGAATAATAATATAGCATTAATATAACAAATAAATGACATCAAAACAATTAAACTGTATCACAATTCACTTCAATACCCACAAAATCAAATTAAAGTTACATAAAGAATGGAAGAATAAAAAAATGACAGCAGTACTGAGGAGTATTGCAGTTGCTTATAGTCATATCAAAATGAAGTAACTATGCACAAACTCATTTCGACATGAAAACATGAAAACCATTCATGCGTGCACACACACACACACACACACACACACACACACACACACACACACACACATGCTTGTTCAGGTGCAGCACTTTACTCTCACTGCAGGCTGCTCCGTGTAAAGGGGCCTTGGTAATCACTGTGTTTGCTTTCCCATTAGGCCGCTCTTCAGATGTGAGGGCTACCTGGGCCATTTTGCTCCCTAAGGAGAGCTTTTCACTCCTCTCCAAGATGCATTATGAAGAATTAGTCGCATAAACACCTGCACATTGACAGTCAGACTCAGAAACACACCAAACACTGTAAAGACAATCTCAGGGAGAAGTTTATCATCCACCCAAATGTGAAGAGCAAATCAGGGTTCACCATAGAGAAATCTCTGAATGAGTTTCATCATCTCCTCTTTCAGTGGCTACTGTTTATGTACCCTTGAGCAAGGCACTGCAAACTAAAGCACCCCTGTACAGCTGCCCAGCATCCAACAGTAGTGTTTGTGCTGGGGCAGCTCCCAGGTGTGAATGTTTGTAATTATACAACATTTGAAGCAAGGTGCTGCTGCTAAAGAGCATGCATACTCAGCAATACCTTTCCTTAGATAAATACAAGTTTAAAAGGGAGTTGCTTGTCTGAGACTAAATGGTTTTGGGTTGATTTTATCCCAGTTTGTCTTCAGTTTCATCAGAGTACAAAGAGACTTGTTCTGAATCAATGGCAAAACTCATGCAGGTGTTTACGTTTGATTATTTGTCAAGATAATCCTCTTGAGTTTGTCCACAGCATCAACACAGACGCTTCAGCCGCAGTTGTGCGTCGTGCACTGCGAGCCGTCACTGCAGATGTTCACAAGAGCTGGATTAGGGAGACAGAGGCATCTAGGGAGGTGATGGAGCTTTCAACAATGAAGGCCCTGAGAATTTACTGCCTGGCTCACCGTGGACAGAAGAATGGGCTGCTTCACAGCAGAGAGCGAGCTTTATGCAGTGACGGACGATGAGTCAAGACAAACCCCGTCCTGAACCCAGAGCGGAATGTTTCATTTACAGTCGCCCACATGGACACCCCGGCCTGTGCCTCGTCTGCCAAGACACAAGAGTGATGGGGATTTCAAACAATGTAGATAATTCAGACCTCAAACTTCCCCCACCGCAAAAAAAATCTACAAGCACTCAGATAGACAGAAAGGCACTACCCACTCTCTCTCACTTTGTCTTCCCTTCCCACACTCAGTACCTCTCTGTTATCTCACTGGCTCTGTCTCTATCCTCTAGCCAGTGATTTGTCATCTTTAAATGATTCCACTGAAAGAATTTCGGCCCGAAATACGCTGCATGACACCAGTTTCACAGAAATTATTAAAGCCAACATTTGCAGTGTAAGCAAACAGGATTTTCACCCACAAACCCTCCCTTGTGCGTGTATTTTGTTCAGACCCTGCGCCATACAGCTTCTCAAGGCTCTGAGACAATATTTTGACTGCAGTAATTACAGTATATGAAATGCAATCATTATAGTTGTCAATAAAATCATGTGTGACACTCGCAGTTGGCACCTGAAGATGGAGTTGCTATGCTGCCATGCTGTGATTGAACCCCGCAGAATGAAGGCTTATCTTTATGAAAACATCATAATGTGGGTTATGTTGCAACTCTGATGAATGTCTGGCAAACACCATCTGAAATCAAAACCATGAAAGAGGCATCGACTTCAGGTTTGTTTTTCCCTGCTTGAGTTCAAACTCTCCACTTAATCCATCCGGTTCAAGCTTTATGAATCCTCAAAGACAGCACCCTGAGTCTAAGCCCACTATATCAAGATGTTTGCTTGATTTGCACATAAGAAATATGAGGCTACATTATGGCTCTCTCTTTGCCATGATGTTAGCTGAGTAAAACTGTGTAGTGTTTAGTGTTGGTCAGTGTTAGGAAGGTTCCTCTATGGGCTAGGTCATGTACAAGCCATGGTCATCAATCACAAACAGCGGGGACTGCGCAGCGACGAGCTGGCGAAAGGAGTTGACGGCTTGACACGACTTGGCCTTCGTTGCTTCCTCGAATTCCAAGCCATCGCTGACTGAAAGGATTACTTGCATAATCTAATATTTGGTGGCACAAGAAAGCATTCATGCCTCATTTTACTAAGTTTTTATTGGCTTTTTACATATGATTTAGTTATGTGTGGCTCTCCCTGCTGCTTCCAGTCCTGATATTTGTCTTTGCATATCATTAATACTTTTTCATTAGAATTTAAATTTGTCAGGAGCATCAACATTTAACTCTTCGTTTAACCAAACAAACCAAGAGTCTATTCATTCTCCAGGCAATACAAGCCCCTATTCCTTCGTGCGCAGCCCCTATTGCACGCACTCGATTGATGTCACTTCCACACACGCAAACTCATTTCTTAAAAATGCCATAACGTTTGTTTGTTTGTTAGAGCTAAGTCAGTCTAACTGAATGATGTAACCATTCAGCGGCACAGGGCAAAGAGTGTGTGGCAAACACTTACACATAACTAGAGTTTACACTGTGGTGCAAATCATTTGTGTTGTCTGAAACCGAAAGTCACCTCAAGATGGTGTGGGTTAGTTTAAGGCCGAAACAATACAACTTGTCATGAAAAAGTTGTAAATGGCACATCTCGCTGTATTTTGTTCTCACTTTAACTGACAAAAAAAACTGGTTTAAGTAATGTTTGATGAGTTGTAACAGATGAGGACTCTCTTGACACTGACAATCACTTGATTTTAATGTGATTTTGATGTACTGTATCACCAACACGTTCTTGCATCTTCCTGCAGAGACGAGGAATCATGATAAACACATGGCACCCTGACTCTTTCCTCTTTGTCTCATCCCGGTGACGACATTATCTGTGATTCATTCTGCAGACCAAAACTGTGAGAGAAATCTGTTTACTCTTCACCTCTGCCATCATCTCCAAGTGCAGAACATAGGGGGGGAGGAGTTGTTGACCCACAGCGATGAGTTTACATAGCTCAGATACCCAGAGAGATGCAGGCTTCTCACCGTGCACATCCCCGTGACACAAAGAACTGATAGGAACTAATCAGTTTATGGAGGTTTTAACTGCCAGGGGGATCTGACGTGAGCTGGACCTCACAGGATCTCCAGCATATTGTCTGGATGGGGGACAGATTCTATCATGACAAAACCTGCTTTCTTACCACGCTGTGTGAAGGTTTTTAACAATAACTTCTTATGCAACTGTTTCACCTGCATTTCCATTTACAGTTTAAACATTGCTCTTGTAAGAAAATTCAAATGTTGATCATGCAAATAAAAATTCATGACTGCGAGAAGATTCAGACAAGATGTAACAAATGTAATCAAGTCATAGACATAACTAAATAACTGACATTGTGATGTGATAGGTATGTGAATAATACAAACATATTTCAGAGTTATTCTCCCATGCTTATGCAAATTCTCACTCAACCCTGAGGTGAATTTATTCAGCTCTCAAACACAAATGCAAGAGAAGATCCGGACCTAACATAAAAGTGAGACATGGATTTTAACAGCTTAAGATAGATCTCAACTAAAAAGAGTGTGAAATCAGCAAAACAATCTTCCGTTTAAATTCAAAACTTGTGTTGCTCAAACAGCTGGTCACCAGATAAATCCCTGCACTTTCTGACACAGAGGAAAAATAAGGATAAAGCTTTCCAAAAAGTTCCGCCAAAAAGATTTGCACTTCTGTGATGCTATAATCTCCTGGGAGCTCATTCCTAGAGTTTTACAATTTGAGTTGATTCTGTGGTTGGTTGCTGTTAGTGAGCATCCTGTTGCAGTGATGTTCATTATAATAATATTCACAAACATATAGAAGGGTTTCATTAGGTGGAAATGAATAACATATGAAATAATTTAGCATTTCCTCATAGTTAATGCTCTTTGTCAGTTCAGATGACTGTCTTTCTATTCTTTTTTTAATAAACAGATTTCTGGGTGTTTTTTTTCCTTAATTTTCTTTAAGTGACATTTAGAGAGAAAATAAATAGTGAAAACATTTATAAATGTAAATTAGCTTTTTATTAGCTTTATTTTTATTGCAATGGATTTAAAAGCACATAGTTGAATGGAATATAATGCAGTTTGTCTGACTCAAAAAACATAGTATGTGCAGGCAAGTAAATATAAGCCTGAAAACAAGCTCGACCAGGACCATGTTAGTCTTGAAGGATACATTTCCATGGTAACTAAGTTCAGACTTATTTAAAACAGAATTTCCTGAAAATAAACCTGAATTACTGAAGTAAACCTAGCTTAACCTGGTTGTTCACTTGCAGGATTAAATACAGAACGACTGTTTTACAGACTTGATCATTTATTAAATTCTTTATTCAACTGTAACCATATGACTTTTGGCTGACTAACAGTTTCTTAAATCAAGAGCAGTTATAGTCTGTAAACATATTTATGTGTGAAATGTGAGTGATGCTTCACAAATTAACAGAGTCAACAAGTGGCTGTTGTGGGACGCTGTAAGCGACAGTATACAGGGGGTTCCACGCGGCGCAGAGAGGTGACAGAGTTTCTGTGGTTGGCTCACCACACAGACCTGCTCTGTCCCGACCTGCAGAGCGTCAGGCTCCCTGCGTCAGACCTGGCCTTGGAGAGAAGGGCTATATTATGGGGCCTTGGCCCCTGCCTCTCCCCCTGTAGTTCACAAACCTTTTCACCACAAGAAAATGTCAGCGATCAAGTTTTTTATTTCACCCAAAAAATTTCCCTTTCTAATCACGCGTCTCAGCTCTTGGCTCAAGCAGCTGGGAAACTCAGCACCTAGTCGTGTCCAGAAACACGTCTGTGCTATCAGCTACTCCATCAAAATCTATTTGCCATCCAAACACAGCGATAAATGAATGCAGGGCTTGGGACACTGATTTAAATAGTTAATAGTCTGGCTGTACCTTTACAAATACCTGAGCTGATATATGATACCAGCAGGATATACATAAGTGCTTTGTAGATCATGTCAGGAGCAGTGTATGACCAATAAAGGCAGTAGACCTCTTACAACCCCTGCACATGACATCGACCAGCATCTCCCATGTCTTCCTGTCACACTTGGAAAGGCCTTGTCCCCCCCCCCCCCCCCCCCCCCCCCCCCCCTCACCCTCCCCCCATCAACTTCTATAAACCTGAAACCTTCAGCGCAGAAAGGACAAGCAAGGATAGAAGATTTAAGACATCCAGCAGATAAAAGTTTCCCACAGCCTCCACTAACCACTCTCTGACAATTTATAAATGGCTCCATGTGCTCCGCAGCTTGACCTTTGGCTCCCTGTGTATAAGGTGTCAAGTCCTGGTCAAAGGAGGATATCATTCAGTATAAAACAGGACCTGAACAATCTGCTAGTACAGTTTAGTGTTCTCATTCTTCACATATGTGAGGAGTGATACTGAGGAATTTGCAAACATTTGCTGCACATTATCTTGTTACAAACACTCCTAATCCTCACTCTTGCCCTGATAGGAGGGGAAGATAATTGCTCCTCCTCAGGGAAAGATTCATAGCAATTGTTTCTCCTATTGTGTTGAGCCCTGTTTGCCAGATTCATCATATTTTCAAATGACATAAACTTGTTGATTTGATGTTTGTGAGTTGGCTTCGAAGATGAAAATACAATAAAATAAAATGTCTTGGGAAAGAAAATTCTTGTATGGTTCCCAGTAAATGTCCGTGCATAATTTTAATGACAAGCAAAGGTTGTGGGATAACACCTCAAAAACAAAATGTACATTTTTCAGATGACTTTCGCTCTATGATGGCTCTGGAAAAACCGGCCCGAGTCTTTGTTTGTGCAAAATCAAACTTTAATCTGGTGCTTTTGATAGATGTTGCCTTTCATTTCAAATGTTTATGGAAATACCCAACAACAGTCTTGTGTGGTCCTTTGTCTAATGAAACACACTCACGTACGTCTCTCATTGACATCAGATCACTGGCCAGCACACAGTGTTCATCAAGCAGTGTGGTTACTGAAGGGGCGAGCACATGGCGGGCATGGGGCAGGACAAATGGGTTTTCCTCCTCTTCAGGGATCGTCACATTTGTATAAATGGGTGCTAAGAGGCTCCCAGTCCCAGCTGTGTTGGTGCTGTCAGCCTCATCCGCCTCCGGTCCATCTCCTCCGGGCCACATGAGCTCCCATGGAGGGCTCCAGGAGGATTAGCACACCAGAGGAGGGGGTGAAGGGTTCAGGAGCAAGTGTTCAGGGGTCAGCCTGGGGTTTTACATTTGATCTCCTCTCTAGTACAAATTAATGTGCTCTGATGTATTATTTTGATTGAACCAGCTTACAGTGACATGAGCCTCAGTTCGTCAACCTATCAAGTGTAATTTACTCACATCCAGGCTCTCACCGGGGGTTTCTGCTTGTCTGAAGGCCACAAGATCACCTGAGTCTGGTGTTTTCCTGTTGAGTGCAACAGAGGAGAGAGTTGCAGGTTGTTTTGGTTGACGAGTGGAGGGGGCTGGGGGGGGGGGGGGGGGGGGGGGTCACAAACCACACAGCACATTGAGTTGTCATCCGTGTTCAGCGGCAAAGCTCCTATGTCTTGTAAGCAGACAGCTGAAGCGAGACCTCACCTCGTTCTTTATCTGAACAAGCGGTTGTGAGTTTCCATGTTTGATGAATGTCAATTGTGTGTGGATAGACAGATTCTTACGCCACCCTGAGGGCACTGGCAACTCTGTCACACTCCTCACAGGTGGAAAAACTTCAGGCCTCTTAAAATCACACACCTGCGTAGAGGCAGAAGACACAGGTTTCAGAACTCAGCCTATCGCCTGTGGTTATGTTCCTATGAACCCGAACCTCTAGGTTAAATATCTCAGCACAAACTCATCTCATGAAGATTAAATGCCAGAATCAGATGCTGATACAGACATGTGGGACGTTTAGACAAGGCCACTTTGGTTCTCCTGAGTCTGAGTTAGTTAAGCAAAGTCATTGTGATAGCTTAGAGGATGTCAAGAACCACGTCTGCTGGTGTTCCTGTGTACAAGAAGAAACTTGCTCCGTCAAAATAACTGCCCTTCTAAAGGAGGAAAGGAGATTTAGTTGTTTTTTTTTTCTTTTCTTTTTTTCATTCAAAATCCTGTTGTAGCCAAACCAAGCTTTTATGTCTCTACCACCATCTTGATAAACATACAGTGCACACAGGACAAAGGACACAACAGCTGACATTGTGTTGCAAGTCTCTATGACAGTACATCTTCCCTGCCCTGGATGGTATTCACACAGGCTGGCTGACTTCCTCTTTACCCACGCATCATGTGTGTGCGGGCATAAGTTTGGATAAGGGACTGTTTATCTTATGGTATAGTACACATGGTTTTGGTTTTCATTTTGGTTTTATTCTGTCATTATATCATATATACAGTAGTCATTTACATGCATAAACACAACAAACACAAATATCCCAAACAAAGAACACACATTCAAAAGAGTATGGGATATGAATATGCAAAGGCAGAAATAACCTAAACAAAATATACCACACATCACATGGAACATAAACAAGAACATTTAAGGTCAACATAGTGTACACAGAGTCATGGCTGATCTAAAATGTTAGCTACATTGCAGAAAGTATATGGTAACATTTTCTAAATCATACACTGTTTTTTAAAACACTGAGATGATGAAAGTTGAGGAGGGTGTGATAAACAAGACTACAGCTATATGCCCTGCCGTATTTCAGATTAACATACTGATGTTACGCAGGTAGCCTGTAAGATTTACCATGTTCACCATCTTAGTTGTTTGTGTCATTAGTTTTGAGAAGTGTTAGAAACATTAACATTTTGACCTGGCACCAGATAAAGAGTTAAGGGGTCAACAAAAATGTATTGTAATTCATCCTGAGGGGAACATAAAAGCAAATTTTATGGCAAACCATCTAATAGTTTTCAGAAATTTCACTCAAACCCACAAATGTAAACCTGATGGTGGCACTAGAGCTGGATGTTAGTAGGCAGCCAAAGCCATTAGGACACATTTGAGAACCATGAGTGTCTGTACACAATTTCGTGGCAAGCTATCTATAGTTTTCAAGATATTTCAGTCTGGTGGACCAACATACCAGCTGACATTGCCATCCCTTGAGCCACGCCACTAGCATGGCTAAAAACAGAAACCATTCTTTCTTCAGAACTACAGTACTTTATGCACTATTTCACAAAACATCTCTTGTGGCAGTTTCATTGAACCACAGCTGTGTTACCAAAACTTGCTGACCCTAACACTATTGCACAAGGAACATTTTTGGCCAGAAGAAGAAATGTTCTTACTTATGTCCCATTTTATTGTACATGTTGAAACTTTTCCCAACTATACTGTCCAAAAGTAAAGTACCATTTTTAGATCTGCAATAATAAACTTCATATAATCTAATTGTCTGCTCTGGTTTTTGGGTGGAAAGAGAGCAGAGGTGACAGCAAGCAAACGATAAGAGACTGAGATATTGTGTGATCTATTTAAAACTATTTTATCATTTAAATGTGATTAGCACTGGAATAATATTTTACCTTCAGATGTGGATTTCAGTTATGTTTCTATCCCACAGAGACTGCATAGCAGCATGTCTCCAGGACTCTGCAGACAGGGTCAGTTAAGTACGATGTCCAAGTCTCACACGTCTGTCTCCCTGCCTATGAAAAGATATGGGTCCTTTGAGACCCACCATGATAAGTCTCCCTTGTATGGACTTTGACATTTTTATATCCATGCCTGAAATGTAGCCTTCCACAGGTAAATGATGTCTTTCAGACTTGTGTCCAGTTAATTCTGTTTTTCTCCTTCTGAAGCCCAAACACACATGTATACTGTACACACATACATTATCTCAAACTTCTATAAAATACTTGTGGGTGAAGCAGGTGTAAATATATAAAAATGAAAACTTCACATCAAATTCATGGTGTCTGTGCACGACACACAGTGCCCCTTGACAAACACCCTTGGGGTTTCACAGAAAAAAATACATTTTCCAAATGGTTCCCCTGGCTTGTCACACAAGAGGTTTAGACCATCCACTGCTCTCCATGGGAACTTGGCTGAAAGCAGCACTCTGCATTCATAGGTAAAGCAATGCTAAATCAGTTAATTTAGACTGATGTCTTTATGATTTGCAGGAGCACAGCATGGCAGAAAGTCTCGCTCACTTGCTGAATAAACAGAAATTTGTTCAGCTCAAATAAAATTTGATGAGGAGATAATTTTGCGAGCATACAGTATAAAGGTCTCTCTTATGTGCAGGGGTACCGCATTCTGATGGCAAATCAACTGAAGGTCTGAAGACATAGTTCAGTACATGATGGACATGCTGATAAAGGGAGATATGGCTGATCAGGTCCACCATTAGGGACAGGTCTATGCATGCCTACAAAACAGTCTGCTATGAAAAATGCAGGTAAAATTCTTCTTTTTGACCACCCAAAATGATCCAATAGGTGTTTTAACTGAGAAAACCCTCTTAGTACATTATAGGTGGTAAACAACCCAGCTGGCATACCCAAAGAAATCCATTTGATGAGGCTTTAATTAATACCCCACTGCATTATTTAATCAAATATCCCTACTGGATGATGTAAAGTAACTTTAAAGAGAACTCCAACAACATTCAACAGTTCATTCAACATTTTTTGGCATGAACAACTCTTAATCAAAGCTAAAACCCACAGAAACAAGCCCCTAATCTTGGATTTCATCAGGAGATAAATCCTGGAGCTGCTCCACTGCCAATGAATTGGAAACTGACATAGTGGACGGTCTGAGATATGTTCTGCTTCACAACGGGTAGCACTATAGTTACCTACTTGAATGCAGAATCTCAAAGACCTTGTAAAACCCTAGGAACTGTCACTTCTTATGCAAAGCTGGCATCAGTCAGTATCAAAGGAGTAGCAACGGGTTATGTTTCTTGGATACAGCTTTGACTACGGTTTTAATCGGAAGTGACCAAGAATTTCGAAATAACAAATGTGAATCCTGCTCCCTTTAAGAGCTTTAAAACTAAGGACTGCTCGAATGGCCTCTTACAATCCTGGACATGTCTCATGAGTGAGATAAAGTTCAAGCTTTTAGATTAGAAATCACTTGGGGAATTAAAAATAAGTCTAAGGTTTCAAACTACTCAAAACCATGGAGACGAATTTACTGGAAGCTTTTCTTAAAAAGGACACATCTACATAAGCAGCTGCAGATAAAGAACAAAATGCCTTTTTTATTACCAGTAAAACTCACATTGGAAATAAAATCTAACTCCATAATCTCCCACAGTAACTCATAAGAGGAGGTAGACATCTGGTGAGTGGCTGTATGTTCAAGGTTCACAATTTTTCACGTCTGTCTTAAAACAGTCAGGTCCCACATGAACAGTGAAAGAGGTTTTCTTCACTGTAATCATTCCTCCTGTTTGTATGGGCTGTTAAAAGATAGCCTTCACATATTCCATCAATGTAAGTGATGGGGGCCAAAATCTACAGTGTGTCCAAACAGTCAATTTGTTCAAAGATGCATTTAAAAGTTTATCTGAAACTTAGAAAAAAGCTTCAGCAATCTGGGTTAGTCATATCAAGTGGATATCTGCCATATTTACAGTCTTTATAGCATCAAATTCCCTCTTTGTGTTTCCTCAGACTGTGTTGAGCGCCGGTGGAAGTATAGTAACAAAAAGAGAGACTTCTAAATAGATTCATTTGGACGGCTGAAGCTTCATATTAGCTTCAGATAAACATTTTGCACAGAAAGAGGTCTGTGGATTTTGGCCCCATCACTTACATTGTAAATGCATTATGAAAGGATTTTCTAATGGCCAGTGTAAACAGGAGAAAGTATGGTAAGAAAAACCTATTTCAACGTTATTTGGGCACCTGAATTTTGTTTTAAGACAGTCTTGAACAATCGTGAACCCGTCCTTTAACATCAAAAACGTGAGATTCTGCATGAAACGTTCTCTGTGGCTCATTCATTCATTCAAACAACCACCGCTGTCATGGCCAGAAGTGGCGGAGCAAGGGAGGCTCTGTTGTCAGATGGAAACCACTTTGATCTCTGAAATTCCTTATTTTTGCCTTTGTTGATGACAGAATACCTGCGAAAGGGATTTTCAATCAGAGAACCTGCATGGGAATCCCCTGACATATAGACACACACACAATTATGTGAAATAAACCCCCGGAAATAGTTTAAAATCAACAACACCCAGCATAGGAATTTTGCCTCTTTTTAGGTATCAGAGTGTGTTTATCAGATTTTCCTCCTTTGAAGTAGTAAATTCACAATGCCTACATGTAAAAAGGTTGTTTTTTTTTCATGAACACAGAGCTGACAACAGATTCACTCCCAGGCTTTTCCTCTCACACATACACACAGGCACTCACTCAGTCCCACATATGACAACACCCCATGTTTACCTCTCTGACTTCCATCCCGCACATCCTGTTTGTGGCAGCATCTTCCATTGTTTCCATCTGCATCTACCTGAGCAGGTACTAAGCTTTTATCACACTGTTTCCACGGCAGCTGTTCTTCAACAAGTATACTGGATACAATAAAAGGGATCCCTGCCCATGTGCTTTTGTTTCGTTATCAACATTTGGTTTCTTTATCATTTCTTAAGTGGATGGAAAAAAATGGGAGAGAGGATGGAAAATCTGCTGATAAATGCAGAACACAAAGAAGAAGCCACACAAAGAAAAACCTCCAAAGAGACAAAGCTTTCTGGATTTAGCCTCACAAAGTGCTGGGTAAAAAGATTTTGTTTTTTGAGAAGCCAGGGTGGAGGAGGCTAAGAGATCACACTCTTGATTACCAAAAAGAGAACACCTTTTGGGCCAGGACCCCAGCTGATGTCACCCTTTAGGAAGTGCTTTGAAGGGGATGTGGGCAGAGGGACATCCAGGCATCACAATGCAGTGTTGTATGCCAGCAGCATCACAAGGACATGACGCTATCCTTGTGAGGAGTGGGCTTCACAATGCACTTTATATTTGCTATAATGTGAGCATCTTGTTGAGGGGCCTACCCAAGTGCACTATCAAAGTGACAGGGTTGTGTGTTTGGGTAAACAAGTGACTAAGCTCCATATCTATAAAAAGAAAAGAAAAGAAAAGAAAACATCAACTAAATGAACCAGCTTCATTTTTGCACCATTTTACATTCAATTGTATAAAATCAAGTATAAGAAATGTAAAATATACCTTGTATCTACAGGCAAGAGGTAAAAGTGAGAAGTTATGTGAGACTGCCCTCTAGTGTATGTTGACTGTAAATTCACTGACAAAATCCCATCAAAACAGCATGTAATCCACATATCAGTGATCATCAGGCAGATCCATTTATTAAACTTGAATTTAAGATATTTTATGTGTGTGTGTGTGTGTGTGTGTGTGTGTGTGTGTGTGTGTGTGTGTGTGTGTGTGTGTGTGTGTGTGTGTGTGTGTGTGTGTGTGTGTGTGTGTGTGTGTGTGTGTGTGTGTGTGTCTAACGTGTGTAATGCTCACACAGGTGTACACCGCCCCTGGTATTTTGGTATTTCCTTTGAACTGCTGCTTTAAGATATCCGGAGATATCAGCATGAAAGAATCTCCCCACCTGTGATGCAGTACGAACAGCCGCAGTGTAAGTGAATAGGTTGTAGCTTGCCTCATGTTGCTTTTGCATGTGATGAGGGCTCAATCATTCTCTTATTTATGTGTTATCGTTTGATTGAGATTGATGAGCAACAGGTGGAAAGAAAACAAGAGGGATACTTGATACTTGCTGTATGAGTCATATTTTTGTGAGGCGACTGACACTTTAAAGCCAAGAAATGGCAACAGAGGTCAAATAATCAGTGTTGAGTATGTCATTTTAAAAGGACAGCAGAAGTACAATACTTAGATTTACCTTTTGCTATTTTCTACAGTATTTAGGTATTTTTTCACAGAAGAGAGGAGAGTTTGACAGTTTTGTCCTAAGGTTTTTGCACCTCCTGGCTCAAGGCCTTGCCATGGCTATTGTTAATAAAATGATCTAGTCTCACACTCAGTCTTAAAATATCAGTTTGACATAAAATAATTATTTCTTAAAACCTCCTGAAACAAGCTTTTGGAAAAAAATATGTAATCATTCTTTTCAAACTTGTTTTGATTTGTTAAAAAGTGGTATTATTGTACATGAATTGCAAATCTGGAATTTTTGCATTTGATTGGACGGAGCAAACAGAAAAAATTGAGTCTAGTTCATGTGATGTAAACATCATTTACCATACATGAAGAGCTGAAACAAGCTGTTTGACAGTGTGGGGTAAGATTGTTGAAACTACTTCAACAGGAGAAATAAAAGTGTAAATGTTTAGAGGTTTAAGGTCATTATGAAGTAGGACAGAGACATGCATGTCATTAAAAGTGAGATGACAGTGGGAGAAAGTGTATTTATGCGTCACATGCTATATTTCCCAACACCCAATGTTGTTCATTATGAACGCATACAACTGCCAGAAAAAACAGTTTCCCTCGCAGCCACCAGGGGGCGCCACTTACACATTTCTGCCCTCATATTGCACGATATTGTTTTTTTTCTTCTCTGTCAACAGAAAAAAAAACTACTACTTTAGTGGAGAATTTATTTTACGTGCATGTAGACAGCAAATTGTTATATATGCAACAGATTCATCCAAGGTAAATGTGATTTTAAATGTTCTGTTTTACATTCAAGTTGAATCAAATAAACAAAATAAATGTGTGGATTACCTCCCTCAAAGCTGCTAAAATATGTGATTTTCCATTATTTGTTTATCTTTTATTAGGTGGTTGTTTGCTTTTATCTACTCCTTCACTTTCCCTGAAATCCCCCACAGCAGACTTTCACACTTTCACACAGTAGAGCACCCATCTCAGAGTAGACTACTAGAATTACTGGAGAGAAGAATAACAACAAAAGAGTAGTGGAAATAGCATAATAATATGTTCATCATAGCATGCGGTATTATGCAGATGAACTTAGTACATGTCCGGGCAGCTCAAGTGAAGACTTGAATGGAGAGGATTAGTACCAGATGTTCATTGGGACCCAGTGACCAGCCAATAGGGAGGAAGGCCATTTGGTCTGTGGGAGGAGCTCCGTGTGTCCTCTGCGCTCAAGATTCATTCTAACAGGTAGTTTAAAAACCAAATAGATTAACAGCAGCAGTGAGACAGTAAGTAGAGAGGTTGTTATCCTGTGAGGAGCGCTCATTCGATCAGGCATCAGGCTACAACGAAGACATTTCTTTTGCATTTTTTGGTTCTGGATATGCCCGGACGTTGCTCTCCAGCATGCTGAGCAGGAAAGGTTCTTGTGCTGGGATGATGAGCGCTGCAGTCGGAATGGACCGCAGCAGGGTCGGAGAGAGGCTGCAGGCTGCTCTGGCCGGACTGCAGGAACTGCATCTGCTGAAGGACAGACAGAGCGACATGGTGAGATGGGCACTCAGGGTGGACCGAGAGGAGCCGGTCACTTCTGTCCACGATGGACCGGAGGATCCCAGAATGATGGGGGCTGAGGAGCAGCGACTGGAGGCGACTCTTACAGCCCTGAAGCAACAGCTGGTAGGAAGTTATTTAAATGAAAACCCTTAAAACGGAATCATTAAAATACCTCTCGGGGGTATTATGTGGATGTGGTAGATTTTATAAGGTTACACCATAATAATCATATTTTTACTATAGGTTCTTTTATATCTTTACATCATTTCCCCCAAAAAATGTACAGTGAAGTTGTGCTTGGAATAAAATCAGCCGTGTGAATCCTGCCGTCAGCTGATGCTCATGTGCATCCAGTCTTCAATTATTACCAAACACACTTTCATGCTCTCAGCTGGGGGTAGGAAGTAGGATAGGTGTCATAAATCAAGGTTCATTGCCAGACCAGAGGACTGTAGTTGTGTGTGCACGCTGCACTGCAGGGGGGCACCCGCAATCATTAACCACTAATGCCAGGAAATTAAAAAGGGAAAGAAAAAAAAATGGCGATGTGGTTTTTCAAAGGTGGATATTTTGCTGTGAATGACACTCAGTGAGAGTCTCAGCCCATAGGGCCTCTTGAGTGCTGCTGACAACTGGCTGTGTGGAGTTTTTCCATGACAAGCTTTTTCCATGTTGCTGCCATTATAACAGGAAGTGAAGGGATTAAGGTGCTATGCCTGACTTGCAATTGTGCAAACTGTGCAACTGTGCAAATGCACTGGAGGATAAAATGTACAACGTGTTCTTCAGTCACCCAAATTACAATCTCAACCCATCTAACAAGACACCAGTAGATACATGTAAAGCAGATGTTGAAACCTTTTACTTTAAGTTTAAATTAAAAAAAACTCAACTAAATTGATCTAACTTGAGAATTAAACATCAAGTAAATGCCACATTTTGCACTTAATGACCCACAGGCCTTATTTTGAGAACAACTGTAACAGTAAAAGCTGCAAAGCAAACAGTCCTTCATCCCAACCCCCAAGCTCTCCTCCTCTAGTAGTTTACACAATGGCCAGGACCTCGCTGTGGGGGAGAAATGAGTTACCCACCACTGCTTCTTCCATGCTCCCCCATGTCCTGCTGGGGTTAATCATCAGCCACAGCTGGGTCGATTTTGTTTTTCAGATGGCTGTACATTAGAGCATCCTTTGTCTAAACAGGCGTTCCTCAATGAAATTATAGTTTTGCTTACTTACATCCTGACCTTTCTGCTTCATTTTCCTTGTTCATACATTAAGAGAAAGCGCTGAACACGAACCTGTACAGAGAATGTCTATGTATTTGCATGCATGTGGGTGTGCCAGGATCTTTGTTGCAAAACACTGTTGTTTTTCCAGACTTGCCTTCTGGTTTAGCTGATCCTGCACATATTTTTTGGGTTTGGCTAAACTGCTATGCCTTGCTTGTTTTGTAGTCTCGTCTTCGGAAGCAGGATGTAGGCCTGAAGACACACTTGCAGCAGCTGGACCAACAGATCAGTGAGCTGAAGCTGGACGTGAGCAAAGCCTCCACAGAGCAGCTGGAGAGTGACAGCAGGCCAAGTTCAGGTCTGTAGGCACACACCCTTAAGAAGCACTACAGCTGTTTACTTCCTTGTAATAAAGCATACGCCCAGTCTGCTATCACATGAGTCTTGATTCCTTAAAAAAATTATAATGCGTTCTTTGTTCCTGCTCTCTCCAGGTTTCTATGAGCTCAGCGATGGCGGCTCTTGCTCACTGTCCAACTCCTGCACCTCAGTGTACAGCGAGTGTATGTCATCCTCCCAGACGAGCCTTCTCCTCCCTCCCATGAGTCCTGCTAATACTCACATTAGCCCACCTTTACAAGCTGATGTTTACCGTCGGCGTTCAGCTGATGAGAGCACTACCCAACCCAACCCTCCACGTGCCACAGGCTTTCATCTCGGGAGCAGCAGAATCCGAGCAAGCACTACTGGCACCGAGAAGGCACGACCAAGACCTGTGTCAACAGGTAACTATATCTCTCAAATCTCTTATTTAAGTCTTGTGTCGAAATGGGAATCATGCAACTGTTACTAAGCAACTCAACATGTATTTTCCTGTATAATAACGTGTAATTCTTCATTGAATATGGGATTTGAAAGGTAAACCAGTATTTTTGTGTTGCTCATGTGTTTATCAGGTGATCTCGATAGGATGATGGCCCATGGACAGAGCTACAACAAATCTGTGGATGCAAAGAAACCCTCCATGTGCCACAACCCAAAGATCTCCACAGTGGACCCCAAGTTCCACAGCAACCTGGTGTCCCGCAGTGGGACTGAAGTGTATCATTACCCGAGCCCCCTGCATGCTGTGGCTCTCCAGAGCCCAATCTTTTCCCATGGGCCCGAACAGGACACACCTGGACTTCTCGAGGGGCATGGACCCCTAGTGAATGGTTCTGACACCCTCCAAAAGGCACAAATGGGTTACATTGACAAGCTCCTCCAACGCAGCTTGAGCAAAATGAGTGAAATGGGCACAGAGACTCTGCAGTCACACAGCGACTATCTCAGGAAGCCCACTGAGGTTGTAACTGTGTTTCCTGAGGTGTTTCAGAAAGAGCTGTCCCAGTTGCAGCCTCTTCCAGCCCAGACCACAAGCATCATACCTCTAGATAACAACCAGAAGAGGCACTGCATGACATACTTCAGTCAAGACACAGCTGATAACGCAAACCACAAACAATCAGTGAGAGCTCAGGAGGTTTCATACCGGTGCTCCTATCCTACTGCCACGAGAGAGTACAGCTCTGATGAGGTCACCACTTCATCCTTGAGGAGAAATGACAAAAGTCAGGGAGAATATGGTAGCATGGCGAGAAGCCATTCAGAGAAGAGATGTGGGGATAATCCAGAAACAAGGCCATTAGAGAGGAAGGGCCACAGGCAGAGACCAGCCATGGCTCACAGCTCCAGCACAGAGGAGAGTCAAGGCTTTGAGAATCACACAGCTTCCCCTGAGTTCGTCCATGCAAAATTTGTCCCTGCTGGTTCTCAGAGAGTCAAAGTGAGACAGGCAGACCGTAAAACCAAAGCTGTAAAACTCAAGAGAAAAAACGGTGAGAAGCCTCGAGCAATGAGGCAGCAACATGGCTACTCCTCCGGTGAAAGGACCAGAGAGAGCAGTGGATCCAAAGGAGAACCGAGAAGATCAGGAAAAGGAAAGGTGATCCAGAAATTTACCACATGTCAACCAGAAGAACGCAGACAGGGCTCAGGCTCAGACTCAAGCCATTGTGGCCCAGTACTGATGCACACCCATAAGGTTTATACTAAACCGAACCCCATCCCTGCTGTTACCAAATCCAGCAAGAGCCGCAGACTGCAGAGTGTGGAGTATGAGCAGCCTGTAGAGCAGAGGAGGAGAAGACAAGGGGCTGCCAAGTGGCCATCAGATGTGGAGATGTTCCAGGCCTCGTGTGCTCAGCGTCAGAGGTCAAAAGAGCCCCATGCTCAGGCACCAGGGAGCATGCAGATGGTCCGCAGTATGAGTGCCAGGCCAGGGCAATGGGTAGGATCTCCTCGCCCCTTCCAATCCTCCATGTCCTCTAACTCATTCCTCCACAGTCTCAATGCCAGATATCCTCCAGCTCCCTTCCATATGTCAGTCCAATACCCACCCAGATGCGAGTCGGAGTACTCGGCCGAATGCGCCTCACTCTTTCACTCCACCATTGCTGAAAGCAGCGAGGGGGAGATGAGCGATAACACCACCAATCGCTTCGGAGATAGCGAGTCCAGCCAGAGCTTCCAGTCCTCGGACTCCGACAGCAGCGGTTCCCTGGATGAGGGCGACCAGATGGACAGTCACGAGGAGGAGGGAGGTCTGGTGTGGGCTGAGGCTGCACTTGGGCCCACTGCAGCCGGACAGCCCCTCCAGCAGCTCCCACGACCAGAGCCCTCCGCCTGCCGCATCAAAGCCTCTCGAGCCCTGAAGAAGAAGATTCGTCGGTTTCAGCCTGCCTCCCTGAAGGTCATGACCCTGGTGTAGCAGAGTTCCCCCAGGCAGAATGAATAACACAGAGAGCTGTGGGAAATGCTCTAAAAAAACTGGTTGGAAAGATCTTGTCTGGTCTTTTGCCTCAGCACCCTTAATCATTACTGACAAACTGCATTTGTGCATTGATTGTTTCGTTGAAAAGAGAAAAAAAAGTGGTTAAGACTGAAACTTAACAAAAATGGTGCATTGTATAAAAGCATGTATAACACAATTATTATACTACATTTCATTTGTAAATAATTATGTTATTATAATTAAATTTTCTCATAGCATGTGACTGCATTTGGTGATTTCATGGGCATGATTGTTATCATATAATTGTCTGTACATTGAGAAATGAAAACAATCTTTTTACATTTTGTTATTTCAAGTAATTGTTTATTTTCTGTAAATTTCATCATTCTGCTCATTGATTATAACTATTTCTGCCTTTCTCATTAGAATAAACTGCTATTTAATGTATGTTGAGACAGCTTGATTTTTTTTAAGTATCCTTCACTTTATTCACCCAGTTGTTCTTCATGAATGAGTAAGCAATGTCGGCAACATCTCATCTGCCAACCTCACTCCTTTTCTGGTGAATATCACACGTGCTGAAGAAAATCTCCACTTAATCCTTGCAAATGCCCCGCTGAGGCTGACCAATTTGGCACAGATAGCTGTAACAGCTCCTTATCTGGTTTTCTAACTCTGCCCAGCTGTTGGTTTAATAAGTTGCTGCTTCAACAATCAGCCCAGACAGTTCTATTTAATTAGAGGGTGAAACTTATCAGCACTCAGACATTCAAACGTGGGTAAACACACTTGCACTGAAGTACTAAAACACACAATCACACTCCTACAGTTTCAGGCATTGGGATGATGGTTGTTAGAGCTCAGGTTTCGTTGCAGAGATTTGAGGTTTTAAAACAGTTGGTGTTTATGGCAAGAGGCACATTGGATTTAGAAGGAATGACAGATGATAAGAGGCTCCTCATTTCTGAGCTGTCATGAAGAGATTAGACAGTGGGCAGCTGCACAGAGTTGCCCAATAATCTCATTTCCAAAATCTACCTTGGCATCTTTCCATTAACATTCTTTCAGACGGGGTGAGGGAAAGGCCACTGCTGAAGGTAAGTAGTACAGAGGCTAGCCTTCCAAACATCAGCTCTCTCTCCCATGGTCGTATTCATAATAATGTTTTTTCCCATCAGGCAGCCAGTCTGACCTTAAAGTTCCCAACTAAGAAGCTTAAAGGGCTGACAAACATTTTCAGCATTTCATCAAATTTTACTTTGAAGTTGTGTTCCCTGAAGATTTAATCACTATGGAGACCATTATTTTATAAGGCTCATGAATCATGCATTTAGTGAGACTTTCTCTCACTTTCCTTTAACTAGAAATGTTCGGTTTGCTTTCAAAAGAAGAAAAGACATCATTCATTGAATAAAAGTGCTCACTAAGGGCGCATGTTAATTCAGATGCATTCTTCTCTCGATGCATCACACAAAGAGGTCCAAAGGGCAAAAACCTCAGCACACATCAAAGATTGCATTTTAAGTTTAGCAAGTTGCTACAATTGCATCAACTTATTAGGATTTGTACATCCAGCTGACCTCTGGCCTCTTCGTAAGAGGGACAGCGAGTGGTCGGAGGGATTAGCGCTGCTGTTTTCAACCAGGCTCAGAAGGAGCATGACAGGCGCTGGACTTGTCTTTGATGTTGAGTATAGCAGGACTATGTCGGCGTGACCTTGTGTGTTTACTGACCTCTCCAGCTGTAGAGCTGGCTCATCTCTGAGGCACATCTCCCAACAATAGAGGGGTCAGGGGCCTTTTTGTACCCTCTCTGTCTCTGGGCTTATCTTTTTTTGTTTCCCCATGTTCAACACGTCTGTCACTTACTTTCATTTGACTTGCTGTTTGAGTCTGTCAGAAGAAGAAGATGAGTCCACCTGCCTACTGCAAGTCGTGTTCTCCTCTGAAAAAATAATTACATAGGAGAGTTTTTTTTTATAATCAGTGTCTGCACAAATAGTATAATGTAATTGGATGCCGGGTACTGGATAAAGACAAATTAGTTAGGGAGTGAAAACCTCTGGGGGTCGAACTGAAAGCAGCAACCTGTGCAGCAGGTGTACAGGTGCAGACCTGCAAATAAGATTTGATCATGATACTTTATATGGTATAAAGCTGAGTGCACAGCAGGAAGTTACTTTCACACTGGTCCCCACGGATGGCTGTCAAGTCATACTGAAGGACCACAGATGTCGTGTGGGATCTTATTACACGTATTGTGGTTCAAGTGCAAATGGTTGCATCTAGTCAGGATTACACATTTTCTGCTAACATCACACCTGCTGTTAAAAGGTCTTACCTAAGGTTCTTTAACCTTAAATGCTGATTTATGGTGCATTTTTAACATGACTAGAGAACTACAATACAATTGCAAAGTTCTTTTTTTTGTACAAGCGTTTTTTTGCAGAAAAATTATATGAGAAGATTGACACCACTCTCATGTCCGTACTGTAATTATGAAGCATAAAGACTGGAAACAGCTATCCAAAAGTAACACAAAAAGTTGAAAAATGTAATGTAATAATAATAATAATAATGTGTCTAGGCAATGAAAGTACTGACATGTGCATGGTTTAAGCAGCAAAATGATCAACGCAACAGTTCATTGACCTCACAATCCAGGTTTCCTCACATACACTCTCTAAACAGGACATGCTTGTCAGTGTCCGGTGAGATAAAAATAGGTAGAAGTGTCATGAACTACTCTGAGTACTAGGACAGGTAAACACTGAGGTAATGCAGAGATCGAATGCCACTGAGCTGCTTTAGACAGTGATCTTATTACACATTACACATCAGGCCTGTAGACTTTTCCTCTGCAAACACGCATCTAATTTGATTAACAAACATTTCATCTAGGAATAGAATTATCAAAATGTATTCAAATATCAAATCAAGTATCGTGCAGTTGTTTTAACAGTTCTGTGACAATGTGACATCCGTAAAACAAGAAAAACATTGCAAACAAACGTAACAGAGAGCAGAGAGAGGAGTTAGAACAACAAAGGGTGCACTGCAGACAGGTGCTAATTAAACTTTGACTGGGTTCGCATTAGGTCACAGATGGAGGGGGGGAGTTCTCCTCTTACGTTTAGCATGAGGTAATCCCAAAACTCAATGTGGACCAGCCCTTCCCAGGCTGTCTCCATGCTCAAAACATATAATACCCCTTCAAGCTGTGTTTTCTCTTTTCAACATAGTAATTTCAGCATGTCTGTTGCAGCATGTAATACAATAGTCAGTTTTTTCTATTTGCGCTTAGTCTAAGAAAATCTATGAGAGGCTGTGTTACTTCCCTGATGTGAAAACTGGAGAGAAGGTGCTGTGCTTCAAATATAAAATGTGGATTCACTATGTGGGCAAGTGGGAGCTCAGAAACTCATTACCACCCCGATGAGAGGAGCCTTTCACTCCTACCTACAATGCACCCCTTGAAACATAGAGGAGATCATGCTTTACTGGGGTCATGTGAGGCCAGGAGGATTATCTATAGTTTGACATGTGGTTAAATATCAGCACCAAATCAAATCTAGTCATGCAGTTACAAACAGATCCCACAGCTGGCACATATTTGGCTACATTTTTACAATTTCAAAACGTTTTCTGAACCCTGAAGAGCTGTATAAAGGAGGTTTTGCTGGCATCAAAACTTTGTTAGATGATGCAAAAGATGAAGGCAACAATGTCAGAAGCTACATAATCTTCTTGGGCTTTATTTTGCAAAATGTATTGCATTTGCAGTGTACAGACCAACAATGTTGTACCTACGTCTTCAGTTAAACCACTGAAAATTCACCCAGCTCCTCTGGAACCCTTTGCATGGGGGATGGGCTCCACAGTGTGAAGTGGCTTTTGTCCCTTTGCTTACTGTACATATGAATGGGGTTGGACCGGAATGTCCAACCTCATGAATGTCAATTGTCTGAGGTCGGAGTTAAGGAGCAGGCTTCTCTGGTTGTGTAGTAGTGGACAATAGAGATAGACAGTGGAGAGATGAGGAGATAGAATGCGAGGGAAATGAGCAGGAAGAGATGAGCTACGGAGGGCAAGTGTGAAAGATTGAGAGCGGTGGAGATAGAGCATGAAGATGAGCAGAATGGAGAAAAAGCCACAGAGAGATTCATGAAGTTCCGCTCCTGCGAGGCTTAGCTGGTCCTTCCTCAACCACCACCACCTGCTCCTCTTTAAGCACATCCTGTCATTTAATACCTAATCCCTTCATTCACTCCAGTGTGTTTACTAACCATTGTCTCAACTCCCTTCAAGCTGTGGTCAAGAGGTGGTTCAAAAGTTCGCAGTGTATGGAGAGCACGCACTCACAGTAACAGAGGGCATTGTGAGTGCGTTCGCCCCTGCCAAGCAATTGTCTGAGATGGAGAAAAATCCCTGTGCATGCAAGCGAAGGAGTATTTGGGGTTCTAGCTTTTGAGGCCAACATCAGTTACTATTTGACATGAGTCAAGCAGTATTTGTACTACAGTGCACTGACACATGCCAACAAATGTAATATAAAACTTGAGGTGTTTATTTTAAATCAGCAGCATGATTCGCTGCAAGATATGTCATATTATAAAGATTGCCAACTATTTTTTTTAAGAATCTTTTTTTTTTTACTCTGCTTGGAACAATAACATGTGTGTGATATGGTTTTTCCACAAAAGTATAATGATGTTAAAGCCGTCATTAAAAATGTGAAACTCAAACAAGATGACTCCTACTTATACACTGTTAATTCTCAGTGTCTATGGAGGTTAGGGTTAGGGTTAGGGTTATGTTTCCACATCACACTCGTTTAGGTTGAATAATGGACCAGGATTGGCTTCAAACTACTTGTGATGTCACAAATCATGCTAATAGATTCGCCCCTAAAAATCAGATGTTCAGTGAACTCAGAGAAACTTTCCAATTTCAGCCAATGAATGTGAAAACAGCTGTCAGCGGTCAAACTCACAACATAAATCATTCTGTACAGTGTAGTGTAGTCAAGTGTAGTAACAAGAAAAAAAATTAAGTGGAGAGGGAATGATTAATTAACCTATTCTGAAAACTACTTCAAAATTTGAAGTCTACAGCCATGCTGCTCTTCAAAGTCAGATGATCAGCAATTCTTTATCTTGATGGGAACATGAGAAATGTCCATTTAATAAATGCTGAGATATTTGAATCTGGGCCAAACCAAACAACTGGCAGACAGACATTGCCAGAGCATTGCTAACATAGATAAGAATCCTGTTGTGTTGTTAATGTCTCTGCAGCCTGTCTTAGGAGGAGTGCTACATTGTGTAAAAAAAAAAAAAAAAGAAACTGTAAAGCAGGGAGAGTAGAAAACATGAGATGCACACACTTTCTCATCCAAAAACAGTCAAGTCACAAGTTTATACAAATAAGTGGGATCAGGAAAAGTACAAGTTGTTATCCAGTAATCTACCAAACGCATACATTGACGTTTATGTGGCTGAAACATGTTGGTGTTTCTTGTGCCTTAAACTTTATAAAAACAACCTAGCTGACTCTTAGAACACGCTTTCGTGCTTGGGTAGGCAAAAATAATTACTCCACAATCTCCATGTAGCTTACTGGGATTCTACTCATAGTGCGCAATTTTGAAAAACAAGACATGAGCTCATGTTGGGCAACAGAGGCGTATTTGTGAAGAGGTTTCAGATGAATACATGGCGTTTCCTCCTTTATCAGTCCCAGTGTCTGTGTGAGGACGTCCTGGCTGTTTTATGAGCAGGACGTCCTGTGTCAGCTCAGAAGACTGCCTCTCTTTTGTCAAGCCTCAGGCTCTAAACAGCTCAGTTGAACTGCCCCGGCCCCACATATCCTCAGAGAGCTGTAACTATCTTGCTTTATCTTGCTTTTTTTTTTTTTCTACTGTGGGGATTGTCAACTGGCCCGCCAACAAAGCCACCAATTCTCATTATGAACAAAAACAAGCCTCGACTCCTCTGAAGTGGTGTGTGTGAGCTCTGAAGAAGGACATCAAAAGAGCGGCGAGAGTGACAGCTGGTCCTCCTCTTGGTCGGGCCCCCTGATAAGATCAGAGTGACTGGAGAACATGGGACCCAACAGGTACCTCCCTCCCATCCCAGCACCCTCCTAGCTGCTCCCATATGGCCAATAACAAGTTCCTCATTGACCAAGATGTCAATTTTATTTGACTCTTTAGCCTTTGTCCCCTATTAGGCCACCTGAAAGGTGAACATCAATGTCTACAGAATTTATTTATATTATATGTACATATGTATTCTTCCCCAGCATCTATAGAGCAACATTTTACTTTGTTTCTTATCACCTCTGCTCTATTTGACTGCTTTTCACATGTGACTGCCCTCTTTCTACAAGACACCATAAACCCGTTGGGAGTGTTTTTTCACAATGACCACTTGAAAGCTGGAGCTTCCTACAGCTCCTGGCCTAATGGACTCTGGTTTAACACCTATAAAAAAAATGTTTTAGACTTTGGGCAAAGACTGCCGCTTTTCTCTTTCCAGCGCATGCACCTAGTTAAAGAAAGGCTCAGCTGGCAAGTCTGAAAGGGTCAATATTCTATTATTTTTATGGGCTCTAAACTGTTTGGTAAGGCCACAGTTTTATGACCGCTCATTCTCCCTTTCCACGATATTCATTTTTTTGCAAACAATTCATTTTAATTGCTAAAATCTTCTCCATGATGGCCTTTTTGTGGGAAAATATGATTGGCGGAAATAATAATCCAAATTAAATTGAGGAGCACAAAAAAATTCAAACACTTTTTTTTCCAAAGCATGGGAGACTATCCAATTAAATTTTATTCAGCTGGGGGAAGTTGCTTGTTATGGGGGAAACTGCAGCATTTCCTTGGGGTCAATAGCTTGCTGTTTGGTTTGTTTGCCTTTGTCTCCCAGGTATAGTTAGTGGTTAGCTTGCACTCCCCATCTGAGACAGGTCCCAGCTCGCAGGTGCAGTGGAAAAGATCAGTGAGAAATTGTGTAGAAGGATAATGAAGCCCTTTCCTCAACACACCCAGAGACAGAGTTAATGTACAGCATCTTCTTTCAATCCTCAGTTTCTCTTGTTTTTCATTAGTCTCCGTTTCACTGTTTTTGTGTCTCAGGGCAAAAAAAAAGCAAACACAAACTGTGTAGCAGACAAATGTAATTTCAGCCGGCTCCACTAACACCCTGAGGTCTTCTCTCTGGACTGATTTGGACAAGCCGGCCCCTCTCTCAGTACAGGGGTCAGGGGTCACACAGGGAACAGACTGATCCTCCATGTGGTATCGAGTCTCTGCACCTACAGGACGCACAATGTGGTCAGACAGGTTCAAACAGCTTTAACCATCACACTAACCACGATCAGTTTAGTTTAGAGTGGACACACTCAGAACTCAATATTTTAAAAATAACAGTGGAATCTACTGGCATGCCGTCATTATCAGGGGAAGGATTGTTTACACCAAAATATTTAGAGTTGTACATCATGTGAAACCTGACAATTTCAGGTTAAAGAGGGCAACAGTTTGAAATGATGCATGGCATTGTGATTAGTATATGTTATACTGATGAATGGGTGTTTGAAACATGACACAAAGCAACTGATGGGGGAGGGCTGGCTTTAACCCTTTTGTAATGGGGTATTAGTGAAAGTTGAAGGGGAAGGCTTACAGACAAGAAATGGATCTAGTTGTGAGCAGCAGTTAGAGGCATTAAGAAAGGATTTATCCATGGAAGGCAATGCAAAGTACTATTGTTTCACTAACCGTGTTGATTTTAAATGGATGGACAGTGTGTTTTGACAAAGGCAACATATGGCAAGTCTTCCTTTATCTGCTGGCTGTTAGCACCGTAGCTTCCTGGCATAAATATGTTAAAAGGGTGGCAACTGAACTTCCTTTTACGGCACTTAAGATAAACATTAACACCTGACAGTGAATGTGCTTCAAGATAAACCGAGGTTAGTATTTTTGATTTATGTCTTAGTGGCAAAGATGAAGAGACCTCTGAAGAAATCCTATCGTGAGTGGGCCGTGGCTAATGTTTCATGATGTTAACAGCAGAGAAGTGGATAAGTCTTCTAAATCTAGACCACAACTCTGTGAAAAGTACCCCCAAAGGCCTGGATGATGACATGTGGATGATATGTTTATATGGGGGTGTGTACCGAGGCAGTAAATCACAACAGGCCTGGAGTGTAAGGGAGGATGACAGTCTTTCTGGTGCCCCATGTGTTTTTTAGAGAGAAGGGGGTTAGTTTGGGGGTAAACTCAGAGAGGTTGACCTGACAGGTTTGACCCTGGGGATCCTTTGAAAAGGACAACACAGGATGACACTCTAGGCCAGTTTGTTGAGGGATTTACACATGAAGGACAGAGGATTTCTCAGAAAACAGCAATTGAGATCCCTCAACTTTTTTTTTAATGTGGCATTTCTGACATTAAAATAAAAACAGATCAGGTTCACATGTAGCAAAACACATTCCTCCTTGAGGAATAAGAGGACGTGTCTGTTGGGTGTGTTTTCACAGATATCTGGATGAGGTCAAGTTTTAACATCAAAGCTTCCTTGAAACTCTATCTAACTTCAGTTAACCATATGCTCAGTTGGCAGAGATAGGCCTCGGCTATCTCTACTGTTCACAGAAATAAGGTGAATTGACAGAATTAGCGGCTACATGACAGGTTTATTTATTGAAAATATACATTACATGACACTGATAAAAACCAACACCGAAGGGTGTAAAAGGCCATAAAAACCCTTACATACTGTTTATTAGTACAAAGTACTGTAAGTGAGTGGGTGACAGATCATGTATCAACTTAAATGAAGCTGAAAGCTGAGCTATTTTCCTAGCTAAGGTGTTAATTTCAAACAATATAATATGGGTTAAGTGACACATTGTGGTTTTTGTATACTAAGGTTGTGGGGTCTTCCAGTTCAAAACAACAATTACAGTATTTTCCATGGGAACTCTTCACAATATGGCCTCAGTTAGGATTATGTAGTCATGCTACCTCATGGCGCCACTTTACAAATACCATAATCATTAAATAAATAGAACAAAAGATGACAGTGAGGGTGACACAGGCCTCAGAGGCTCCTGTCAGACTGCTCTCCAGCAGCCGTCAGCCCTCATTTAGTACAGTTTGACACAACCGCACTCATGGCTCCCTAGCAGATCTATTCTATTGATCAGAGCTGGATGCACTTTAGTTGGATCAATGCCCATCCCTTTTCACTGCTCTTCACAATCTGCACCACCCGCACATCCGTCCTCAGTGGGATCGATGACAGCGGAGACATCCTCTCCTCCCCTCTGGTCATTGAAGCTATTAAAGCAAAAGGAAGAAGGAATGAAATGAAAGAAAACGGATGAGGTAGAGACAGTTTGTGGGAGAAAAGGGGCCAGCTTTGATGCTGGCTCTGTGTGGATCTGGTGTCCAGATGACCTGCACTTACAGAGCAGATTAGCCTTGACAGTTGTTTCTGGAGAGAGAACTACTAATCTAAAGCTGTCTGGAGATCCTCAGTCATGCAACATAAAGACCAGAGCAGGTACGCTGTGTTGAAAACCCACAGAGCAGTTCATCTGGCCTTATCTCCAAGACTCCAGTGTAAAGATCCATGGAGCAGATTAGGAGTGTTTACATTTGGTTGAGATTTTTATCCTAACATTCCTTCAGAATTAGGCATGCTGTGTGAGCCCAGAGTGGATTCCTGTCTCAAACAAATTCTGTGTCCCTGCAGTGGGGAGGCTTCTTATTTTGGTGACAGACAGCATATAAGCCAAAGCTGCACGCCCTCACACAGAAGGGCACTGCTTGGGCATATCTCAGTGTGTATCCACCTAACAAACACCCCAGCTCTCCGGGAGATCCACTATGTGTTGTCATGGCAGTCCTCCAAACACAGTAGGGATGTATTTAGGGGCTTTGTATTTCCTGTGTTTACCAAGCGTCTTGGGCAATCCTGCAGTGAGGCACAGGATGCTGGTCTCCACAATGGCAGCAGTGAAGTCTTTAGGATCCTCTACAGAAGAACAACGCACACAGGCAGAGAAGGGGAGCTAATCTGAGATGACAATGGTGTGCAGGGACTGAGCTGTTATGTCACTTTTCCATCGCATTGGCTAGAATGCTAATGACAGTCATCCTCTCCGCTCTTAGCCTTTCCTCCTCATCGCCGCTTACCTGACCCATCACATCAGTAGGCAGGACTCAGCATTTGTCACATTCTTAAACAGAGGTTAGAACATCTCTGTGTGCCGTAAGTGGATTTGTCAACCAGGAGACAAGGCTGTATTTATAGAAGCATCTAAGTAAGGTTCAGTGGACAGTAATCTGACTCGTTTTAGCTCGACATCAGCCAATATAGCCAACTGCAATCTGGGTTGAAGATAAGTGGCTTTTCCAGGTGTGAGATCAATTTCCCACATTGTTCCTTCTCAGTAAGCACGCATATGCACAAGTAATGGGCTACTGTAAATCCTTACTGCACCATTGAGTTTGCTGCATTGGTGTCAGGGGAATTTAATTGTCATCAATCACCTTTTGTAAACATCAGCTCAATTATGCAGTAATGTGTGCTAGTGTTTAACATAATGAAATGCCAGGACTGCTCCCCTGTTGATGAAAAGATCTTTACTGTTCCTTCCCTTTTAACACAGGAGTCAATAGACATGTTGGTGCTGTTAGCTCTCACTGGAAAGAAATGTCTCACCATGTTGGAAGTGATGATTTCAGTGATTGATTAAACAACCTATAAATAGTGTTCACTCGGGTCAACTTTATGTTTTCTTTGCAAGCTTTATAATGTGAAGTAATCAGTGTTTTAATGTCAGGTTTTACTGACTTTAACTGTGTTGTAGATCAAAACACAGTCGATATACCACAGCAAGCCTTCTGTTTGTTTGTTCAGTATTATATTATTGCATATTTTATAAGGGAGTCTGAAGGTTGATTGACAGCATTTCAATATATCATCTCTTTTAGCACTTTAAATGAAAATTTAAACATCGGCGAAGATAAAATGGAGTCAAGCTGGGAAAACAAAATATTGGTCTAGACCGGGCCATTTTAACAATTTCAATTGTTTTGTACAGACATTCATGGTCCCTGGAGGATAAATCCTAATGACTTTAGTAATCCCCTGATTTTTCATCTAGTGCCACCATAGAGGTTAAAATATGATTTTGATTGAAATGTCTTGACCACCATAAAATGGATTGACATTTAGTGCAGACATTCATGTGCCCCTCAGGATGAATAGCAATCATTTTAGTGATCCTTTCACATTTCTTCTAGGGTCAATAGGTCAAATTGGTTAATGACCAAATACCTTCAATAAACGTCAGCTGTACTTTGTGCTTAATGCTAATTAGGAAATGTTAGCATGCTAACTGGATGGTGAACATGGAAACACATAAAAACATGAAATCATGAAAACATAAATGCTAAACGTCATACCTGCTGAATCTCAGTATGTTAGCATTGTTGTTATCATTATGTTAGTAGTATCCAGCTCACCACTGTACCTAAGTGCATTTTCACAAAGTCATTTGCATGGCAGTGGACTGTTGTGTTTGAATTATGTTTCCAGTTATTTTAACTTTTTAGATACTATTCAAGTTGTTTGAATCAAAATCCTATTTAAGAGGCTTGTCTTGTCAGAAACTGTACATTAATTATGATTAAACTAAAGACATCTGATGTAGATACACACTTTTTCTAATTCATGGACTGTAATAGTTCCAACCTAAACAATCCCATAATATTATAAGCACGTTTGCTGGTGTATCAGTGTTTTATTAAAATCAGACATAAATATCGTGAAATGTCAAATCAATTCCTTTTAGAAAACTGAGACAGAGGAGGAAAAAAACAGGACATTGTTAACTCAAGAGAAAGAGAGAGAAAGTCAGTTCAAAGCACCGTCAGCTGACTTGTACTTCACTACACATTCCTAGTGCTCTGCCATTTCCTCATAGCAAATCTGACATTGCAGCCCCCCTGCAGAGTGTCATCCTTCATCCCTGGATGAGTCTGCTGTCTAATGAGGGGCTTAGATTCAGACCCATTACTTCACCACTATCCAGGGCCTGTCTTTCCCATCATGTTGTCCAGCCTATCTGCACTCGCCTCCTTTCTACTTTACTGTTCAAAGTGTTCTTAAAAGCAAGCACTGTGGGAACTGAGTTGGGGCCAAACTCTATTATTACTTGTGTTTACAGATAGTAAAGAATGCACCAGGGCACTCGACATAAAGTTTGTGAGAGACCCATCAGTCCTGCTCAATGCTAATCTTTAAAATTGGAGTCTGTCACTGTATTCTCAGGAGTTTCTGGTCATCATAAAGTGTGGAGTATTGTTGAGTCTTAATACCGTGACAATAGAGGAGATTCAACTTTTTCAGCCCCGGGGTGTAATACCACTGAACTGTTTGAATTGCTGATTTAGCTTGATTTGCTGTCAGTATAAATGTGCAGGAACAGGAGGACAACTTGTTTTAACATATTATCCTCAAAATGAACAAATACAGGAAACTCATATTTTAAACATTACATCATAACGCACATCGATCAGACATGTTTGTCACATCATAAGTGCTTCACATTTTGAAAATCAGCACATCACAAAGTTGAGGAACTTTGAAGCACCTCCGTAAAGCAGTGTCTTGAAAATCTTAGCACCGACTGATGACAACGCATTAAATCAGGCAACAGAAAAAAACTTCTCATGAAAGCTTTTTTTCTTTTATTATATACATTATGCGATAAACATCTCATTCTTAAAATAGAATGTTCCATTCATTTTCTTATTCATGCTAATACCACCTGGCCTGTACTTTTGAAAACTGCACAATTCCACCAGTCTTGTTGTAATTACAGGGTGAGCAATGTGCTATTCTAATGTTAATGCAAAGATAACAGTTCCCAAGTACAGGTTATCATCATGTAATTACATCCATTATGCTGTCAAAACAATGAAACAAAAGAAAACAAGCAAATTTTAAAATCTTTAAGGGGAAAATTCAGTGGAGCGGATCAGCACACTTCACCCACAGCAAGCGTACGTCCTGCTCTGAGTAGACAGCGGTAAAACGAGCCCATCTTTACACACAAACGCAACGTGTCTGAAATGAGTTTTGGTGTGGGGCTTCTACCTCTTGCTGTGAGGTGCTTTCTTCATCTAACACCCTTTCACCAAATGTCAATTGGCAAATAAGCCCAGCCCGCCCCCCCGGAGAAGGCCCTGATTAGTCTACCAATTCTCTTTATAAGGGGTGGGAGGCAAGAAGATGCTAAATGTGGGTAAATAAGGAATTATAGACCTTTAAATGGTTGCCACCTCACACAATACTAATCATTTTAAATCCGGCAAACACACAGATGCAGACGAAGACACGCAAATACACAAGGCTAACACACACAACCACTATCTGCATGACAGTTGTCTTATTTATGGTTTGCTTTTGTACACAAAAACTCTAAATGTTTGAAAGGTTATCACTTGGCAATCACAATATGAATGGAGACAAACAAGCAGAGGAAATATGTTAATATATATGTTATCATCTGCAGTGCAAATCTTCTCTGACAAGATAAAGACACACAGTGACCAATGAGCCTCTCTACAATCATTTGGTAAGTAGACAGCATTCCTTCTTTGGCTTTTGAACTTTCTCTGCTTCAGGCATTTTTTTTGCCTCTCCAGGACTGCAATTGTTCCGGTGTGGTCATCAACAATGACTTGGGTGTGTACGTAGTGTGTGTCTGCTGCTCCACGCTCCTCTGATTCCTGTTTTGCCATCTGAACAGGCCTCAACGACACACCCCACATCTTTAATGCGCTCTCAGGGAAAGGCAGGAGACATCAGCCAGAGACCTGTGTGAGAAAACCAAGATATCCACAACGCTTCACTGGCAAAAGACAATTCAATCCAAATAGAAACTATATGGCATATATCATTCATGACAGCTAACTGAAAAAAATACAGTTTTCTATTTGTGTGAGGCAAGGCAGAAGACAAAAACTGGACAAAGAAAATATGAAATGAGTCAAAACTTGTTGAGTTTTTCCAACTAAAATGACTCAGTTGTGAGAGAATTTAGGTCTATATTTATGCTTGATTTAATGCACTGCACAATTAATACACATTTTCACTGCCTTAAGCAACGCTTCAGGCTTTAATTCAACTACTGGACAAGTAATGACCCAATTACCATACCAATACCAATTATTATACAGCCAGTCACTGGGTTCAACCCCACAGGTGTCCAGAGTGCAAGCCCAGAAACATCAAAAGACATCTTTTATGATCCTTTTTATGGTCTACTTGCTTTGCCCATTCTATTTACCCATGATGTCTTTCTCAATGCTAAACGAAGCATCATCTAACAATCTATTGCATGTCCAGCTATGCAGATGGACACTTTGTACAGGCCTTTTCTTTCACAAAATTAAAGAGATTAGTGATCATCGTTAAGCTTTTTCATATGCAATAAGACTTACTACTAATAATCTTTTAGCCTTTTTTCCATTTAGGATGTATAAAATATTCAGTCAGTCTCATTTAGGACATTTGACTGAGTACATTACAGCAGAAATAAGCGTGGTGTGGTTAAGAGACTGGAGAAAAAGTAAATGTTATGTGACTAATTGCAAGTTGCAGGGAAAGGCAACCATTTCCCATGGAGAAGGACTCATTTTGACTATGGCCAGTTTTGGGTGGATTTCTTGCAAAAGTACCTTCTTTTATTACATGTTTATGGTATAATTATGTGGTATCAAAGGGGCATGTCCAAAATACATACTATAAGTATATAAATTGCATGTTATACAAGGGAAAGTTATGCTGCAGGGTTTGCTTATGAGCAATAATACAATGTTTTGTTTAGGAGGTTTTTAAACCACCACTGCTTCAGGTGCATTCATGATTAGTTCCTCCTCTCCGTGACTGACTTTGTACTAATCAGTGTACTAATGAGTTTGGCTGGAATGCAAACTTGCAACCTTATGGTCCTACTTGGCATATGGTAGCTCATCCTGGCTCCAGACAGTAATGAATAGCTAGTTTAACAAACTGACTGTGCTAACCACCAGAAAAACAATGCACATCCGATTGTTTATAGCATCTAATTTGTGTCCGAGGCCCAGGCCGAGCTGTCTATCCTGAAACTCCACCTCCGCTCTATCTGCACAGTCCGAGGAGACTACCCTCCCTCTGTTGCATCCACTCCTTGTGCTAAGTTCCTGGAAGACCACAGGAGTAATCAATGAGTCATGTGTCCTGATTACAACCAACTCCCTATGGGGCATCTTCAAAGGGCTCCAGAGGAGAAGGAGAGAGGGAGCTGCATTGCCCTCCATGGGGTAATTACATGTTGGGGCTCCATGGTTTCTACTCCTTTTCTGTTAAGAGCAAGTCAGGCTTAAAGGCAGACCCGTTAACAATTCAGCCAGTCCTGTTAGCGCAGTAGGAGGCTCCCCCAACCACTGATCACTGACTGGTGGTGCATGCCATCCTAAATTACACTTACAAATCCACCCTTATGCACACATAAAAATATATGATGTAGCACAGTGTTTATTAGTGAGAGTAAAAAATGAGGAGAAAGAAAGGCAAAGACAAAAGATACTACAGAGAAAAACACAGGGACACAGTTTCATGTTTGGTGCAGCTGAGTACACGTCTGTCTATTCCAGGAAAACGAGCCAAGTGTTTGAGTGTTTATGAGTTAAAAGGGGCTGTAAAACTAGACAAACACACTTAAACACTGTCTGGCTACCTTTAGGGCTTTTTTTTCTCCGCAACTTCCGTCCTGTCCAGTGATATTCACACATATTTTGTTTTCTTATGGAGGTATATCTTTTACTCAGATAAAGTTTAAGTCCCAAATCACATGTAGTTTTTTTTTTGTTGCAATTAAACACATTTTTAAATGTCTGAATAGAGCCACCACTACCACACATCAAACGTTATGGTATGTTTATTAATAGATTTTTTTTGTTTATCATAAAGAGTGATGTAAATGTCAGCACTGAAATGCTGAATTGTAATTACTGTAATTACAGTTTGATCTGGGGCTGCATAAGTGAATCCAATGTTGAGCAACTGTTGTCTATTTAGACGTCATCCTTTATCATTATGAATGTGAAACTTGGTTAATTAGTGTTTAAAATGATGACTAAATGGAGCGTTTAACAGGAGTGGTAAAGCATGGAGACTGTGTGGCTGATGATGTCTCTGGGTTAAGACTCCAGTAAGCCCCGTCTGCACAATAGCAAACAGAGAGGGGTGATCAGAGAAAAAACAGTCATTAGCTTCCTGTAATGAGGGAGAATAATACAGCAACACTGTGTGTGTACATGTTTTTGCATGTGTGTGTATTTGTTTCCATGTGACCTGTGCTACGTGTGTCAGCCAGGGGATTCCCATGCAGGCCCTGCAGGTCTTTTGAATTAAAAAAAATCCCTCTTTTCCAGGTGCTTTACTATCTAAAAAAATGTTTTTAAAGGGTACCCACACACTGCTTGCACTGTTTGAATTCTTCATACTGTTGTGAATAGAAATTTTTCTGCTGGCCTGTAACCTAGTGTGACCGTTGGCCAATGAAAATAAAGAAATAAAATGTAGTTATATTTGATCGTTTTTTTCATTGTTCTGACTTATTTCAGACAGTAATTTAATTATTTGTGGCAATAACATGATGTAATAAAGATTACTTTAAATGTTTCAGATTCATTGCAATCCATATAACACAAAAGCAGAGATCTTTGCAATCACATCATCAAAAACTCAACAGTCCACACTGGATAATGTGCTTTATTTTGATGGTTGAAACAATTCTGTGGTTGAGAGTATCAAAATATTTAGTGTACATGGTGTAGCAACATGAAGTATGTCATTTAATTTCTCACAAGCCAGAACTCATTATCCGCTACTGCCCTCTTGTGGACAAAAGGTGGACAGTGCAGCAACCTTTGTTCTCCCCTGGTGATTATCTGTAATGTTTCAGATACGGACAGTATCGTCATGGTTATGGATAAATATAACATTCATTCATGTAAATGGAAAAGTCAGAATCGCTAACTTAGTTTATAAATAAGTCAGAAAATATATGTGGCTGATACACACCAACCGATACAGACACCTTGTCAACCTATGTTGCAGTTTCTAGTGTTTAGACCAAGATTTGGAGTTTTTATTTATTCAGTTATTTTGCCACCAAATGGGTCATCTGTGTGATTTGTTGATAGGTTCTCAATATATAAATGATTTAAGGTACCCTATTTAAGGTTTGATATACCGACTCCTGGAATGTGTGTGTGTGTGTGTGTGTGTGTGTGTGTGTGTGTGTGTGTGTGTGTGTGTGTGTGTGTGTGTGTGTGTGTGTGTGTGTGTGTGTGCGCGCGTGTGTGTGTGTGAAATTGTACTATTAGAGCTAAATAAAGTTTTTCAAAACATAATTTTAAAAAGCTGTACTTTTTATGAACCTACAGCTGGTATGAAGATTAACTTCTGAGCTGAAAGGTGTTCACTTCCGTTGATGTGATTAGCAACCAGTTTGTGATTCATCAGTTTCTGTTGCTGTTGGAGACATTGTTCATATTGAGGGTGCAAAATGTGTAGCCTACACTGTGAAGGATTTAATCGCAAAGATCCAACTCAGACATGTTTTAAGATGTACAGAAAATACCCTATGAATAATGTGTTTTTTCAAAAAAAAAGTTTTAAAAAAAGTAAAAAAGAGGAAACTCACATAATAATAATAATAATGATAATGATAATGATAATGATAATGATAATGATAATGATAATAATAATAATACATTCAAAGTGAGATTTAATTTAATTTTACTTAATTTTTAATAAACAAATAACACATATAGATAATATAGACAATCGTGTATGGAGCAACAGAAATAAAAAGTACATTACAGTGGAGTATTTATACAGCATCCATAATAGCGGCCGTTTGCGTCATTGTTCGCTGAAATAATTTCCATGCGGTCAGTCCCAACAGACCCAGCTGTGGAAAGTCACTTCACATGTAGTCATACAAGCACTCATTCAGTGGAAAACTCTCTCCCAGTCGTTGGAGGTATTTGTTGGGAGAGAGTCTGGCAATTGCCGGAGTAAATTGTTACGACTTTATTGCCGATCACATCCACCCTCATTTTTATTAGGCTATTAGGCTTTATTAGGAAAAACGTTTGGTTCCACAGAAAATTACAGGAGATCAGATCGCAGTTTTATTTGATTAATTTACTTACTCTTGACCCAATTTGTATATTCACAAATCCAAATTCTTAAGAAAAAAGCCAAACTTTCCAGAGCTTTCTGTCCATATCAAACAATACATTTCTTCAATACGCAAATGTGCAAAAACGTATAACTGATGTAATATTTACGAGATATTACTTTTTATTTGTATTATTTTATTACAAACCTGGCGCGTATACACAAAGTGCTGTAAACGTGTTGTATTGTTGTTTCAATAAAGCTTTTTTTTTTTTTTTTTTGAAACCCTCTCCCAGTCTGGTAACAGTTGTCATTCTGATATGTCTGACTGCACTTGAAGGCAGCATCACACCCTAAATTTTCCCAACATCCGGGAACCTTTGGGAGCTCAGCAGTGTGGAAACTGGGTGAGGAGAGCGGCGGAGAGGCGGACTGATGACAGCTGTCAGTGCGGACAAAAACACTACCAATCTCTGAAGAGAAGCTGAATGGCTTTCCCTTAAAACCGCCAGGGGCAAAGGGACAACTCCTCTGCGGTGTCGTGGGTCATTTAAAGGTGTTGCGAAGGTAACTTTCCATATATTCGGCGTTGGGGAATATAAGAGACGGGAGAATCAAGTGCCAGGTCGCTTTCACTGTCTCTTAGCCCCAGTGCTAACTATCCAGCTAGCCTTGGCTCCCAGGAATTGTCTTCGGCTCATTGCTATGGAAAGGACTTGTCTGGGTCGTTTTTGTTAAGCGTTAGCTTCAGCGGGAGCGGGGTAAAACCCTCATGTGGGGTAACTTTTTAATAGGAATGACGAGAGGACAAAATGCTAGTTAGCGCACCAATGAGCTGGCTAGCATAACCTTTTCGTTAACGTAAGATAATTAGCAAGCTAACGCTAACAGGGCAGCACACTGGTGAAACGTTCATGTTAAGTTAACTGAAGTAGTTAATTTCCCTTTTCCCTTAACAGACATAATACAGGGACTCTAACGTTAGTTTTGCTAGTCGGTGGAAACTGTTCAAGTAAATCGGCGGGGATTAGCCCATCAAACGTCAACCGGGAGATCTCCTATCTCTGATCAAGGCGTTTTCTCCACCGGTGTGTACCAGTCAGCTGCTCTTTTTGTCTGGGTGATTGAAATTGTTTGGATATCCATCACCACACATGTCACCGTAACGATCAAGATTACAACAGCCCAGCCTTAACAGTGAACCACCAAGAGATCAGATTAAGCGTGTAACTCATCAGTATCATGCTCTTTGTGGACCTCATCATGCTGTTGTGTTCCAATCCGGATTTATAAAGTGACTGTGGTCCTGCATGTCACATTTCAAGCTGGTTCTTGTCAGCCACAACTGTTTATCCAAAGCTGTTGTCTGTGCCATACACGAGTGACGGTCTGTTTTTGGAGGAATGGAGGATAGAGATAGGGAGTGAGCATTGTTAGTGAGAAGAGTGCATGAAACCTTGTACATTGAAATGTAGTGGGAATTGGAGTCAGCCCAAAAACTTTACTCAAGTTAGATTATTCTATTTGCAATGATCTCCTGGCTGCGTTTACACACAAATAAGTTGCTGTAGCATTTCATTATTTGCTTGTGTCCCCCCCCCCCTCTAGGTATTTGCCTACAGTGCTGTGTATTTTCTGGCTGTGCACATAATCGGTGGAGCTACAGTTGCAGAGGCAACATGGGGACACAAGGCTCTGGAAGAAAGCGTGCCCCTCTTAAAGATCGATTCTCAGCAGAGGATGAGGCCTTGAGTAGCATTGCCCGGGAGGTAAGTTCATCCATCGCACACACACAAACACACACACACTCCTCTATTTCCATTTTGGAGCTTACTGGGATGAATCTCAGCTCTCTTCTTTCTACATTGCTCTTTTCCTCCATTGCTGAATCAATGCTAATGTGTTTTTTTGTTGTTGTTGTTTTTGTGGTTTATCCTCATCCAGTGTAATGGGCTTTTCCAAAAATAGGTAGAGGATTGATTTGTCAGTCTTACATTTAGTTGTGCATTTTTTAATAAGGGGAACTTGAGTAGGCAGTGAAACCATTATCAGCACAAATAGAACGGGCTGATGTCGCACAGAACAGCTTTTACGCTAAAACATATCGATTAATTGTATATACTTTGACATCCTCCCAAATGTGTATTTACATACATTAATCAGACCTTCCTCTCTTTATAAAAATTGACTTGAAGAGACCTAAAGTGCAAGGATGGGGGAAATGTTGATGTTTGTTGTTTTAAAAAAAAAAAAAGAAGCTATACTTAAAACTTCAGTGTCTGTTTTCTGTGGGTGAATATTTGGGACAAGATTTGAATGCACAAAGCAACAGATTGGTAGCTCTTGCGTCACGTTAAGCTTTAGGCATGCTTCCAAAATCCTGCATTCAACAACCAGACAGTCTGTTTAATCAAGCCAAGCGACCCAAAGGTGTACCTCATCTATTATGCAACCAGTTTCTGTAGATTTGAAGTGCGGTGGTCAAAGTTGTGTCAGCATAGGGCTTTCAACGCTCACGCTGCTGATATGTGGACAATCAGGTTCTGCTGGTTGATTTGCGTCTCAGCCCGAGTTGAGTGGAGACAGCTGGTTTGGACCACAGAGAGACTGAGTTGACTCGTAGTGTTTTTATTTGGGGAGGAAAACACAAGCGGAGGAGGGAAGCTGCCTGGCTTGTAACGACTTGCCCCGGGATTATTCCATTTTGTTCCACAGCAGGGCCGCCATTCCTTTGCCTGCTTCCAGAGCGGCGTGGCTCGAACATGAAATGTTGTAGTTTAAAGGTTTTTCATGATTAGTAGGAATATGTAAAATACCTGGGTCGTCTGTGGTTTTATCTGTTAAAGGTTTTTGATCCAGTCAAATTATTTATTGCTTTCACAGGTAGGCATTAAACTCTGGATAAATCAGCTTTTCATAAACATTTGCCTCGAGCGTTTTTTTAAGAATGGTTCGCTTGTGCTATTTGAAAGCTGTGCAGTGCCTCATTCTTGGGCACTAAGCACAAGGCTCCATTTGCACTCTTTATAGTCATGCAGGCCGATCATAGAAACATGAGTCATCTGACCCTCCCAGTCAGGTCATAAATCTGAATCTCTTTGTGGAGCAAAGCAGAGATTAGATCAACTGTGCGGGGAGTTCACAGGGTCAGTGTCTAACTTGTTGCACATCCTCACTCTCCCAAACAAATGTTCATAACACGGCAGCTTCTGCCTCGTGTTGTCTGTGCACGCATACATCTTACAGCCTGCCTACACTTGGCACGGATCACCGCTGAGAATGACTGTGAATTTGAGCCTGCACTGTCACCAGGCTGCTTCTGAGGCCTCTTACATTACCGGTCAGTCAGTCCTTTTGAGTACCAACGCCTTGCTTACAAATCTGACGGCGGCCAAGCGTTCAAATTAGATCACCTCGTACCTGTTGTCACTCAGATTAGGATCTAAGGGAGCCAGAGGTGCTTCAGCTAGGCAATCATTGACTTTCATGTGTGTATCAAGGGGGTGTGTGTGTCTGTGGGAGGTATAGTTCATAGTTCATATGTTTGATTTGTGATATCAACACATCGTTATATGAATGGAAAATGTCACACTTTCTTTTTCCACGTCGGGTTAGGATATTGTTTATGCTGGAGAGAACAAAGCACACATTAATGTGTCTGTCAATAACTGATGGGCACATGGCCGCTGCTGGGCTGGTTCACAGTTTGAGACAATTTCATCCCCTGATAATGCATGCTTTTTAACATATGCTGTTTTTAATAATTAGTTGTCATTTTTTTGTTTTGTTAAAAATATCGCCTGAAACAGCAAACACCAAGCATCGATTAGTTTGATGCAATTTTAATGTTTGCATTAACGTTTGCATAACAGACCAGTGTAGTTCACATAAAGCAGAATGTACAAGCCTGTTTTTAAAGCTGACTATTCATGCATTTCAAAAAATGTACCTATTTTAGGACCTACTGTATGTGTGTGTCTTACAGTTAGTTTTCACATACCTAGAATGCTGTTTGTTTTGGCTTCTTGATCCTTTTTCGACAAAGATTTGATTAAATTGTTGAGTTGACTCAGCGAAAAGTTAAATATTTATCATTTAAATGCAGCTGCCTAAAACATACATTATTTTGAGATTCCTACAAAATAAATTCTGCATTAATTGATTATCAGGATGTTATAGTATTACAGCTGCATATCACCACACTCTAAAGTCCTGCTAGTTGGACTTTAGACTGCAGTAATGAATCAGGAGAGTCTTAACTACACCTACTATTTTGCTTTCATTGTTGGGAAGCCTGTCAAGATGTCCCAGAATCCAGATGTCTTCACATAACGATTTACAATATCAAAATGTTTTGGTAAGCTACTATCATATCAGCACTAGTTGATTTATTCTTTTTTATTTAACACTGTGACACATGTAATTTTGTGCATATAAACAGATTTTACACTCACTGTGGAGTATTAGCTGGTTTATGGTACTCTCTGTGTTAAGACATTTCACTGTCCTGAGTGCTCCAGGTGATCTCACGGTTGATGGCTGGACTGTTACTGCCCAACGTGCTGGAGGTGTGTTTGACGGTGAATTTCTGCTGCTCAGATTTCCCTGCCAGTCCCATGATGTGGCTGTCGAGAGAGAGAGAGCTAAGGCCGGATGGTCCAGGCTATAGATAGGACAGAGACAGAGAGCTCAGCTGTGCTGCTGTGCAGAGCAGGTCATACTGTCAGACAGCTCAACAGGTGCAGAGCACACAGCCAGCCGTCTCTCTTGCTTTCTCATTTGGCCTCTCAGCTTTACTTCCTTCTACTCCTTGTACAAAGTATGTTTCATTGTAGGCTAAAGACACAAAATCATACAGAGCAGTTGTGAAGTCTCACTTGGTAAAACAGTGTTAAAACATACGTCTTTCTTCAGTTTGGTTTTAATGTACTTATGGAAAACACATCATGTGTTGACATTTATTATATTAAGATTATTCAATAATTCATTGAAAATGTAAGATTTGTGTTGTATTTTTATGTAATGATCAGCATTGTTTCTCACTCATTACAACAACTTTGCACAGACTGTCATTGTTTTCATTCATTTCGTATTTTGGATCTTAAGATAAGCTAAATAATAACTATAACACAAGATGGTTATTACACTCCTGTTTAAATAAAATTAGTAGTCTGTCCATCTGAATACAAGTCTGAGTCACAAGTGACTTTCTCTCTCTTTTTTTTATGTTTTCAATATAGATCAACATTTTCCTTTTCCACAGCACTAGATGTGCAGGTTAAAAAACAAGAGTTGAATTTGGCTTGTTGTTCAGCATTAGTATAAAAACAGCATTCGTTCACTCCGGGCTGTTATTGAAACAGGAATAGCCGATACCCGCAGGCTTTCTACTCTGGCATCACAGATAAGAAATTGTTGGAATGCTGACCGTGTTTGTCTGCAGTGAGATACTGTACACTGTACACATTACACACAACATTTATTCATCGTCTTTTATTTAGAGATAACAGGCTAGCCTACATCAGCAAGTGTGCCATTCTTTGTTTGGTGGGATGTTTTTAGTTTCAGAGCATGTATGATATGTTATTGGTGACCTAAAGGCAATGGAAGGATCGTCTGCGCCTGTTTGTCACCTGTGTGTGTGACTCCTCATGGCTGTACAGCGACTCGCCTAAATTAGCTCCTTCTGCTGAGGTGCTCTGTAAAATTAGCCGCTGTTCATACTCTGACTCAGCTGGGGGCAAATTGTGTGATGACTTTTCTTACCACCCCCCACCAACACGCTCGGCACACACACAGGAAAGTTTTATCGGGCCTAGTTTGGCTCTGAGTTCGACATGTTTGTGCTCCATAAGGGTCAGATATTCCGATATCGTTGAATCACCTCCATGTTTACTGACTGAGTAGAGCCACGCTACCATGACTCACTTTCTCTTTGTACTACACTCTCTCCAGTGAGGTCTTGAAAAGAGCCCTCCTGAAACTGATGGTTAGCACATGTTGCTGGTGATGAGGCGTCCCAAGCGCTCACTGAGGACAGGACTACAAAAAAATGTGACTTATTGAGCAAAGCAGTCAGCCAGAGCTCGCTGTACAGAGTAGCACGCTCTGATGAGAATTTATGCTATACAGTGTCTTTAATGTAGCCCAATGGATATATGTAAGTGTGTATATATACAGAGAATGATATGCCTTTTACTGGACAGTGACAGGAAACAAGTAGAGAGAGAGAGTAAGGAGACTGATAAGCAACCAGGATCTGCTATCGAACTGTAGACTTTACAGTTATGTGGGATCTTAAGTGGTAAAAAAAAAAAAAAAATCAGTCAGTAATTTTTTTAATTTTTTTTTTACATATGCACACATGATAACCTACATGTTTTAATGATCTCTAAATGTGTTGATTGAAGAAGTGTGACTGAGATATGTACTGAGCTGAGTTTTAAATTTGGAAGCAAACCTTGAGGTATGTGATGGCGTCACTATCTCTAAACTATCTCAACCACATCTTTGGCATTTCTCCACTGCAATGTCTTGTCGTTTAATGTCTGAAACGTGCACCATCATCAGTGAATCTGTGATAATATTGGCTGATATGTCAACATGGCAGAATTGTTGGTTTGTTTCAATCTTTTTAATTATGTAATGTTTGTTGTTAGCTATTAATAATCAGTCTCTTTTAGAAAAGTGAATGAATCTGATGCTGTGTGTTGCTTATCTCTAAGTTGACAGCGTTTTTATACTCTTTAATGTATTTAGAATATCAAAAAAACCTAATTAATCGCTAAAAATAGGTCAACACTTTTTCAAGACTGAAGGATTCTGTAATCACTCTTCATGCTTATACTGAACCCGAAGAAACCGCTTTTTATTCTGACTTTAGGGAAAGTGAACCAGGGACAAAGTCCACAGCTGAACTTGAAAATGCATTTTTTACTCAGAATGGGGGTTTGTGGATTTTGGCCCCATCACTTATGTACATTGGAATGGCAGCCAGTATGGACTGGGAGAAGAATTACAACCACCAAACCTGTTTCAGTGTACACACATGGGCACGTGAGTTCACAATGTGATCAGTCCTTTTTATAAGCTGTGGTGAAGGAATCAAATAAACCCATGTGCTCATTTCCTAGTGTCTTATGTCTTACAGGAAAGGAAGAACTCGAGTATCCAAATATACTTGTCTTTTTTTCTTTCTTTTTTAACTCAAAACTTTTCCTTTTTTTTTTTTTTACTGGGTGTGTCTACAGAGAACGGCACCTCTACAAGTTTCCATTCACTGCTAACAAGTGTGTTCATGTTGTGTCTCACAGGCGGAGGCCAGGCTGGCAGCGAAGAGGGCAGCTCGGGCGGAGGCCAGGGATATTCGAATGAGGGAACTGGAACGGCAGCAGAAAGAGGTATATAACATGAAACTGCACACACTGGCAAACATGGACTCTATTCCACCCAACGAATGAGCCAGTATGCCTCCCAGTAACTGCTGCTGCTCCCAATACAAATATCTTGTATGGACTGATCATGGGAACTCTGGTTAATTACAGCAATAACTGCCCCAGTGGCTTTAAAAATGTACAAAAATACACCCTGAGAAAACAAGAAATAAAAGTGCTGCATGTCCACAGATGTAACCAAAACTTCTATTCTTGAAGTAAATGTCATCCCGCTTTTTTTTTTTTTTTTTTTTTAACATTTCAGCAGTCTTAAGTGAAGTATGGTTTCATGTTTTTTTTTCCTGGCACTTCCTCCCCTCTGTCCAGCTTTCTTACCGCTCATCAGGCAGCAGTAGCAGCAAAAAATGGGGTCAGATCCACCAGTGGATGGTGAGCAAGCAAGAGAGAGAGAGAGAGCATCGCAGCGCTCTCACTCTACTAACACAGCCTGTTGTGTGTTGGATTGTGAGCCCCGGTCAACCCTGACCGTTTAGCTACACTTGACTCACTGTGCCTCACTGTGGAAATATGCCTCAGCGGCGTATTTGCTTTGGAGACACCGTAATCTGTGACCGTGTGTATTTTGTAGAGCTGCTTTGGCCTTTGACTTTATTTAGTGTGGGTGAGTCCGCATGAGAGGAGGCGGTTTGGGTTTTTAACTAAACTCCTCCAACCCTAAGCTACTTCAGATGTGATGAATGGTTCAGAATGTCTACGAACCACTTTTGCATGGATTTAATCTGCAAGTGTGTCGACGTGGTAAAGAGAACCAGAGATGCTAGTAGCGTGTGTCGTTCCATTTGCTTTTTTTTTTTTTTTTAAAGGTCAAGGTTCTTGTATATCATTAGTCTTGCTATTGTACTCAAAAGGGGATAACATATTTGCTAATGTTTATGACTCTCATTTGATTATAAACAAGTTGTTTTTGCATGGTTTGGGCTTCGCCTAGCAACCGTCGAGCATTTCCGTGACCTTTGACACGCCTGTGACTGAGCGTCTTTACTTTCATTCTATAATGCTGACCAACTTTCCTTCCTGACTCCAGGCTGACACAGAAAAAGCCAGATCCTCTAGTAGTAGTCGCTCCAGCAGCCGTCTCCAGCGGGTCTGTACCCCCCCCCCCCCCCCCCCCCCCCCCACACACACACACACACACACACACTCCCTCCCTCCCTTTTTTTTTTTTTTCTCTGCCTGTATTTCCTTTCTTCTTTCTCCTTTAATCCTGCAGTTAATCTCTCATCACCCATGTTCCTCTTTGTCTGCTTTTCTGCTGTGACTCCGTGTTTCCACATCAACAGGGGCTGGATGATGATGTCATGTCAGTCCGCAGCTACAGGGTGCGTAGATGTTACACCCCCACCAGTGTTATTAAGACCATGCACTCATAGGGGCACAATGATGTGTGAAGGCCATTGTTCTCAATGAAAACACTGTTAAATCAACACATTTTGGTGAAATACTTTTAAGTGGTGCTCAACATAATTTAGTTCTAGAGAAGATGTGTCCCAATGTTTGACTTTCTCTCTGTTTTGTATTTGAAGTCGACCTCATCAGCTATACGTGACTTGGGCTCTAGCAGCAGTCGATCCAGTTCCCGTAGAAAAGGCGGTTTGGTGCGTTTGTGTGTTTGTGTGTGTGAGAGAGAAAACTGTATAGTGTGCTGTTGGCTACATGTTGGATACTTGTATTCTCAGCATGTAAGCAACGTTTAGCTCTGACTAATTTCTTCTGCTAAGCAAAACTAACTTGTGTTTTTAAAGACGCATTTTAGAGTAAACAACTTCAGATAGTGTACTTCCTGTATCCACTTATCGTCAACCGGCCCTCTTTACTCATGCTTTAGATTTTTTTTTTTTTTTTTTTTTTTTTCATATGGGAGATTTACACATGACTCATTAAGTTACACCTGGAAGGAGACACCTCAGTATTTCCCTCTTCAAAATTTGGTATGAGAATATTTTAGCTACTAAATTCCATTTTTTTGTGCTGGAAATGCATTTACCTATTAATCAGCATAGCTAAAAGCAGTCATAATATACCATCAAACACCAACATGTACACAGAAAAACAAAGGACACTGCCTTTAGCCGTAATTCAATGGGATTATGACAAGCTTTATTTTTTTTAATGAAAGACTTCATAAGGACAGTTTAGAGCACCTAAAGTGCTGATGCCTTTGAATTTGTACCTGTTGATACAGAAATAAAAACTAACCTTAAGGCCAGCACCGCATTTTCAACATCATATTTCCTTTAGTTAATTACTCCACACAACTGACGAGTGCCATTAACAAATGATTTGTTAGTCAACTGAAGCTTTGGGCAAGGTGTGGAAAAATAAATGGTTTGCTGTGTTGGTTGATTAAACCTATTGAACAACTAACTTCTTGTTGGTTAGACACATGAAATGTATGAAGTCAGTGCAGACCTGACAGTCTAACCAGCTTCTCAGGTGTTTGATCTATTTCTGATCACATTTCTTGTGACTCCTGTTCTCTCTTCAGTCCGATAGCCTCTCCACCATCTCCACCCTCAAGACTTCCCGCTCCACTGTATGTACCTGTGTGTTGATCATCCATTTATCTCTGCCTCATGCTCCTCTGCCAGTCATTTTGTCTTATTTTAAGTTGTTTGATGTATTTTTTTCTGGGATGAACAGAGTTCTGTGTACAATGACCTGCATGGGTATAAAAAGACTTCATCCAGCTCCTCCAAGAAGGACCTGCTGGTCAGTGTACTCCTTTTAGTGTTATTGTTGTTGCTGCTGCAGCCTCAAGCATGGAGGCACTGTAGTCTAATCTCAGTAGCTTGCTTTGGTGATTTACTGTTGGATCAACTTACCCCTCAACAAGTCACTGTTTATTGCTTGTGAAGTGTCGTGCAGATATTAAATGTATCTGAGACAGAAGTCTTTAACACTCGAGGATAAAATTTGTTATGTCAGTGTTTATTTGAGGTCGTATTATGTTGCTACCCCTCTAGACTGGACTGTACCACGATCAAAGGAATTACAGCACCCTAACGAAGACCAAACCAACGCCTTCTTCCACCTCTTCCACCTATCAGCCACGGGTCGGTTCTCCTCTGTGTTGTCCAACATTAAGCCTTTTACACAGGATCATAGGGTCAAGGCCTCTCTCTCTGAAGTCAGTTGAAGCAGTATATTCCCATCTAGATGGTCTAGTTGATTGAATGTATGCCAACTTAGCTGTTGTATAACTGCAATAACTTATTGTTTGTGTGTCATAGAAACATCAAGCAAAGATGTTATGTTGTAGAAAGTCATAACTGTACTTTTAGAATGAAGTATCTATTCACTTGTAACAGTTGGTCATTTGAATTAATGCAAATTACTCGCTGAATGACGAAGGTGGTGCCCCACCAGCATTTAAAACAGTCGACAGGGACTTCGTCACCTCACCTCACCTCACCTCACTGCACTTCTTGGCTGCAGTCCCTAAATGGGTTACAGGGTCAGCAAAACATTCATCCTGTTTCCACGCACTTTAGCTCTTCAATCCTTCTCCACCTCAACATTCCCAGTACAGCCTTCCTCTGTCCTCTAAACTGGCCCTTCCTCTCCGACAGGCCACCACCTCCTCATCCTCCACCATTGGCACGGGTCTGCCCCGCAGCTACAGCATGGTCAGTCTCTGCCCAGCATCTCACTGCATGCCTTTTGGTTACCTTCAAGAGTAGACGTTCCCCCCTCTCTTGTGGCCACATACATCTGATAAGATGCCCAGGGTGGCCGCCTGGGTCTGCTTATATTTAGCTCCTTGACAATCTCAGCACTTGGCAGAGGCCCGGGGGATTTGTGCGTCAGTTAGATAAGGCAGGTGTTTGTGTGAAGCCAGAGCTTTTGTTGTAGAGCACAGAAACAAATGGCCTACTTCATGTTAGAAATACTGTCTTTCTGTTCACTGCATGACCCAGAGAAAAGTCCTTCTCCTACAACCTACACAAATACTGCGTCATAGGTTTGTTTGCTCCCTCTCGTGTTTTGCTGAGTTCTGAACTTTCTCCCACGTGTGCCCTCAGGCCTCTATTTACGACGACGCCAGCATTTACGGCTCAGGCCACAGTTCAAGAGCCGTAAGTCCTCCGAATGCTTGTCAGTGAGCGTTTCAGCATTGTCACTGCCACAACAGCCTTACTGTTGTGGTGGTGACTTGAGGTCTGTTTTCATGTTGATCCCGTGTCCTGTCATCCTCCTCCTCCTCCTCCCCATCCTCAGCCCTCTGAATACAGCTGGTACTCCTCTGGAGCCAGCTCCACTCGCAGCAGCCCTGCGGTGAGCACCCCGAAAACCACTGCCACCCATGCATGATGTCAGCTAACACCATACACAAGACACCCACTGCTAACAGACCCCCACCCCCCTCCCAATTCACTCCCTCTAGGCAGCAGGCCTGCCTCCGACTTGGGACTGTCACCATGTACCAACTGACTTGCTTTAGGGAAAAATCATGGTTTGACATTAAATTGTGTGAATAAAGAGTTTCTTCTTCAGTGCTGTGCAAGCTAAGAATTGGTTGCAAGTTTGTCTGATCTGACTTATTTATTTTTGGTGCATTTGATAAAATTATCCTAATTGCATGATTGGCGTTACTGTAGGATTACAGGCATTGGAGTGATCTAATGATCTGTGTAATGTAAAGACTGCTGCTGGATATCTACAGATTGCTGTTTGGAGGGGGGAAAATGCATGCGTGTGTGAGAGAAAGCCTCGGGCATTCAGCCATTCCTCCATTACTTGGGGTCCTCATCATGTGTGTTTGTGTGTGTGCGTGTTCCTCTCAGTCTTCCTCAGATGATGACACTGTCAGCAGCGTGTCCCAGGACCGCTTCAGACGAGGCCGCAGGGACAGTGCGGTGAGCTGTAGGGACCGGGCTGTGCACCATCCACACTGTATTATGCTGTTCTTTCACTCTAGTCACACTTGTTGATGATCCAGTAATCAAAGCTTCTTTTTTTTTTTACTGTTGATTTCATTTTGGCATAAAATTAGTGTGGTGAATTGGCTTCAATCACCAGCTAAAAAATAGCTGAATGGGTAATCTATTGAGTGTCACCGTTTTCATTCTGTTCTCTCTTCTATGTTGTCTTTTACTCTTTTTTTTTTGGTGCTCTCCCATTCTCTGTTTCTCCTCCTTTTCCTCTGCTCTTCATCCTTTGTGTGTGTGTGTGTTGTAAGCAGTCGTCTGACTTCTCGGACATTAGTGAGTCGGCTGCTGATTATTTCAGCCGCTCCAACCGAAGGGGCAGTATTGTGTCCGATCTCGATGATTTGAGCATCCCAGATCTGGACGCTGTAAGTGGCGGATATGCAGCGAGACATGCAATGCAACAATGAACGATGAATGGTTTTTAATAACTGACGCATGATTAAAAGTAACATTTTGGTTTTCAAAACTCATCTCACAGCCTGTTTTTTTATTTTTTTGTATTGTTTTTTTATTTTTTTTTATTGACAACCTTACAAATGAGTGCATTGGCACACGGGTTGCTGGTCTGGATGCGAGTGCTGTGCTGCAGTGTGTGTGCAGCAGCATGGACTTGGAGCTGGTAAATTATATTTTAGTAAATGATGTGGTGTGATCGATTCAGACTTTAACGTTCTGCACAATCTGTGAACATGCAGCACTTACCCCCGACTCACACAACTCTTTGACTAACTCCCCAATTTACAGATAAGGAAACAACTACGAGCATGACCACACAGGACGCACGCTCCGTAAAAATAGTCTTTATCTCATTTTCTAATGTTTTCTCCTTTTTCTTTCAGCTGGATGAAAAATGTGACAAGCAGTATACAGATTATAGTCGGGTGAGTGCACCGTTTATTTGCATTTTACTGCTACTTTGCTTCTTTTTCCAGAAGCTCTCACCAAAAAAAACAACAAATGGGTTTCCATTGAGAAGTTGTGGTACTTGGGTTTTGAAACTCAGTAGCTACATATAGGGTCCCACAGTGGCTGATTTCCTCAAGAATGTAAGAACAAGCCAGGGCTGTGTGGAGACCACAGTAGAGCTAGACTGATTTGTATTTTGCGGTCTAAGCGATGCTATTTTTTGTGCAAACCTTCTGCTCACTTCAACTTTCACTCTCTACCACATCGTGAATAAGCAAGTGGGAACAAGATATATTATGATCGCGTCGTTTTAGAAGTCAGTAGGTTAAATCGTATACAGACTTATAAATTAGTGCCTACTCTGCATGGATTGTCACAGTTTAAGCACCACAACGCATCAACAAAGAAGTCCAGCCTGGCTTTTAAACACACAGCCTGTGGAGACTGTGAGCTAGTTAATCAAGTTTATAAAGCTTCAGCTCAGCATGTGATGGTGACAATGCCTCCCTCAGGGGGATTTGAATAGGACAGGGTCATTAAAGAGCCCTGCGGTGTCAGGTGATGGTGTTAAATGACATATTGTGTCTGTGTGTGTGTGTGTTTTTTCTAACTGTGGTTCTGTGGCATGATGTGTTTCCAGCCGTCTTCCCGCTGTGCCACCCCAGGCCTCTCAGCAGCCACCTTGGCATCACTGGGCGGCACCTCGTCACGACGGGGCAGCACAGACACCGGCAGCGTCTATGACCCCGACACCAGTCTGAGTGAACTTAGGGTAAGGCCTCCACTACAACCAGTGGCATATTCTATACATTTAACTGAATAAAATGAATTCATATAAAGTTTACCCAAGAATTGAAGAAAGCTTTTATTTGTTTATTATAGTTCTTAAACTCTAAATCACATTTATTTTTGAGCATTTTATGTTTACAGCTGTTCCATCTGCATATGAACCTCCCACAGCATTGCCTCAGTTTGTACCCTCCCTGCTGTTCTGAGTCTCTGCTTTAACAGTTTTTCTTTACGTATGCACGGGGACGACTGGATGTGTCCTGCGAAGCTGTTCCTTATATCTGGGTGTGCAGGTCATGTGTATGCCAGCTGGACTGTGTTTGAGATGGCGGCACGGGTGCTTTGTTATCTCTCCTCCTTGATAATCCCCCCCCCTCCCATTTCCCCACACACCCCCTCTGATGCCCCAATTCACCCCAACCAATTCCTTCCATCTGCTCTACAGGATATCTATGAACTAAAGGACCAGATTCAGGATGTAGAGGGGCGATACATGCAAGGGCTTAAAGAGCTGAAGGTAGAGGGGCTTGGGCTCACAGCATGCCTTCTCTTGTCCTCTGGGAGCAGTATGGCGTCACTAACCCACCCCCCCTTTGCCTCCCTACTCATACCCCTCTGTACCCCCCTCCCTTACTCCTAACACCACAGCCGTGTCTTTGCGTGCTCCCAGTCTGAATTGCGTAACGACCCTTCCTTTTTTTTTTGCATGATCTTTCCCGCACTTCCTGTTTTGATTCAACTCACTTGGTCGTGTGGCCTGAAAATGAAGACACTCCCACTATTCTGCTGGGCTCAAAGTTGTAAGAAGAAAAGTAACATGCTCCACCTGCTGACAGATAACAGTCACGGTTTGACTCACTCAGGCTTTCATTGCCACGGTGTTGGATGGTTTTCTGGTTTGACTTCAGTAGCATCCTGTTACCTTTGGGGGAGAAAAAAAAATGTCACCTTGAATATAGTAGTTTACTAACAAACCTGACTCCCGGCTCCTTGGTAGAGTGTGATACAGCTGACACACTGCGGCTAGATTACTTCCCACAATCTTGTTTCCTGGTTCTCTTGTAGTTCTCTCTTTCAGATCCTGTTTTCACACTATCATCGCCTTGTTTCACTCCTAGGAGTGACTCAATGCATATCTTTAAATGTCGTGTGATCAGTTTCATTTCTTTCATTTATATATTAGTTCCAAAAAGCCTGCTTATAAATGGGCATGTGCTAAAAAAAAAAAAAAAAAGTTGAAACAAAACTATTTAACCTCCTCAATCCAATCAATCTTACATTTTAGATATTAGGAAAAACTTTTTAGCGTGTTTGGTGTTCCGTGTTCTGCACAAACTAATTCTTTTTGTGCCAGATATAAGCCCACCTGATGCATGTAGGTGAGCTGTGCTTTTTTTTTTTTAATCAGTTTTACTCTACTCATTAACATGCACCCCCACCCCCCCTACCAGGAGTCACTCGTAGAGGTGGAGGAGAAGTATAAGAAAGCCATGGTATCGAACGCACAGTTGGACAACGACAAAGCCAACCTCATCTACCAAGTGGACACACTAAAGGACGTCATAGAGGAGATGGAGGAGCAAATGTCAGAGATGAAAAGGGAGCTGCAAGATAAGTCGAAGGTGACATATGGAGCAATCGGGGATGTGTGAAGAAGCTTATTAACACACCATGTTAGAAATATTTGCACATTTAATGTAAGTACATTTCTGAATATTGATGTGGCTTTAATGTTCTCGCTCTGGTTTCAGGAACTAGAAAGACAAAAGCACACGTGTTCAGTTCTGCAGCATAAACAAGAAGAACTGAAAGAGGGAATCCGTCAGAGAGATGAGCTTATAGAGGTATGGCTGCTCCTGCATTGGGAGAACAAACTGTTTGTGCCAGTGTGACAACATCAGACTTAACTTATGTCAACACCTTGACAAGTGTTGGTGCTTCTGTGCAGGCTGCAAACTAGACTCTGTCCTGCAGGAACCTGATAAGCGATGATTGGCACTGGCCTGCCTCTAGGTCCTCATTCTCTGTCCCTTCTGACATTCAGCTCCGTCTCATTGTCCCATCTGACTCTGAACATTATCTTCCATTCCTTTCCCAGCATTTTCCTCATGAAAATAGTGTCTTCCCTCCTTGTTTCATCCCTTTCTTTCTCTTTCAGTGTTTTCATGTATGTGGTTTTTTTTTGTTTTTACTTCTTCTGTCTTTGTTCCATTCAATTGTTGCTATTGTGTTTTTCTCTTGTATTGTGTCATCTTGTTACTGCTCAACGCCGCTCCAGGAGAGCCAGCGAATGCAGACTAAGTTAGATGCCCTCACCAGGGAGGTGTTTGACCTGCAGGAAACGATAAACTGGAAGGACAAAAAGATTGGGGTAGGAGGTCCCACACGGGTGCTCTGACAGATGATGAGAGGCAAAGGAGCTGGTGGTGCAGTTCAGCCTCCAGACAGAAAGTGTCCATCCAGCTCTTTTGCCTTTCATGCTGTCTCTGCATGATGGAGACCCTTAGGTCTTAGGCATTAGCACCCACCTGGACCCATTCACAGTTTGGATTTTTGCATGTCAAAATAACAGGGTTCCAAGTTTGATCCTGTAACCTGAGCTAACAGTGAAAGTGTGCTGGCACAGTGTTAAAGCTTGCAGTGGACAGTCTGTGAAATAAAAATATCAGGATGTAAAAGAGAAATGTGCATCATCATAAGTGAGTACATATTCTAGCATGACATGCATGTTTCGTCTGTGGATCAGTTCATTTGTTAGGTAATGAAGTCAGATCCTGAATAATGAACGCATCATATTGTAGTTATATGTAGCTTTTAAACGGAGTGCAAAATCAGAAAGAATGACTTCCCTCCTTACAGACACTCATTAGTCCCTGTGCTCTACCTCTTCCTCTCCTCTTAACTCCTTCCCTGTAACTTCTCCTGTGAGCATGCAGGCTTGTCCTCATCTGTGTGTACTGTTTGTTTCTCCATCTACATGTGCACAGTGCATGTTTGTGCATGGAAGATGGGCTGTTTGCATGTGATGTGGCATGTCCGTCCAGAGTCTATCCAACTTCTCCTCTGCCTCTTCTCCTCTCTTGTCTTCTCTTCTCTCGTCCGTGTGGCCAGGCACTAGAGAGGCAGAAAGAGTACTTTGATTGCATTAGGAATGAGAGAGATGAGCTCAGAGATGAGCTCGCTGACATCAAGGGGAAGGCCAAAGCAGGAGAGGTAGGTCCTCCTAAGTCCCACAAGAAAAAAAAAAACAAGCTTAGAGGCATGAGTTGCTGGCCAAAAATGAGTCGTGGCCGTAAACTTACTTTTCTAGCTTTTCCTTCTGTTGGAAGCCAGTTTAATGCTATCAAACCTGCTACTGTGTTCTTTTTCATTTTGCCTTTCTGTTTTTCTTCTCATTTTTATTCTTCATGTTCTTGCCAATGTTTTCACTACTTGCTGGCTCTGCAAAAACTCATATGGTACCATTATGTTAATCTTACGTTTACCATGACTACAGTGCAACCATATCAAATTACTGTTGGATTTACTTCTCAGTGAGGGTATGCATTTAAAAGCCGCTCCATGCAGTCGCCACGGTAACCTACCACAGAAGCACACACACAACAGTCGGCATCTGCCATCCTGTATTCAAGTGGTACAAAAACTGCTAAAATGGTCAAGAGCGACTGCACAAACAAGATTCAGGAAGAACTTTAACAATATTAGATGAAATCCGAGTATTTTAACAAACTTGTTCAAACACAGCCACAATACAACTTTGAATTCCTTGTTATGATTAAAAGACCAGATGTCTATTGTTTGTGCCTTCAGGCTTTGATTGCAACATTATTTCCTAAGTACTGAGCTAAGTACTGTATTTACATGTTTGTCTTTTAATTTCTGGCAACATTTCAGCATCGACTTAGTGTTCAGACATTTGTTTAACGTTCTGTATCACGGCCCTGTTTGTTTGACCTCTTAATGGTAATGAGGAGGGTAGTAACATGGCAAACAAACGCTGGTGTCCTGCTCAGTATCTGTGTTCCCTCCTCACAGAAACACGGGCTGGTCATCATCCCAGACGGCACACCAAACGGAGATGTCAACCATGAGCCTCTGTCCTCAGGGATCACTGTGGTCTCCCAGGAGGCCGCCCAGGTGCTGGAGTCAGCAGGAGAGGGCCCGCTGGGTGAGTCAGAGACATGAGCTCAGAGAGATCAGAGTATTTACTCAGTCTAACTCTTTCAAACAGCTTTACTTTGCTTTAAGGATTAGCGGATAGTGGTTTATTATCTTGATTAGTAATGGAATATTAAGCTCCATTTACATTTATCTAATTTCATCTGCGTGTTGTCAGTGAATTGCTCTGGTAAAATGTGTTTTCCTGCTGTGTTGAAGATGTCAGGCTACGGAAGTTGGCAGAGGAGAAGGATGAGCTGCTGGCTCAGATCAGGAAGCTGAAGAATCAGATGGAGGAAGAGAGACAGAAACACTCAAAGATGGACAGTGCGTACACAGACGGGGAGAAGATGGAAAACGGTACAGACCTACACCTTATTGAGATGCAGAGTAAGTTGACTGTCCCTACCTCGACCTTAAATATGGATCTACATACATGAAATTACCTTTTTAACATTTTTATTCTGTATTCACAAACTCGCTGATGTCTGTTTTCCTCTTTAGGAGATGCCAACAGACAGATTAGTGAATACAAGTTCAAACTTTCTAAGGCAGAACAGGAAATAGGTACAATGGAACAAAATGTAAGTTAATGAGAAAAAACTTCACTATATTTCACATTAAATTATAAAAAATATGATACACAGAGATCAGTAGATGTCAGTTTGAGAGCACTAAGTCACCAGTTTGTTCTCTTTTTGTGTTTGTTTTCAGATTAGCAGACTTGAAGGGCAAGTGTCCAGGTACAAATCTTCAGCAGACAACTCAGAGAAAATAGAAGATGAACTAAAAGCAGAAAAGAGGAAACTACAAAGAGAGGTAAGGATACATAAGGTGTATTTTTATAGCGTGAATCTTGATCAGGCTGGATATAATATCCCCCATCTTTCCCCCCTCTCCACACACAGCTGCGCACATCTCTAGACAAGATCGAGGAGATGGAGATGACCAACAACCACCTAGTAAAGCGCCTTGAAAAGATGAAGGCCAACAGGAACGCACTTCTGTCACAGCAGTGAGGCAAGGCAGCATCACCACAGAAGCCCTTAAACTCGCACCTCAGACCTCTGACTGCCATATTGCGCCTGGAGCACATTTCCTTTTTTTTTTTTTTTTTTTCAGCTGTAACACTTTAAGATTTGTAGCTAACCAAAAAACACTTACAAAACTTGTAGCACAGGCAAAAAAACGGAACTGTCTTTTTTTTTTTCTTTTTTTTTTAAACAGGAAGTTTGTTTCGTCTGGCAAGCCGCCGGTATTTTCAGTGGAATGACTCAGAAACTTAACTAATAAAACTATAAAGTTGCTGGGAGATAAACCTGAGGAAATTTCTCTAGTCACTACTTAATTTTTTCAGAGCTTTGTACTACATCATGTTATCCACAAGATTTTATTTCTCTGGCTGGGTGCTTGGCTGTATTTAGTTTTGTTTTTTTTCGTTGTTTTTTTGTTGTTGTTGTTTTGTTTTTTTTGATATGTTGCATGAATGAGTATAATGATGCTTTTAAACTATTCAACCCTCACGGCTGCTCCTCATGGCCCCTGCACCTTCCCAGCTTCCCCTTACACAGTGAAGTGCCTTTTCACACTATTCACACTAGGAGACTGGGGATCTGCACCGCTCGACGAAACAATAATCGTTTTAACAGGTACAGAATGATGTATTTAAAAAAAAAAAGGTGCAGTCATCGTTTGAAAATATATAGAACCAACTGTGTCTGCTGCGGTTTCATTGAAATGTTTCAAATATTTAAAAGATTTCTTGAAAATAAATGTGTAATTTACAGAACTATACAGTATACAATGTGTATCCTTTCCATGATGTAGTTTTGCATTTATTTAACCCTACCTGTTGTCTTCCCCGTCAACCGTGCAACTTTTGTCTTCCTGGGTCAGTTTTATCTTGTTAGACTGTTTATAAAGCAGAAAATTATAAACCCAATTCTGTGTTAGACCTTTTTAGCCAACTCCATTCCAACTTATTACCATTAAGTTTGACACTTATTTTTGGACATTATGGTCAATAGGCCTCATTTAAATGAAATCGTAGCTCATTTTATGATTTTTAATTATTTCAACTAAATTTAAGATCCGAGGAAAATATGTTGATGGCTTATCAAAAAATATTTGAATTGGGCAGCACGTAATCACACCTGTTGTCTTCCCGGGCTAAAATTAACCCGGTTTAGCAGTTTTTTTTAAAGCATAAAGTATAAATTATCACCCAATTCAATGAAAGTAGTGATGATTATACTTGCAAAGGATGTAATATGAAACCATCCACATGAACCATCAGGCAATTAGACGAAAGAAATCAGTATTTCTGATATAAAAACCCATTTTTAAAACGAGGACAACAGGAGGGTTAAATATTTGAATCAGTATAGTTAAAATGTGAGGTGTGAATGGTATTTTTTCCAAAGTTAATACCCAGTAATATTTCAGAATATTTAATCAGCTGCTATAAGGGAATTTTAAATGTCTGTCGGAAAAGAAAAGGCCAAATTTTGCCCCTTCAAATCTGTAGTTTGGCTCTTTATCCTCTTCTGTTTCCAGACAAGTTAATCTGTGACTGGAATAAGGATACAGGCGTAGTTAGGGATTTCTGTGACGAAGTATAGATCATGGAAATACAATTTTGCAGGTTTCCTTCACTCGTGGAAAATCTGTAGGCGCTGTAGAATGTAATATTCCAAGCTTATACAGGCTTTAGGAACTTGTAATTGTCTCTGAGGTATGTGGAAACACAAATTCAGGTGTTAATTTCCTTCATGCTGAGCTCTGATCCCTCAGCTCAGAGTCTCAGACTGACAGGGGAAGAGTAGATGTAATAAAAGTTAAGCCCGGTACGCTGCCACATTTTAGGCATCGTTATGGGACTCATGACCCAATTCTATTTTTCCTGGCTCCGTGTCCAGAGTCTTACTTTTAGAAAACCATGTGAAGGCTTGGCACTTATAGATAGACCATTCAGAGCCAGGATTTCCTCTGACAGAAACTCCTCATGGAAATATGATTTGCACAAAAAAAGTTTTCATACAAAAGTTTTTATTTACAACACAAATGTTACATTGAGTACAAAAGAGCAGCACGTAGGGTTGATCTTTTAGTCCGATTCAGCACCTCTCAAACACTTTATAGAGGTCGGGTAAGTTGGCTATCTGCAGCACGGTGCCGTCCTCGCTCAAGCGCTTTTGAGGACTGAAGAGGGATCGGAAAGCTTTGAAGATGACGTGCTCGACTTTCCAACGCCACGAGTTCAGCTCAGCATCCTGAAAGAGGAGCGTAACAAATCCGTCATCAGTTCAACTCTTTGTCATTAACGTGTTACGTTACGAGTGCACACATATTCTGATAAAACTGATAATAGAAGGCGTTATTGAACACGTGAGCTCCTCCACACCTGCTCCTCTCCCGGCTCCGCCTCCAGGATGTACTGCTTCCTGATGGAGTAGAAGGCGCTGCACTCCTTGCTGAAGTCTCTGAAGCACTCCTTCTCATTGTCCCAGTTCACCTGCACAAAAAACCACAGAGCAAAAAAAACCTTCAGATGCAGTTTATGTTTCCAGAAACATTTCTTCAAAGGGAGGAGACTAACAAGAACTTTCACCTCAGTGGCCAAGCGTAGGATGAACATTGGGAGGCCCTCCATGACGGGAGTGTACTTATCGAGCAGTAACGGCAGTCCTATCAGATTTCCTTCCTAAAATGTGCAAAAAAATTGAAATTGAACCTCAAAGCTTCGGTCTTTAAGAGTACAAGATAGTATTTCTGCCCAGTGGGCGTATACTGACCTGGTCTATCTCCATGGAAAAGTAGTCCTCCAGCATCTCAGATTTGTTTTTCAGGAAGTCTACTATGTACTGAGCCAAGCCTTCTTTGGGTCCATCATCCTCTGTCCAGCCGCTCTCCTCAGACTCCAGAGCCAGCATGGCCAGGTCATAAAGCGGTGCAGGTGTCTAAATTCACACAATTGTCCATTTAAAAAATCATAACCTGTACAACATATTCAGATTATTTACAATCTAGACTCGATGTTACTTACAGATAGTTTTAGTACTCCGAAGTTCCCAAAGTCATAGATCAGTACTTGGTAGAAAAGCTCCTGGCTGCGACAGGGGAAAAAAGGAGTGAAATGAGATAATAAGTGGGGAATGAAACATCTGCAGTGAGCTGTGTGTGTTTGCTGTGGCTCTGACCTGAGTTTGCTGGTGTTGAGCAGGTACAGTTTGGTGTGATGCTGGATCAGAGTCCACTGAGGATTGACGCAGCCCACGAACGAGTGATTCTGCAGCATCTCCTGAAGTCCTGCGCACACAGGTAGAAAAGTAAAATGATCGATAAGTATAATAAGATTTATAATTGTTCTATTTTCAGCTTTTAAACTTGACTTATTTAAAGTGGAAGGGTTTATTCTTCCATTGTACCTTTGTGTGTGTTCTCTGTGATCTCAGTTCTCAGTTCTTTGATGCTGTTCAGTTTGATAACTCGTCTCTTGGACGTGGCTGCAACCATCTGGTCCTCTTCTTGTTTTTCCTGCTGCTGCTCTGTCCTTGGCCGCTTCCTGGTTCATAATAAAACACACAAACACACCGCTGTCACACACCCCACACACACACACTGCATGTTCACTTCATAATATTTAATGCTAGGAGCCATAAACCCAGTCAGACATAACTCCGCTTACAGTGTGAGAAACATTTTACCACACAATTAATGAGAGGCAAATACTCGTCTTAATTAAAGCAACATGACAAGTTATGTGTGCAATACAAAAATCTGGCCACTTGGGGGCGAAAGAAATGCACAAATTGCCTTCAACATATCATTATCTTATATTTAGTTGTTATGACTAAGTAAGAAAAAACTGCCAATTTGTAAATCCAGCAGACATAAAGCAACACTGGAAATTATTTGGAATCCTTTGTCTAGCCACCTGGTAAATGTGAAACTAATATTTACTTCCTTTTTTCTGATTTTAGTGTTTACCAGCTCCTTATGTCTGGGTCTCTAACTGCTAGTCTTCAGCAGCTGCTCATTAACATTGTCTCTTTGCTGTATTGTGCTGAGCAGGTTGCCCGCAGCAGGTTTATCAGGAGCTTTTTTTTTAAAAAAAAAGAAAATAATTGCCAGCTGCTGAAAACAGGGTTAATGAGAGCTGGGGAGGCCTGACTGCACTGTAAAAAAAAAAGTAAAAACACTGAGCTAAAAGCTGCAAATACACTGTTAGTAAAGAAAGTATCAATTAGCTGGACTTTAAATTAATCTTTCAAAAACACAAACTGTCATACTGACCACCTATAACCTGCTGATGTGCTAAAGGTCAGTGATATTTAGTTACTGATTGGCCCGAGGGTAGATTACTTAAGTTATAAGGGAGGGATGTTTACTTTACTACACTCTTCTTCATACTCTCTTACGCAACTGTTTTTTCTGCTCTTCAATGTTCACGTCTGCTTGCCCTGCACTTACACAATCAACACTTTTTCTGACTTGTGAAAGAATCATCATAATTACTCACTATGATATAAAAATGATGTGAAGAAATACTGCGTAAAGCCACGCCACATAAAGGAGCGCTGACATGACTCACGACTCGCATGACACACTACAGTTTGACTTGATTTACACGCCACTGCCCACTGTCACAGGAAATCACCTTTGAGCATCGTGAGCACTGACGCTGCCCTCTTTGTCGTTTTTTGGCACCTCTGCCTCCTGTTCATCCAGGGCCTGCAGCATGTCTGCGTCATCTGTCTCATCCATGTCTATGGTCCTGCTTGTGGCCTCCCTGCTGCTGCTGCTGCTGCTGGGACCAGCAGGTTCAGGGTCAGGAGGCGGCTTTTCTTTTGGCAGGAGGAAGGCGTCCAGCTTCTGAGCCCGACAATCGGTCCTCACCATCTGATGTGCGTAGACTCGCTCTCCCGCCTCTGCTGTGGTGCTGGAGGACTTCACCTCACTGCCACCTGACACTGACAGCCCCGGCAGCAACGTCTGGACAAACACACCAAAAGTTTCTGTCATCATACACTGACTGGTGCAAGAAAGTGGTCACGCTTCTGATTGATGATCTTCAGGAAGAAAAGCTCAGCAAGAACATGTTACCCTAATAAAATATGGAGACCTTATCAATGATTGCTGTAATAATATCAGCGCATTTACAGAGATAGTCATCCAGACATATCATACCTGAGTGAAATATGTGCGTGAGGAGTTGGAGCCAAGCAGTTTGCTCTCGATGTGCTTCTGAACGCTCTCAATGACGCTGTCTTCATGCAGGAAATGCACCTCATGTTTTGTGGGATGGACGTTCACGTCTACATTCTGCGGGGCGATCTCCAAGCTGTGATGATGAGAAAGAATCCGAGAATATAGAAAATGCATTTTTCAACAATGTAGAATACAGACAAATGCACCTGTAGTTACCTGAGATAAAGAAAAGGGTGTGAATTCTTAGGTAGGTATGCGGCGTAAACCGTCTCGATGGCCTTCTTCAAAGCACTCGACTCCACCAGACGATCTGCGAGATAACGGATCACATTCTCCATTTAAAAAAGCGCTAAACAAGATTAAACGACGTTTACCAGTGAAGCTGCGTTTCCACGGCACGTACGGTTGATGAAGAGGATCAGCATGCATTTCTTGACCGAGTAGTTTGCGTTTGAGATGTAGCCTTTCATCTTATAAGCGAGCTTCAGATCCTCGCAGCCGACCTCGATCAGCTCCCTGGGAACATACCACAAAGCCAGTCATGCAGTCAGTCTTAAAGGTGATAAAAAGTCACATATTGTAAATGAAAAGCATCAAAGCCTTTTCTTTCTTTTATTTGATTAATACCTGCTGACTGCATTGCCAAACACTCCTCGAATATTATCCACCACAGATGCATTGGGCAGAGTCCTCACGTCAGCCACAGTCTCTCCTTGCTGGAAAAGAAAAAGGAGAGCGTTAAAACAGACTGTAAAGAAAGATGTGCTTGAAGTAGCTAGTTTCCTGCAGTAGCTTTGTTCTAAGTCAAGTATTTATTAAAAAAAACGAGAAAAAAAACACACCTTCTTGACAGAGAAGCTTTTCCCTGAATTGTGTATGGCGTACCTGCAAAATAGCATGCTTGATGTGAGTCTGGATAAGAAGTTATCCAAACAAAATGATGTTCATCAAAAAAACAAAAAACAAGCAGCTTTCATGAGACACAAGGAGAAAAGCTCTGACCTGCTGACCACCTCTACGATCCTGGAGTACTCATCACTGGGGCTTTTTAAAGCTTTCCTCCTGGTGGATACATTATAGAAGAGGTCCTCCACCTGCGGACAAGACAGGAAAACTTGTAATGTTCTAAAACATCTGTTAACTTCATCGTGTAGGAGGTGTAATGGTACAAAAACTCACTATGATTTGTGTTCCCTGGTTTCCGGCACAGGGTTTAGGTGGGCCTTTTAGTTTGCCATCACTATAGTTTGCTCTGCATAATAACAAAGTGAAAGAAGTGTTTCATCAATAAAAACTCCATCATCCTGGTAAGTTTATTAACATGCATGAGGAGCCAATATTTAAAATGTAACCATACCTGTAGGCACACTTGGCATCTGCTGTCTTTGTTGTTATGGTCACATGAGCAACGTGGCTTATACTAGCAAGAGCCTGCATACAAGTAAGCAGACAACAGGTGTGTCAACATTTTATACAGTATGTGTGTAACTGAAGGTGGGAATCGCAGCTGACGGAGCCGCTCACCTCTCCTCTGAATCCATAAGTCGCAATAGCCGAGAGGTCCTCAAAAGTCTGGAGTTTGCTCGTGGTAAACCGTTCACAAACGATTTCCATATCTTCTCTCTGCATCAGAAGAAAGATGGATATCCTGGTCAGTCAGAGAAAGCAACAGAGTTTTTTGAAAGCCACACAGGTGAAAATCATATTAACCCCGCTGGAGTCTCTTATGTGTGTCCAAAAGAGGCAACTATTCCCATACACCAACATCTTAAGATCTATGCTCATACATTATGGTCTATTTGAGCAAGGCCCTGTTGTACAGCTGGTGCAGTGTATGACATCAATGTAACAGCTGTGGTAAATATTAGATGGGTGAAAAGGCAGCACCGGGACACAAGAGACTGAATGAAAACAAACACAGTCTGTGAACCTGAAACTGACGCAAACTAGTGGCGACATCAACTGTAAAGGGGCCAAACTTAATCAGGTCATGTGATTACATCTAAGCCAGACATTTTCATTATACAGACATCACTGAAGCCAACTGGACAGTGTGCACACAGGTCAATTGCGAGGGGAATGAGATGTATCACCCTGACGCCAGTGCCGTTGTCCTGAATCTGGAGGAGCTTCAGCCCGCCGTCCTTCGCCGTCACCTGGATGTTGGTGGACTTGGCATCCAGACTATAACATGTCCAAACACAAACTGTAGTTATTACACAGCCCTGTTGCTTTTAATGTGGAGTTATCCACTCAGTCTGCAGTGTCGCAAATTAATATAAGTGTTGTTAAGCTGCTTTGCCTCAAACGTGATGTAAACACCGGAGGCTACTGCACCACTGTCACCTGTATTAGTCCCACCGCTGATTGTGTGAGACAGTAGTTCAATATCTAACTTTACCTCACGTTATAAAATCAACTGCATTATGTAACTTAGGCTAGTTAGTTACCAGTTTTCAATCATTTCCTTCACAGCATTGGCAGGACGCTGGATAACTTCTCCTGCAGCTATCCTGTTGACAACAGTCTCGTCAAGCCTCCGGATAACTCCTGCCATGTTTCACAGTGCTGCTCGCTCAGTTTCAGGGCTGTTAAACTGCACAAAATAAACCAATCAAAATATCAAAAAAGGTGCATATTCAACCCAAAATGTAACATCGCCACTAGTGCTAAGAAACCGGGGCATGCATGAGATCAGAGATGACGACAAGGTAAGAGCTCTCACTCCCCCTCAAAATGTATCATGTCGTTATTCTCGCTCAATAACCGCTCTATGTGTGTCACTGAGGAAGTTAAACCAACTATTGTACCTACAGAAAAGCCACAGTGATATAAAGTTGACGACTTAATGTCATTTATGGCAGTTATTTAAACTTTTTTTTCTAAGTATCGACAATTTTCTTACGCTCAAGTGATTCATCGTCTTATACCTAGACGATCTTCGATGATACAGCGCGGGTAAAATGACGCGGACGCGCTTCATGGTAAACCCATACCAGCAAAAGATATCGCGAGATTAACCAGTTTGACCCAAACCATGATATTTCCCTAAATTTAACCAAGCTGTTTTGTGCCTATACTTAACCAGACTTCACCCACACCGTTGTCACTTCATAAAACATAATTATTTTAGCACAATGAAAAAACAACGCGTGTAGATCTCGCGAGAGCCCCGCAAATCTAGGCACGACCGGAGACAACGTGGGTCAGCGCCTGCTCTTATAAATAGAAAAACACTGCTGAAAGTCTTCCTAAATATTGTGGTAGATTGAAGCGTCTATATATACAGCGCTCCTGCTTATTAACCACAAATCATTTACATCCATAGATACAGCACACACTGATGTCTGAAATGTGATTTGCTTTCCACATTATACATTTTGCCACAAAGCATAAGAGAATAAAAGTGTATATCAGTATCATTTCTGATAGATCTGTATAAGCTTGTAATTCATGTTAATAATAAACAAACCAATTTCTCATCACTGTAATTTTACCACTATTTCTTTTGATCTGTGAGTGCTGATAACGCCCTGATTTAGTAGGTGTAATCTCTGCTATGTGTCTACATAGGCAAAAATGTAAAGTAATCGGATAAAGTGAATTGTCACCCTGGGGAAGGTATCTTTTTGTTATGCTTTCAGAGAGCTTAAAGGTTGGGATCAATTGCAGAGCAGCACCTGTAAGCCATGGAAAAATTCCAGGTCATTTAATCTATACTCAATGCTTTCATTTTTACATGGCCATACAGTTTTACTACCTTACCCTCTTCAGTATGTTCACTTACAAGGGCTTCAGTGTAATCTTCAACTGTGGACATAGTTGGCCAGACTGCTTATGTGTGTGCATTCCACACAGAGCCACATGTCTTTTGAGGGGATTTTTACCAGCTGAGCTGTGGTGGTCCCAAAATCTGCAAATACAAATAATGTTCTCTGAGATTTTTTTCTCAGATAAAAACTAATCTAAGCTATACTTGCTAATGTTACAGTAGGGGCCAAAGTTATGTTGCTAGGCTGCTAAACTGTGGCCTCAGGCTGGATGACCTCACCAGAATAAAATGTTGTAAGTAGGCTGTCCAGGGAGTGGCGCTATTTGGATGTCATGACCAAGCAGTACGTCAATGCTGTCCCCTTGACAAACGCACTATAGTCAAATACCTGCAGCTGGAAAATAAACTGGACAATTGGGGAGTTCAGTGTCTCCCACTCTATCTGAAAATCCAAAATAATCAATTCAACCATTGTAGAGTGGTGTTAGAATTTATATTTATTATACATATTCAGAAGATAATTGGCATATTCAACAGTCCTAATTCTCAAATATCTTAGTAAATGTAGGTAGAGTTGTAAGAACAGAATATGAGGATACAATGTAATGGTAATAATGTCCTGTTTTTTCTGAAAAGTGTTACTGCCATGTTAATCAGGCTCTTTGTCTCACTGCCTCTGCAGAGGTTAAGTATGGCAACCTGGTTGAAGGAATATGATCTTATTTATAATTTAGAAAGCTTATGTCAATGTTTGAGTTGTGAAATCATGCATTGACATAAGACTTCTGACCTGTTTCCCTCCTGACCTGGTAAATCCAATCACATTCCTGGACAGCCTCTGAACAAGGGAAACTGGCTGTTTCTGTATAACCTACACTTCCCTTTACAGAAAAATACAAACCCTCCACTGGAGAACTTTGAACGCTAACTTGACACAGTTTACTACTGTAGTTTAGAAGCTCATTGTGCCGCTCTTTGAACCTTTGCCAACAACTATTCAGTGCCACAAACCAGCTAACCACAGGCAGACGCAAACACAGATCACAAAAGCAAAAAGAAAACCAGAAAGGTCACTGAAAGTGTGACGGGAAGTCAGCTTGGAATTACAGACAAGGGGCAAAAAGTGACTCTCTTAAGTGTCCTTACTTTGCACATTTGTTACATTCAGTGATCTGCTCATTCAGCTGTGTAGGCTCTTTTTGCAGCTGAATCCCAGGGTTCAACGAGGAGTGATATAATTGAGACGTCAAGCACATTTTCCTGCAACAGCAATGCAATCACTGAGTCCAGATGGATGTATTTATTATACCTCACCATGGCATCGATCATGTACTGTTCAAGTTGCTCCACCTCTCCGTTTAGGTGCCGGTGGAAACACCGGTCATTGTTGTGTCTCATCAGACATTAAATGGAGGGATATGATGTCTATCCTGAGACATCTGTCTCTGACTCAATGCAGGACGTTCCAGTATGTGCTGTAGCTGCAGGATGTGCCACAGGATACAGTACAATAGACCTGGAAAGTAATCAGGAAAAACAAATTGATTGATGAAGGACAACAATGCAAAATGTAAAGCACAGTTGCTATGGCCTGTTGTTGCTGTCATCTCTTCTACAGATTGCGACTGTTTAAACAGAGCTGCCACTGCCACTCCTGTAGTGACCTGCCACTCACGATCACAGGCACACACGAGCACACATGCTAAAGTGATTGCACACATATTTTCAGGTGCAGACAAGCACGCACACACAGAACATAATGTCAAACTGTGCCTGAACAGGACTCTAAAAGGAGATCTCATTAAAGCATCCAGTACAAATCTCTTATAGTAGCCCACAGACACAGAGCTGAGTACACTCCTAAATAAACAAACACTGCCAACGAGCTATATGACAGTCAAATCAGATACAAATGGACTCCTGCTGATTAGTCCAGTCATTGTGTGTATTGAGGTCAGCACCCAATCGCAGCTTCATGTGCACATGATCTTCAGATCAAAAGGGAGATACCCATCCAAACGTACCCTCATTATAAACACAACCTGGACCCATTCCACATCTCTCTGCAGCTGTGTGTCAATAAGCAGCTGACATACATGCCACACTGACAAGAGCCTTTTGTTTCTACTGGTGCGGTTTTGTCTCACCTGTGTGTTTATGTCTGCGCCTTTTTCCACCAGCGAGGTGACGATCCCTGGCTGGACACCCTCAGCTCTGACAAAGATGTGGGGCGATGACTGTCATTACACTCAAAGACAGGGGGGCTGAACAGTAGAGAAACTAAATGTTGTGAGAATACAGTCATCTGTGGAATTTGGCATGGCCTCTCCAAGGGACAAATATAGAAGAGCCTGTTTTTCCTCTAATGATAAGGGAGGTCTCTCATATATTAACTACTTGATTAAAATCTAATTAATTCTCCTCTTCTCTTTGTTTAGGATTTTTTAAATGTCATAATAACTTCTGAATCACTGTTTAATATGCCCCTTAAGGGCTTTGTGTCATAGCCAGTCATCACCACATAACACTTAATGTTCCCGTCTAAGTGTCTTGACTTGCACTCATTCGTAACTGTGCTAATTCATCATCCTCTTAATTCTACCTTCATCATGTCTCTGGGTGAGCATGATCTCACCTCCTTGAGAACTGCTGAGACTTCCTGTGTCGCTCCATCAAATGTTGCATTCAGGAATGGATTCTGCAGCTGCTGCTCTTCCTTTTTCTATTGTTTTCCCATCCTCTTCCTCTCTTCCTCCTCCTACTTTCCCTTTATCAGCACCAAAAAAAGCCTTGAGACATGTTATAAACAAAACATGTACACATACTTTCCTTGGTAAATGCAAGGTAGTGGTAGAAGTGGAAAAGTTTAACAGCGACTGTTCACCTAGTATTACTGACCAAAGATACACATTATTACATTTTTAAAACTGTAGATAATAATAATAATCTGTAGATATAGTCAGCTCCATATGGATTATAATGAGGCTAATAGTCTGTAGCAAGGCTAGCTGCTCTGTCAGGCTTTTATTGAAGACACAGTGGTGCTTTCAGCTACATGCTAATGCAGCATGCTAACATGCTCACAATAAGAATACCAACATTCTGATTTTTGAGTTTAATGTTTACCATGTTCACTATATTAGTTTGGCATATTAACATGATTACTCATTAATGCAAAACAAATTGCAGCTGGGGCTGATGGGAACACCATTAGTATTGCAGGTATTCAGTCATTGACCAATGTACTGGACACAATAAAAATGTGTGAATGGAACATAAAGTTAGAAAATCACCAGTGTGATAACAATTCATTGGTTCAGTAGTTGTTGAGACATTTCAGTCAAAACCACAAATGTCAATTTCGTGGCATCAAAGAAAATGTCATGGGAAATGTTTTAGCCTGCACCAATGGGGTAAACCCACCTTTTTACAACCTGTTTGCACATGTAAGTGCTCACATTAAAACACCAGTCCAGCCGCACCCTCCATTTAAAGTTATGCTTTAAAGCACTTTGTGTTGAGCTACTGCTTTTAGGACATAAAGTTATCCTTGGATTTCCTGTATTTCTTTGTAAATGTCATTTGGTTCTTATGTTATTCCCTTAAACCAAATGTTTAAAGAATATCAAACACACCAGCTATAGTCTATTAATATATGGCCATCGCAGCCCAAGCCCCCCAGGTTGGCACCACACCTACACACCTGCACTGTACATGTTTGATGTAGTTATTCAACAGTATCAAATCTTTGGGAAGCACATATACAGTAAAACATCTTAAATCTGACCCCAGTGCTGTTATAAGAGTATGTACAACAGACATAAACAGTAAGAAATATATCTCTTATAACTTTTAGTATGCGTAACTTATTCTACAAGGCCACCCACCATGTAGATGCAGTTATCAGTTCAATTTAATGTACTCTGGAATGTGTTTACCACAAGGGATACTGCGTTTTTGTTCACCTTTCACAATCGGGTGACATTGTGTTATCACACAAATCATATCAGTTACACTGTAAGTTTATGTGAGAGTCAAACATTCCTAGAGATGTCTTATGAAGGGGGTGGGGTGGTGGTCACAGTGTTTGGATCAAGTTCATGTTTCACAATCGAAGCTGTCATTCAGAAAAACCAAAAGGCAGATAACAAATGTGTGTTTTTCTGAAAGCTGCAGAGATTAGAAGAGTTAGAAGAGAATTAGAAGAGTCCAGCAGTGAATGCTGCCCAATGGTATGTGATGTAGCAACTATCGATTAACTCAGTGAACATTAATTATGATGTTTCTATTCCAAGTGCTCTTCTGTGTGCCTTGGGTGGTGCCAGAAGGAAACAATGAGGAATTGTCTTCATGTCTTCACTTGAGCAGCTAAGTTGCATCACTTCCTTTACTTCAGTGACGTCGGATTCCATCCTCACGAGGCTATTTTAGGTCTGAGTGTGGAGCAATCCTTACAGGGAAAATCACAGTATTTTGTCTCTCTCTCTCTCTCCTTCCAGGGTTTAACAAAACATGCAATATAAGGTCCTATCTTGGACTCCCAGATGGCCTTCCTCCAACTTCAAAGCTTGGTTTCGACATAAGCCCTCGCACTATTTTTGTATCACAGAGTTACACCCTGTCTGGTAAGAGGTAAGCTCATCTCAGTCTGCGGGCATTATTGTAAATAGTGCTGGAAATTTTTTTAGTGAACCATGAAAAGCTACAAAAGATTGAATGTTAGCACCATGTTGGCAGAGGGAGCTTCTCCTGCAAGCTTTGCTCTGCTCTTTTGTTTGTGTTATTCAACTGAACCTCTGTGAAAAGATGACAGTCTTTATAGTATTAATCGACCTCACCCAGTGCCATCAGTGTTTGTTGATGTACTGTCACAATAAGTAGGTTGAGGTTAAGACATAAACAGGTTTCCTTTGTTACCATTGAGACTTAAATCAAATACCACACGGTTTGTATCTTAAAGTCTTTTTCTTTGAATTCAAAATGTTAAGCAAGGATTATTATGTTTGGCTGGCCATTCACCGTGTAATGATAGATGTCCTGGTACAAGTCAATGAAAAGGAGTCTATTATGGGGCCTATGGCAGCATCGGTTAATGGATTAATAAATGTTGAATAAGTCATAAATAAGTATAAATCAAGAGACCTTTACAGTTCAAGAAAAGGCTGGAGGACATTTTACTTTTCCTGTAACTCTAGACACATTTCACATGAAGTGCTCTTTACAGTGAAAATCTTACAACCAGCTATCACAATGACATTTACAGTAATTATCTCCGTGACATTTAATGACAATTACTCAGGATTTCTCAATGTCTACAATTACCCTTTTCAAAATACCAGTAAATCTGGTTGTGGGGATTTTAGTATACGCAGTAGTTCGACATTAGTAATGAATCATGTGGTTGTTCAACTATGGAATATGCACCAATGAAGCACAATATGTAATGAAATAACATTTAAACAAAATGTTAACTGAGGGCCTTAAGACCCTCATCTCTTCTTTCCTGATTGCGCGTTAGTGGTATTACCAAACAAATCTGCATTAACTCAAACTACCACCAAGTTATTGCCTCTATTGCCAATAAACTGTGGGCTCCCTAAAGCTGTCAGTCTGATTCAACTTAAGGGTTTGGAAGATACAGTGTCTGAAACGCCCTCGGACCTCTCATCATTTATGTGACTGTCAAAAAAAACAATCCAACCCAATCCCGACTACTTCAAGCAGCGATTGGCCGGGTGTTCTAAGTTAAGAAAATAAACAGTATTTGTAGCCTACTTCTATCTCAAGCCCTCTCCCTTTTCCATTTTTTTTTGCACATTTTGTGCACATTTTCTCATGTATACAAATGAGTGAAACACCTTTGAGGAAGGTTGTGTTATCCACATTTGAACATTTATCAGATTTCACTCATCTCAACAACAGCTGAATTTTGATCCTGCCTTTGAGTGTTAGTATTTCAAACACCTTTAAACACCTTTGCCTTAAGATGTGGTTGGAATTCAAATTGTACAAACCTCTGGTGAGTATACTGAAACCTTAAGTGTAGTTGCCCACTTTATGCAAGTGGTATCCAACCTTCTTTATGTCTTCTTTTCACTGATTTTTCTACAAGATAGTTTACCTTGTTTTTTTAACTTAAGGTGGTACCAAATTCAGTTATGTCATCATCACCAAACTGACCCTTATTTACCTTTCAAACATTACTGTAATGTTTATGAAATTAGTAAGATTTGCATAAATTTGATAGAAGATCCTCTTTTTCAGCCCTGCAAGAAGCAGCAAGAAAAAGGTATTTGTTTCTGTATGATGAAAATGTCTCGTTATCTTCTAAATCAACACACCACCTTTCCTGTCTTTCTCACTTTGAAAAGCTTTAAAGTCAAGAGTTTCCTTTCTTTGCTTTATCAGCATGTCACTCTTTTCTGTCCAACTGCCCAATCCAGTATTCCCCTGCCTTCCAGGTAAAGGAAAACAAAGACAAATAACATCTGGAGAGGCAGCTGCTTGATGAGCTGTATTTATGGACATGGACTCCTTCTACTATAGCATGACTTCTGTGGAAACAGGTTTAGACAGAAACAAAAACATAACGTTTGACTTGTCTTTATGTATGCATTGCAAAAACATACATTTAACTGTTTTTTTCATTCTCTCTGAAAGGTGGACGGCTATTTCTTCTGGAATAAACACATGATTCAAGACTTTATCAACATTAAGGTAACACACAGAAATACAGAGAGGCACGACTTATGGTTGTTTTTCTATTACTAGAATATTTGAAAATTGCTGACAAAGTCATAATATTTTTTCACTATATTTTTATTACAAGCGTTTGCTCATAGAGCAGAGCTGGCCCTGCTGGGTAAACTTGTCAGTTGCATGAGCAGATGATTATCAGGGCTTAATCACAAGAGTATGAAAATACTTGGTGAATAGAACTGTTAGGACATGTTATGAAAGATTATCTGCTTTGGAAACAGAAAAATCTGTGGTTGCTAGGTTTTTAAAAAAAATCACTTTTTGTTGTATAGTTACCCAGTTTTAGGCTGTGTGATAATTTGCAATCTGGCATCCTCAATTTTTTTTTTTCATTTGGAGTTTGGCTAAACTTACCAACCGATTTATTAACTCTTTATAATCATTTATAGTTCATATCTGACTCTTTTTTTTTTATTTAAAGGATGACATATAGTTGTTCTTTTCAGATTTGACACAATGATTTTAGGCAGAATAGAATACATATTAAAAGACAAAACAAGATAACAGGCTGTGACGCAGAATAATGTTTGAGTAGTGCAACATATGCTTTATACACACATATCATTAATTAGCCACTTGGCTGTTTTATCACAGTCGTTAAAAGCAATTCAGCAGCTGTGAACAGATAACAGATGTGCAGGGTTCAGCGTGGACACAGAGCTGTGAGGAGCAGAAGTGAATAGACTGTGGAGCTTTAATCGAGGCGGGGCGACATTTGACGACGGTAGTTTTTCTCTCTCTCTCTCTTTCTTTTCGCTCAGTCTCAAACATTCTCGCCAACATGCCTCAAGCATGACAATAAACTGGTTTAGCTGGGTGACGTGGGGAAACCGATGGACCTAAAACTTTAAGCGAGTCCCACCTGGACTAGAAGCGCGATATGTTGTGGAAAAAAACATGGTGAAGAGAGCAAGATGACGAAACTTTGAGGAGTAAATATCATAAAGGGTAAGTTTAACAAATAAAGCCGGAGCTGTACGATAGTCCGTTATTGACCGATGTTTATATTATGGAGGATAAAGTGTGACATATGGCAAGCGTCTCTGACGTGGGCTTCATTGTAATCTGATGTTGTTGAAACGTTTAAGGCCGATCAGTGGGCTAAAAGATTTGGACTCTCACAACTTTCATACCAGTAACTCTTTATTCCCTGAAGCGTTTGCTCTGTATCTCCAATGTTGTTTTCTTAGATTCCTGTATGGACTATTTTGTGGTTATATGTCTATATGTGATGTTTTACATGAACTTGCAAATGGTAACTTGAGTTTTTGGCCAGAGGGAGGAGCCACACCCATAACCATCGATCCTGTGGTTACATCTTCTCCCATTCATCATACAGTTTTTTTTTTTTTTATACTAGTATAGTGTTAGCTGAGAAGATCCTTGAGATAAAGGCTCTATTTCTTGTTAGATGAATAATGTCCAGAATTGAGTTGTCTTGCTGGCTGCTATGGTTGGAATACATACTATGACATGAAGATTGTTTTTGTCTGATATCATTATATGGCAAAATCACATGAAATTGCCAAATTGATAAATAATCCAATTATCCGTCTTCCAGTATTGTGCATAACATCTGACAGAACATTTGCAACATGTGAAACGGAAACTACAATGACTTGTTTCATAGTTTCAGTTACTGTTTATTTGAAATTAATATGGACCACTGAATTTTATGAAGTGAAGACATGGCGTGATCGATACACAATACACTTCTAGTTAAAGATAATAACCAATGACATAGACTTTAAGGAGGCAGCTAATGATTATTAGTAGATTACTTCTACTTTTTAATTTCTAGAGTATTCCTTTTATGATTTGGTCAATAAAATGACAGATAATGGTGGAAAATCCCCATCACAAGTTCTCAAAACCCAATGTGATATGTGGATGTAAAAATGTCTTGTTTTGTTTGGACAAGCAGTCAAAACTCTTAACATGTTCATTTTACTGCTGGAAATCTATTTTTGAAAAAAGGATTTAAGTGATTGTAAAACTTATTACAGGTAAATTTGCTTCCATTGTTAATCAGCTACAGCTTTAAATAGATGGCAATCTTATTGTGTTGTTTGGTGACCCTGAAACAAATGTGTGATGTGAAAATGATTATGTACAATAAATGTATTCTCTGTCTCTCTATAGCCAACAACATGGCACGTCGCTCTCAGTGTTCCTCTGCTGGGGATAACCCCCTAGACCCCAACTACCTCCCTCCTCATTATCGGGAAGAGTACCGCTTGGCTGTTGACGCACTGGTTGAGGAGGACTTGGAGGGATACTACGACGTCCTCCAAAAAGCAAATGTGGTGGACTTCCTGTCCAGACCTGAGATTCACTTTATTCGGAGCTCTGTTCAGGTGCCTCAGCAGAGCAGCCAGAAGGAACACCATTTTCATGACACTGGGGGAGATGGTTCCTCAGACACATACTGGCCGATCCACTCGGACCTGGACCCACCGGGCCTGGACCTTGGCTGGCCAAACCTGCATCACTTCAATGTACCCACAGAGGTCACCACTCTGATTAACCCCCCAGAGCCTTACATGCCGAGTATCAAGGAACAGGCGCGGAGACTTATTAAGAATGCTCAGCAGGTCAGTCTTTCACTTTCTCAATGGGGGTGGATTTAGACCTTTCTTTGAGATATCACGCTCATAACAGTTTTGCTTTCATATCGTCCTTGTTTGTTGCTTTTATCTCTGTAGGTGATTGCCATAGTGATGGACATGTTTACTGATATTGACATGTTTGCGGATATTCTCAATGCTGCCATGAGGAATGTTGCCGTCTATGTTATTTTAGACGAGCAGAATGCACATCACTTCACCAACATGGTGTCCAACTGCAGAGTAAATCTACAGAGCATCCAGGTGAGTCCATGTTGTTTTATAAAATATTTTGCATTTTGAGCTGTAATAAAACTGTATTGTTATATAAAAACACAACAGAAACAGATTTAAGTTCCATTACCAATCCAGGATATTACGTTTGCTTCCCTTCCCCTCATATCCTCACAGTCAGCACAACCCATAACCCCACCCACCACAGAGGCTCCAGCTGTTTTTTGGAAAGGTTTTAAACTCTGAACCTGAAGTTTTTAAAAGCAGAAGTGTACATACTTTGAAAGTTGAATGAACTCTTAACTCTCTCTTGTGACTGCAGTAACATTTCATTAACTCATTTTATATTCATCACTCTTTGACTACTGTTTGACTACAGAACACAAAAACACAAAATATGTCGATGTGCTATTACAGTAGGTTTGTACATAATTTAGTGATAAGAATGATGATATTCTATATTTTCCTTTTTTATCAACAATTCCCACAGAAAGACTAAAACCAACAATGAACTGATCCTAATAACAAGTATTGACAAAAGCCTTACTGTATTCCTCTGTGTTTTAAAGCTCACATGATTGACCCACACTGCTGCACTTCCTGATATGTACCTTCATTACAGTGAATATGGACACTTAAGTTTATTTTGAGTAAATCAAACATACACTGCCCTGTTGCCATAATCTCTCACTATTTCACCAAATGTGTATTAATGTGCAGCTCAAAGTAGTCCCCAGAAAATGTGCTATTAACTCCTGTTTGAGTAATGTTTTATAAAAACTATGATAGCCAGCTGATATTTTTTTTTTAAATGTCACCTTAAAAAAAATAAATTGTTTTTTAAGATTTATTTCTTAAGTAGGAACAGATGTGCTTCGGGCTACATGTCACAGATTATGGAAATTGCAAGGCTTTGAGAGATGAGCCAACACACTCTTAGTTTCTGTCTTTTCAGATGTTGACAATACGAAAATATATCACCAGCCTTATCCTTTAACTCTATCCATACTAACTGAATTTGTGAAGAAAAGCACAAGTGCAGTAGCTTCAGTACAATTGTTGGTAAAGGTGACTCCGTAATACAAAATATATCAGTCTTTTCTTTCCAAACATCACATGGATCTCCAATTGGCTTGACAGAACTAACAATCGTATTATACATTTGCTAGAAATGTTAAAATCTAGACAGTGAACATTATATTTAAGAACTTTTTTATTTTCATCCACCAATGTCTGTCAAGTCTGTGTGTGTTATGTGCCTCTTGTATTTGCCTGTAATACTATTTTGTATTTGTTTTATATGGTTGCTTAGATGGACATTAGTCATGTGGATAAATCTGGCAGTTACCTCACAATGATGTCCTTCATATATAGTATTTTTCCATTGATGGAAACCACAAAAAATTAGTAACTTCTAAATACTACATGTTAATGTAAGAGGAACTTGAAAGTAGCCATTTTATATCTCTCTGTTTTGGAAGTGGCAGTGTTAATGCAATGCTGCCACCTACTGTAGCTTGAATTGCAATTAAGAACATAAACACCTCTGCATTTCATACTTAAGCTCAGTATTAACTGTAGGTGACTTGATACGTATGTTGCAGTTTCTACGTGTGAGAACAGTGACTGGCACCACATACCACTGTCGCTCAGGGAAAACCTTCAAAGGTCAGATGATGGATCGCTTCTTGTTGACAGACTGCAGGGCTGTGCTGAGTGGAAACTACAGGTGAGATTTGAAACTACTACAGAAAGCCATAATTCTATACATTACACAAGAAAATAGTAGGAGTATTGTTAGTGATTTGTGTATACTTTATGATTTTATGTTTATTTTCTGAGTGTATTTAGACACATGAGTTTGAAATAAATTGAGTGTGTTTATTAAGTCCTTCTTCTTTTCATTGTCCAGCTTCATGTGGTCTTTCGAGAAGATACACCGTTGTATGGCACACCTTTTCCTTGGACAGCTTGTATCAACTTTTGATGAAGAGTTTCGGATTCTGTTTGCTCAGTCACAACCTCTGATGATTGAAAATGTGCCTGCTCCAATGGAAGAGTTTAACCCTCTACAAAAGAGGCAATTCCCACATGAAAGAACTTCACTGTACAGAGACCCCAGGAAGTGTCATCCAGATGATGATCGTACTGATATTGATTGGAGAATGATGCCCCTTAAAAATCCTGCAGATCCGCACAGAAGGTTTTCATCCATGCAGTCACTAGTAGATCCCTCATTGGATCAGGGCCACTCCAGGATGCCCACTATGGATAATCCTGCCTTCAAACGGCACAGTTTCGCTGAAGGTGGTCATGGTAGATACTCTTATCCATTCCTGCAGCCACAGGAGTTGCCAGACCTTGAATCCCAGGGAAGGCATTTTGACAGGGGCCAGCAGTCAAATGTAAGAGCAGGACCCGAGGCAAACTACAGTGGCTATGACACATTTTGGAATCAAGACAAGTCAGGTCATTCAGCAGATGAGTATTCTGATCCTGGCTTACCACAAGACACGGATAACTTTGATCCTGTGCTACACTATTTATCATCTACCAGAAATGTAGAATTTGACAACGCCTCAGACAGCTTCCTGCCTGCAGGAGATTTACCATTAAGTTACCCTAGAAGATCGAGTTTAGACCAGTCATATGCATGTCAAACCTCACCCACACCCTCTAATCCAACTGATCAGAAGCAGTTTTTCCCACCTAGCAGTGATCGCAAGGATCCCATAGTGAAACGGGGGCTAAGAAACTATAGGCTTAGCTCTTACCTCAGTGCTTACGATAATCCAGGAGATGAAGGCCTGCCACTGGCACCATCTCAAGTGCCAGATCCTTTGGACGAACAATCTAATCCCGCCATACAGCAGAAAAAAACAGGCACGCACTTTTCAGTTCCTAAAATCCCTCAATTCAGAGAATTTAAGGTTCCTGCTTTACGCAGGGCAAGTCAGATGCCAAATTATATCAAACATGTACAAGAGCAATCGGAGAAATCACCTGATGAAAGTACTGCAGTGGGAGTGGAAACCAAATCAACACCAACACCTTCAGAATCATCATCCACAACTGAGGGAGACAAGACAGAGGAGGCAGAGCAAAAGGAACCAAAGACTAGTGTTGTTCGAAGGGAGGAGTCGTTCCGTAGGAAATACAATCCAGCAGTACCGAGAAGTTCGAGATTAAGATCTTCTCTGATATTCAGCTCTCTGGACCAGCAAACTGCTGCAGGGCAACAGGATGAGGAGGGTGACAAGGCAGAACAGACAAAATTACCTTTTGCTTCTCAGATTTTGGGACAAAAAAGATCTGCTACAAAAGAACCTTTTGAATGGAGTCGTTACATAAAATCAGCCACTTTTGATGGCTCCGGACTTGAAGCTTCAAAACCAGATGACGGAACTAGTAAAGCAGAAGAGAGAGATTCATCCTCAAAGGATGAAAATTCAAAGAATCCACCAGAAAACCCTGAGGTACAAGAGTCATTAAAACAATCAGATGAAGCTGAGCTGCCCAAAACTGATCAACTAGTACAACCACCCAAATCTTTGCTCACTCCACTCTTTTTAGATATGAGTGATCCTGATGAGAGGCTCAAGTTTTTCAAAGAGATGGCAGCCAAACGCAAAGCTACAAAGGCTGCAGAAGGTGAAAAGAGCACAGTGCAGGCTCCGATGAAAGCAACAACTGATCTTAATGTCAGTGATGAAACTAAGAAGTGGGGCAGTCAGGTCAATAATGACCCCAATACCTCCAAATGTTGTGAAGAGGAACAAACCACAGTCTCAACTGATTCAGAGAAAATAGAGATGAAGAACAACCAAGCAGCGTCCTTGCCTGTTTGTGCAGAAACAGAAACCCCTCAGAGTGAACCATCAGAAGACACAAAGCTATCAAAACGTGCTGTAAAAGGCCCTAGTCCCTGTCAGTCACCTATAACACCTGTTCCATCTCTTGTGCAAGTTACTGATAAAAGTGAAAAACCTAATTCCATTCCTCAGACCACTTGTAGTCCCACAGCTTTCAGCTTTGCCCCTCTTTCCACTCCAGCAGAGACTGTATCATCTGATATCACCCAAGAAGACTCAAGCTCAACCCTGACCTCCAGCATACTGTCCCCAATATCTGACAAAATAAAAGCAAAGGAATGTTTCAGCCCCCCCCTACCTGACTCGGCCCAATCAGCGGACGAAGCTTTACAAACATACACTTCTTCTGACGTGCAAGCAAAATCCACTCAAGCTCTGTTAGATTCTGTAGCAGTTGACTCCTCTCATGTTGAATTTGATATTTCTCCTGACACATGTGCTGCCGGTTCAGTGCCCTCCTCATTAGAGTCCACTACAAAGACAAACTCTGAGGAATCTTGTTGGATATTGTCTGATTCACAAAGAGATGCTCTTCAATCAGAAAACAGCCCCATTGCAGAGGAATTTGAGGTTTCCTCCAGTGTTCTTGCATCACCAAAGGACACCAAAGCTGATAGCATAACTCCTAGCCTTAGCTCTCCATCAACTGAGTGGTGTTTACCCATTGTATCTGATCTGGAAAGTGGTTACTCTACATCAGACCAAAAAGGGGCCATTACTCCTAACTGTACCCCAGGAGACGCTGCAGATGAGCAATCAGACATCCCTCCTGATGCCCCCCAGTCTGAAAGAAGTGCATGTTCTCAAGATGCACCGACACTAGCAAACTATCCCTCAGAACTTTACCCAACAAGCTCTGACTCTCCCATTCCTGCTGAAACAATACCATGTTCTTCTCCTCTGTCTGACTCATTTGGATCTGTCATGTCCCCTAAGGCTGAAAAAACAAAAACCAACATGCCTGTATTGCACAGTTCCTCAGATACTATTTCTTTTACCAGTGAGACGCCAACAGACTCAAACAAAGCTCCGCACCCAACAGAATCTCCCTTTAGTCCAACTGGGCCTACCTCAATAGTCACATCAGTCACAACAGAACCTGATCTGCCAAGCAAAAGATCTGAATCTGTTACATCTGAAAGCCACACTTCAGAGTCATCTGTACCTGCCGATATTAGTTTTACAGATGAGCATGAACTGTCTGAACCTTTTGAGGAAGCAAATGTGGACACTGAAGCTACAAACAAGGTAAATAATAGTACTACACGGGAATCAAATGACCAAGCAAGGCAAAATAACTGCTCGAAGTTAGCAGAATCTGCATCAGATGAAGTCGTTCCTCTGTCGCCACAGTCCGAGAAGCCGAAATCAACCCAGTCTCGCTACCACTCATCAACTGCCAAAGTGCTTTCAAGCAGCAACCTCAGAGATGATACAAAGCTTCTACTAGGGCAAATTTCCGCAAATAGCCAAAACAGGAATGAGATGACCAAAGAGCTTTCTGTCACTGATGATGAGAAAGAAGATAAAGCTGATAAAAATGCCATAAGTGCGAAAGAAAGAGGGATCAGGTCATTCGGCAGAGCACCGCCGAAGTCAGCTGAGGAGCGCAAGGAACTGCTGGAGAAGATCCAGAGCATGAGGAAGGACAAGAAAGTTTACAGTCGCTTTGAGGTATAAATACATTAATATGATTGCTACTGTATCAGTTACTAATTAGACTCATTACATTTGTTTGCCTCTGCTGTAAATCATTTTGTGTCACTTTTACTTTCACAGATGGCACCTTAGGTGGGATACGAAGAAAGTTGTGAGGATAAATAGTATATCCGGAAAAAAATGCAAAACACGATGGAAAAGTGAAAGGATGAACAAGACATTTTCTTAAGAAAGACATGAACTTACAGAATGAAACTCCTACAAATTAGTACAGATGTGCCATGATTGACAAAGGGCTTCCTTCGACGGGTGAGTCACCAAGTTTCTTCGGGTGAAAATGACATGGACTGAGACTACGTATGTGTGATGTTTTTACTGACTTCATGGGTGAAGTGCAATGTTTGCAAAAGTTTCTGTTATGGAATCTGTCCTTGCCTTTTTTTTACAGCATTGACAGCCATCACATAAATATCAGTTGGGGGTTTCAAGTGTAACATATAATCTAAAGTATCCCAATACTTGTAAAAGGGTATCATAACATGCTGTCATGTATTTGACAATCATTTTAAACAAAGATGCTGATAAAAATGTGTTTTTGTGAAACAGGTGGATATGTAAATTCATATCCATGCAGGAGTGTAAATGTTTTGATAGGAATTAATTGTAATTGTTTAATTTTCTGAAATCTTAATCAAACATGAACAAAACTACAAATTGTGAACAGTGCATATGACATTGCAAACCATACAGTATGTGTTATGTTTCTTTTTCTCTTATACAGTGAGAGTCTTTAAGATGTCAGTTTAAGTTAAGTTAATTCTACCAAATTACACGCACAAAAAATATGCAAACATATGTTCAAGCTTACCTCTGTGGTACATTGCCATGCAGATACCTACCTGTCATTATTATTTTTATTTTTGTTAGTTTTTTGAGGCCAATGCTAATACTTGACACATGACAGTCTTAACCCCTATTTGTACAGACTTTGAGATATTTTTCACAACAAAACAATGAAGGTAAAAATACTGTTTGAGCGACACTAGAGTCAGATCAAAGCCATAGCAACATGGATGGCTACATTCCACTGCAGATGAAAACATGGTGTCATTTCTTTGTAATTTGGATGAACCAACCCTTTTCTATTGTCTCTGAAAATTTGCCTGAACTTGTAATTCTCCCTGAAAATGTGCCTTTTTCAATAAAAACCTGTCATGCCTGTTTAAAAAATAAATTTTGAAACAGCAAAGAATTTACATTGTTATGTGACGAATTTTTATTATGCATGTTAAACTTTTTAAATGGATTTATGGTGGTCGTAAATATTTGTTTTTTATTAAAAATGTGTCTTTATCAGGATATCTATACAGAATGTGTTTTTTGTGTTTTTTGGCTCCTGTGTCAAATGTTGCAAATGGAATTTAAATTGGTTTTGTTTGAATTCCAATTAAGAAAAATATATGAATTCACACATTAAATTCATTAAATTCATTAGCTTTGAGTACATATTGTCATTTCAGTTATTAAATGTTATTGATCTTGAAAGGCTGTAGCTTTATATTGTTATATAAAATAAATCATTTATGTGAATTAACAGTAATAATAATTAATAGTTTTATGTTAACTGGGAAATTACAAACTTGGGCTTAAAATGGACTTTTAATAAGCAGAAAAGGTCTAAAGACGATCATTTTATCAAGGTACAGACTAAATGTCCTACTTTTTAAAATAATATTGCACAGGTAAGATATACACCTACATATTTGGTGATGTAACGTGGTTGATTGCAGTATACTGTATATTAAAAACTCATTGTTTAATAACATTTTGAGCAACAAATTATGACATAATTTACTTGTGATTCCTGAGAACTTGACCATGCTTCTGATGCCACCCTCAGGCCACATTTTACTTTTCTGGCCTGTGTCTAGTATGATGCCATTTGTGATGTCATATTTCTTTCCAACATTTGGCAATTACAAATCCGTCCTTCCATAAGCAGGTCAGAGGTCAAGGTGAGCTAACAAACAGAGTACCCGATGCTTGCTGGGATTCAATGTGTTACTCAAGGAGTCAGCTCATGGTCTACAATAGATGACAAACATCTGCCAGCTTGCTGCTGTCTAGTGCTTTCTGTAATAAACACTTCAAATATCATTGTCAAATGAAACTCATTCTAAAGACATTTGTGTGATTTACTTAACATTGTAAGGCCTCTCTTGCAAAACACCAGGAAACCGATTAAGTTCACTGTGAATGAAATTTCTACTTAGTCACATGCTACAGTGCATTGCTTGTGAAAGAAGGACTCCTGTGCTTCATAAGAAACAGTGGACCTCTTGTCTTGCAGATATCTTGATAAGCTCTGGCTGAATTACACTAATCTTTACAGAACCTTCACTGCCTGCAGTACCCGAAGGGAAATTTCCCAATTGGAACAGCAGTTTTTACCATTGTTTAATGTATTTTTGCTGTTAGCATAAGTTTATAATAATGACTTCAATCCTGAGGAGAGTGTATCACATCACTGCATTCAGCTGGTACGCTTTTATTGTAAAGAGTCTCGCTGCAAAGGATGGAGAAGAGTTGCCACCAGGAATCTTTGTTTATGGAGGACCTTGGAAGTACCTCACTTTTTTGAATTTGGTGAGTACATTGTTTATATCATGTCTATCATCTAGAAATACACAATATGTCATCATTTCTAAGATAGATATTTAGAAAGAATATTGGGTGGGAAAAAATCATTAATGTTACTTGTAATGTTTCAGTTATTGCAAATGTCATTCTTTGGACTGGCTGCAGTGAATGATCTCCAGCCTGGGAAAAACACAGAGAGCACCCTGCACAGATGTAAAGACCTTCTCTTCTCTGTGTTTGCCTTCCCTGTGGGCATGGTGAGAAACCTGTTTTAGGAGAAACGTCTGTTAATCATAAAATTGTTCTGTGCTTTGTGTTGATTCTGTTTTCTGCACTTTGTTTAGTTTGTTGTTGCGCTTTTCTGGTCGATCTTTGCCTATGACAGAGAATTGGTCTACCCTGCTACTATTGACACCTTCTTCCCCCCTTGGATAAACCATGCAATGGTCTGTAATTGTGCATTTTCAACCATCTTATGCCAACATTTTAATAAAGATAATAATAATCTCCTGTTATAAACCACCCCACATAATGAGTTATCCCTTATCTGTTTTCTCAGCACACATTTGTCCTTCCCATTTTACTTGGAGAAGTTCTGGTGCAGCCTCATGTCTACCCACAGACTAAACATGCGCTGGCCGCATTAGGAGTTGTGGGTTTTGCTTACTTGTTTTGGTAAGTGATGATGAGTCAGCATGTACAGTAGAATAATGTCAAAGCTTGTATGCATTGTGACCTTTTCAGCTTTTGAAATAATGACATCCGTCTTGATTTAGTATCTTTCATGTGTCAAAAATGTTTCAGTTACATCTCCATAAATGTGCTGTCTATAGTCGTACTGTATCTAGTCCAGGCTAGTCCAGTGCAGCAGTATGTATCGTTTCACAATGTTAATAGCTTGAGGGTGAAAACTGTTTTTGAGCTCTAATTCTGTTAGGTGCCTACAGATTTGCATATGTCATGTAAGACGTTTTTTAATTATGTTGAGTGTCATTGGCATAAAGCAACTAAGTACATTTAATCACGTACTCTAGTTAAGTAAAATTTTGAGGTACTTGTACTTTACTTGAGTATTTCCATGTTATGCTACTTAATAATCCACTACATTTATTTGACAGCTTTAGTTACTTTTCAGGTGAAGATTTGACACAATGGATAATATAACACGCTTATAACAGTGGTTTCCAACCTTTTTGTTTTTTGACGTCTTACAAAAAGCAGTGTGTAGTCAGGCTCACATTTCAGATGTCTATGAGTTGTTAACAGCTCCACCAAATAGTGATTTTTCCCTCTGACCTTCACTCCCTCCAGTATCTCCCATTAATCATCTCATAACCACTCAGATTTATATGCTGACACTTTGGAGGGCTCCGAACCCCAGGTTGGGAACCACTGAACTAAACTAGTTAACTGTATATAAGGTAGTTAAAACTACCTCCAACAGTTACAACACTGAAGTTATTAATAATCTAATGATTTCATATATAATAATATATCAGTTAGAGGGACCAAACCACTACTTTTACCGCAATACTTTAAGTTAAAGTACTTTTATAATATACTATACAATATATACTTTACTTATACTATATAATAATACTTTTACTTGTAATGGAGTATTTTTACATTGTTGTATTGACACTTTTACTTAAGTAAAAGATCTGAATACCTCCTCCAGCACTGCTGGGTGTTTTCCTATCTTAATAATCAGTGCCATCAGTTGAAACTGTGCCGGTGAATATTTGCACAAGACATACAACATTTTTCTTACGACAGACAGTACAAGATGAACTGTTAGATACAGTGATTCTGAGAGTTGCTTTTCCTTCATTTTTTCTTCTTCTGCAGGATTGTATGGGTGTACTTGTCAGTTGGGATTTGGGTATATCCCCTCCTCGGGCACTTCAGCACAGCTGGTGTGGTGGGCTTCTTCTTTTTCAACATGTCGGTGGTGACTTTGTTCTACGTGCTAGGAGACAAACTCAACAGACATTTATGGAGTAAGAGACCTTAGCAAGTTACCACTGAGGATAAAGAAATGAGCAAAAGTTAACTCACATCTAATCTCCTTGTCTTTCTTGTAGGTAAGGACCTGAACAAAATGATGGCGAAAGCAATGTGACTCAGCCAAATGACAAAATGGATTAATAGTAATCCCTGAAAGCAAGACTATGTAACTTTTGAAAGAACAAATAACACATTCTTCCTCTTACAAATCAAAACATAGATTTATTAGCAATGTAGTACACTATTGTCAATTTCAATACACTCAAGGCTTTTACTGCTTACAGACATATTTGGTGTCTGTTAGCTAATATTAGCAACTTTATATGGCTAACATACAATACTGAGTAACTTTGCAGTCTTTGACTGTTTCTGTCCCACTGTCATACAGTTGCATTACTTAAGAATTGAAGTTTAGCACTTATATCACCATCATTTGTAGTCACAGTGGCTATTGTAAAGGAGGCTTAATCTGACTTTAAAGGGATTAATTGCTTTCTCTACAGAAACTGTAACAACTAATGAATTGTGTAACACTCATACTTCTTATATAAATGTAACAGTTTAAATGAATAAAGCAATTGAAATACCAAAGTAAGCCCAATAAAGCAAGGTCCACAAACAACAGAGCATGTAATCCTTCTTTGTCTGTTTTAATGTTATGTAATATATCAGAGGTTTTTTTTCAATCCACATATTCACTGATTTCAAATGCTTTTTTTATACAGTTATGCAAAAATAATAATTTGTAACAAGAATAATAATAATAAAGCAGTCAGGATCCTTCATCAAAATGGTCACATCCACATTAAACACTGCAGAGTTCCTCCCCCCATCAAAGGGGGGTTATATCTATTTGACCTGAATAAAGTGCATATTTTTCCATTAATGATGGAACATTTGGCCTTGCAAGAGTAGCTTGATTTGGGGTAAAAAAAACAAAACAACCCACAATGCTTAACAGCCTTGACCTCATCTCATCACAAATCCATTCATCTCCAGGAACTGCTGCGTCCTTATGTGCATTAATTACTGTAACTGTGCAGATTTTTCAAAGGAAATCATCAGCTGTTCAGGTCCCTGTAGCCTTTAAGGTGGTGGAGGTAGTTCGGATCTGCATCCACCAGTCCAACTGAAAGGATCCTGGCCAATAAATGCACATCTTCTTCACTAAGGTCCTTCTGATGAAGAGAAGCAAGTCAAACATTTAATTCCAGTTATTATAAATAATTACAGCATTTTCCTTTTTTTTTTTTTTTTTTTTTTTAAACTACTCACCATCTTGTTGGCAGTGGAGTCATGCAACTGTGATTTTTGAAGTGTATTTCCCTGTCAAAGATATGAATCATTTTAGAAAACCATACTTTATTTCCTGCTTCCTTATACTGGACTGAGAGCTGCAGGACACTTATTGTTTCATTCTTTCTCATTAATACTTATTCATGTATTAATACTTTTTTTTCATACTCATATTTAGATTGTGTTGCTTTCACGATTAACACAGAAAATACTCAATCATACACAACAGTAACAGTGTAAATGTTTACTCACATCTTTGAGTCCTTTTGTAAAGAACATTATGATGAAGAGGAGGCCAGTAACAATCTGTCACATTGAAAAGAACAGCAGTCAGTATTACACCAAGGCCATAGTCCTCACAAGACAAGAACTGTGATTAATTGACATTGATGTTTACTCACAGCTAAAAGAAATTAAAATAAGCTATAAAGACATTATTACTTACAACCAGCAAGTACAACATCTGTATTCCTCTTGGCTCTGTCCTGCTTGTGCGCTGATTTGTAACTTAATGTGAGTTAAATAGTTCCTCCTGCTCCGAGACAGTCGACGACAGAAAAAAAAACACCCAGGAAGAACCAGCAATACTGGATTTTCAAGAGGCAAACGTTCTTGCGCCTTAAAGATGTGATCATGAGACAAATGTTCTGTTACGCAAATGACTACGTGACACAGGCTGCTGTTGTGGAAAGAAGGGCTATCCATGCCTTTCAGTGTTAACGCATTTTACAGTTTAGATCAATAGTTCTTGTTCGTCACCTGCAAATAGCAATTAAAGAGAAGAGTTATGACTGGTCCATGAACTATGAATTGAAGCAGCACTGAGAATTTCTTGGAAACCTAAAATAAACCATCAGCTGTCCATGAGAATTGTGTTTACACCAAATATATGTTGTATAAATATAAGTTTAATGATGTAGTTTATTGACACCTAGTCAAAATAATACTTTATCATAATTAAAGGACAAATTCACCATTTTTTCAAGTCTGGTGTCGATATGAATATTGAAACAGGTTATGCTTTCTCTAATCATTCCTCTTGCTAATAATGACCATTAGAAGATCCCTTCATAATGCACTTGGGGTCAAAATCCACAGTCCTTTGTGTAAAAAGTATATTTATAGGTTTATCTGAAGCTAATAAGAAGCTTCAGCAGTCTGAATTAGACAGATCAAGTGGAAATCGTCCACAGTGTTTCACTGTTAGATGAGAAGAGCAAAAATGGGGAACATGGAACTAAACAGACTTTGTAAGATATCTACTTCATTTGACTGATTTGAACAGCTGAAGCGTCATATAAGCTTCAGATAAACTACTAAATACATTTTGCACAAAAGGAGGACTGTGAATTTTGTCCCCTATCACTTACATTGAAAGCACATTATGAAGGGATCTCCTTATTTTTATGGCGCACTGCTAATGCATTTAAAAACATACAACACACAGCAGTGAGTGAGTGAGTGAGTGAGTGAGTGAGTGAGTGAGTGACTGACTGACTGACTGACTGACTGACTGACTGTATATATGTATATATGTATAAAGCCAGCCACACTGCCTTATTTGCCACTTATAAGACTAATCAGGTCTTCAGTAATCAGGCTTGAAAAGGGCAGATAAGGTTCAGTAGACATGTTCCAGATCTTTCCAGGAACCCATAATTACATAAGATGGCCAACAATATACACACACAATGTATAAATAGAATATAAAACAATTATTATGCTGTAAATACTTTAAATATTGCAATATAAAGAATATAGTACATTATATTAACCTCGTATTTTAATTGTGTCATTGTAATACTCTCTGGTGCCTTTTTTAATTTAGTATCCTCTAGTACAGTTTTTTATATATCACACTGTAATTTATATTGTGGGTATTAATTTATACTTTAATTAGAGTTGGTTGATAAGAATATGAGCTCTGAGAACCTCATCAGCACACTTAATGTCAATAATAATGATGTAGTTATAGGCTACACAACAACATACATACAACATATATACATAATGTACATAAAAACTGTATGTATAAATACACATGTCTCTGTGTGTATGGGGGACTGTGCGTGTGTTTTCGCACATACACGGTATGTGTGTGGTGTGTATGGTGCTCATACTATGTATAGCTGAGGAGCCATCTAGAACATTTTAGATGCTTCCTGACACTTCTTCGCCTCTGTAAAGTAAAGACTGTGAAAGCACTACCACTTCCGGTTGAATGAGCGTGCCTTCAAATTAAAGGTCAGCACATTTGTAGTTAAGGTGCCATCAAATTTACATAACAGGTTTCTAATAATGAATTCAGTCACTACTAACAATAGTCTCCGTATCTGGTGAAACGGATAGATGCAGTAGGGAAATGTACATATATATATTTTTTAAAATCATCCACAGTGAACGGGCCGAAAATGGGCCCTATGTGTCAATGGGTTTCATGTTGGCCCCATGTCAACTGCCCAAGTGGGCTTGATGCAGGATTACACTTTATGTTAGGTGGGCCCCAACTGGGCAACATATGCAAGACCCATCTCGGTCCCAGCATTAAGTTCTATGTGGGTACTACATGGGGACTACATGGGCTGAAATACGGGTTGAAAGTGGGTTTGTCCATGGGTTCAGTGTTGTCCCCATGCATGTCCACATGAGTTTCATGCAGGATTACACTGAGTGTTAGATTAAACTTCAAAAAACTGTGCTACACTGGAAAACACAATAACTGGAAAACACTGGCTGGAAGTGTAAAAATTGAAAGTGATGCTTTTACTCATTCACTGTGGGGATGTTCTTTTGTTTCTCCTTTTTTAAAACAAGTAATTTAAAGTATGGGGGAGTGGTTGTGAAGGCCACTGACGGAATTTTCCCAGCTGTGCTTATTAGGAGACTGAACTCTCCTACCATTAGGCATATCCAAACAAACATTTGGACTTGTACCAGCAGGCCTTATTACCGTTTCAAGGATTGTTCTCCGCCAATGGAAGAGCCACACAAAACCAGATCTTACTGACCTTTTCAAGTTGACAGACATCGCCTCTTTTGAGGCTCTAATCACAATGACTAATAAGTGCCAAGGGGAGTTTTATGAAGGTTGGTCTAATTTTCTGATGTATAAAGGAAGGAGCCTCACAGGAAGAATATATTCCTGCAAAACTTTTTTAAGGAAAATGTGTCATTTATATCCACAGTTTATTGTTTTTTTTTTTTACTGTTCTTGTAGCTACTTCTGTTTGCCCAAATTTAGTTTGTTATGTTTTCTTCTGTTTGTTCTTACTGCTTACTGTAACAACTGCTATTGTGTTTCATTTTGTATATTGAACAAGTTAATAAAAACTTTAATTACAAGAAAAGAAAGAAACTTGAATATATAGTTGCACTATCTACTACAGTGGTTCAGGTCAGTACAGCCCCCCTCCAGGGGTTCTTGAGGTCCTTTGATTCAATCCATAAGTAAGACAATGGCAGAATGTGTGACTATTTGGGGTCATGGAATTCATACACTTTCTGTAATAAAACGTTGAAAGCAAAAATCTTATCAGATAGGGGTCTGTGGTCTAATTTGTGTCAGTTTAGGGGTCGTTGAAGTGAAAAAGTTTGAGAACCATTGCTCCAGACACTGCATTGCGACTCTGTTAAACACACAACGACCTCTATCTCTAAAAGTAACACCGGTAATAAGCATTTGCAGTGCGGCCAACTTGACACCTGTTTCTGCAGCTTTCTTTTTCCCCAACCTGCATTCCGCGATAGGCTGCTCTACTCTGCCTCTGATTGGCTAATACTTGTTGTCTTCGTTGGTTAGATTGGTTAAGATTAGGCATGCAGCGTGAGATTGGTTGGGGTTGGATAATACTATCAGGACCATAGCCAATCAAAGGCGGGGGAGGGCTGGTCTTTTCTGAATGCGGGTGGAGAAGAAAAATATCGTTTCTCCAGCAGTTGTTGACTGACTCTTGACAACAAGCTCTCATTTTGACATCTGACAACAGCGACTGAAAATGTGCGCTGGAAAACAGTAACTGTGTCGGGTTTGGTAAGAGTTTCTATTTGGCTTTTTATTATTCTAAAGAGAAAAAACTCGTGTTATTCTTAGGCATGACAGTAACTTGTGAACACACTTTCGACACAGATAAAGACATAACGCGTCCTTTAGTTTGTGTTACTCAGCTATGCAGTTACCTAAAATATATAATAATTTAATGAATGAACTCTCAGTTACAGTATGTGAAGACTGCAGCCTGTTGAAAGAAATTCGTGTTTTATCCATGTTACCACGTGTCGTGAGCTTTATCTATAGTTTGTATCTTTAAACAGTTTACCGCCTGTAGTTACACCGGTGTTACACTGTATCTGGTAACCCTTCATATTCTGTGACATGTAGTGCTAAAAGAAGAACTAAGTTCCTTTATTTAAGTAAAAGTTTCAATACCACAAAAAATACTTCATTACAAATGAATAAATAATAATAATAAATAAAAAATCGTGTATTTATAATCCTACTTAAGTAAGAGTATGGAAGTATTACCAGCTAAATTGACTAAATTAGTACTAAAGTTAAATTTTATTAAAAGTAAAAGTAAATTAATACTGAGGTGAAAGTAAATAAGTAATTCTTCCTCTATATAGAATTAGTATTTTTTTTAAGTAGGATTTTAAATGCATCTACTTGTATTGAAGTATCTTTACATTGCAGTACTGATTAGAGCCTAACTGATTATTGATGATATTGGCTTACAATAGATATATTAGTATTGGCATATATGTTATCTGTTTTATGTATATATAGGCAGCATTTTATGTATATTTTATCCTTCTTCTTAATTCAAGTTTAATACGTACCAACATTGTTCTATGTGTTTTTTCATTTATAGTAATTCATAAGTAGATTCTCAGTGATGTCATTTTATACAGTAAAGTTTATTGTTAAAGTGTAAAATACCATGCCTCCATTAGGCAACATCTTTGTCACAAGTGTTTGATAACCGCATTTGAGGCATCAATACAAAACTTGTGTTTATATAGCTATACAGTACCAGTCAAAAGTTTGGACACACTTTCCCATTCACATCAATGATTAAGTGTGTCCAAACTTTTGACCGGTACTGTATATATTCTGCATAGATTAGATAAAAAAATTGTATTCCCTAATGTCAGTATATTGGCCCCAAAGATCCAGTATTGGTCATGCCCTATATTTGATATCTGATCTGAGCACTTCTTCCAACACTGCAGGTCACAGAATCTGATGTAACACCCCTTTAATGGTTAGACAGCTAAACCTAGGAACAAACGGCAGGTGATGCATAATCATATTATTCTGTATTTATTATCAGGCACAGCGTCTCCTGTGCGAAGAAAACATCTAAAACAACGTTTGTCCCTAACATATCTTGTGCCATAACATATCTTAATCAGTGAGGACTTTTGGACTTTTTGAAGCCAGCCTGCTACCTCAGTAAACAGTCGCCCTTTATATCTATTTATTTATAACTCTGATTCAGTCCTCACCATCAAGTACTTTGTGCTCCTTTTAACGTAGCTTCTGTTGAAAGTGTTTTAATGTGTCCTGTCCGGATGTGATGTGTTTTAATGTACTTGTTTTAATAGCAGATTTCTGCACATGCAAGCCAAGCACAAATTGCTGCCTTTTGTACACAAAAAGTAGACAATTAAGTATTTTCAGTTACATTCTATTAAATGCATCCCATCAAACCCCTAATCAATTTTCTTTTAACTTTTGTGGACCATGTTGGTTTTCACTTAAAGATGCTATCCTTTAGATTTTTGTCTTTTTGTAGCATATGATTCACATCCTTTTCATACTTATCAACTCCTTTTTGCTCTATGAATGGAGGCATTGTCATCCTGGGAGAGACCAATCCCATCAGGATGAAATGTTTCATCATAGGATAAAGGTGATCACACAGAACAACTTTGTATTGATTTGCAGTGACCCTTCCCTTTTAAGGGAACAAGTGGACCCAAACCATGCCAGCAAAATGCCCCCTACAGCATAACAGAGCCACCAGATCCTCTCACTGTAGGGGTCAAGCATTCAGACCTGTACTATTCTCTTGTTCACACATGCGCTCGCCCACTCATCGAGAATAATGTGAAGGATGACTCATCTGACCATATCCCTTTTTTATGGTCTTTTATGGTTTTTGCACCACTGAACTCTCAAAAGTGCATTCATCTTTGTAATGAGTGGTTTATGCACTGCCACTCTACTATAACATCCCGCTCTATGTAATTGTTGACAGACTGTTCTTGCTGACAGTCCGATCACGTCCTGCATTGACATTCTCAGTCACCTGGGGAAAAGTTGCTCTTCTGTTTTTCCTTACACTAATGCACCATCATCATGGTGCGTTGTCACTGTCAATTTCAGACCCTCTTCACTGATATCTTTCTCATAGATCTAAATGCAGATGTCACTTAAGTCACTGTTCCTATTTAAACAGCAGCCAGTTGAGCAATCATTGTGACTGAAGCTCCTGCCATCCGTGCCTCAACAACGAACCCTCCTTCAAAGTCACTTAGATCTTTTCCTCTTGCCATCTTGATACAAAAAGAATCAACTGGGCCTGCTTTGCATTTTTATACATGCCACAGAGCATGTAGGGATGTTTATTGCTCAATTGTACCATGAAGTGCACCTGTGTGGAAGCATCTGCTTTTATTTAGGTTTTTCCTTTCATTTCTCCCCCATCTGTATGTAATGGCAAATTAACTTAGTCAACGGTCATGACTAATTTGACATTATTTCTGTTTTGAATATTGAAAAATTATCATATAAATCACAATAGAGATGTATCACTTTTTAAACCCTCAGCACTTTAATTTGAAGAGCGAGGCGCACAACCGGAAGTGGTTTGTATTTTCAAGTGATATTCTCTAGCTTAACTCCGCCATCGCCGTTCATTTTTACTGTAGCTTACTTGGCTAATCTGTTTACATGTTACCCGGCCCGCTGCGAGTACATTATTTAGTTGTTTTGTATGTCGTTAAATTCTGCAGACATTAATTTAGCCAACCACAGGGCCGCGTCTGTTTCACACCGAGAGATAACGGTCTTCAAGCTGTAACGTTATTGGGCTAACTTGCCTTGCTAGGTGACACCAGCTCAAAGTGCATCCTGCAGCTCAAACTATGGAGGTCTGAATGAGGTCTGTGAGGTTGTAACAAGCAGCCGAGGTGTCTCTCGTGTTTCTACAGAGACGAGGATCCTGCTGGCGTGTGTGAGTTGGAGCCAACAAAGGCACATCTACAATGCTGTGTTGGGGCAATGCTTCCTACGGACAGCTGGGCTTGGGTGGGATTGATGAGGAGATAGTGGTGGAGCCACGAAAATGTGAGTTTTTCCACGGGAAGCAAGTGTGTGATGTGGGGTGTGGCCGCAGACACACCGCCTTCCTGCTGGAGGATGGGACAGTGTACACCTGTGGCTGCAACGACCTGGGCCAGCTGGGACATGAGAAGTCCAGAAAGAAACCAGGTTCATTTTTAATACATCTTTTTTTTTTTTTTTTTTTTAATCATAATGGCATTATAATGACTCATCACATTAACACTTTGTCTTTGTCTGCATTAGAACAGGTTGTGGCTCTGGATGCACAGATCATAGTGGCGGTGTCATGTGGAGAGTCCCATACACTCGCCCTGAATGACAAAGGGCAGGTTTTCTCCTGGGGCCTGGGCTCAGATGGGCAGCTGGGCCTAAATAACTTTGAAGAATGTGTTCGTGTGCCTAGGTAAATTAGAAATGTTATACTAAGATGATGTCTCACAAGCAACCACTAAAAGATATCATTTCTAAATCCTCTCCCTCTTTCTCTTTCTCTTTCTCTCTCTCTCTCTCCCTCTCTGAAAATGCCAGAAACATCAAGACGTTGTCAGATGTTCAAATTGCTCAGGTAGCCTGTGGGTACTGGCATTCCCATGCACTTTCAAGAGGTGGGGCATGCTTTGCACAACACATAATACAGATTTTTTCATTCATTATGTTTTCTTCACATGAATCCCTTTTGACACATTACTATTCACAGGGGGCCAAGTGTTCTCCTGGGGCCAGAATCGATACGGACAACTTGGGATAGGATTAACTGGACAGAGCATTCCCACGCCCCAAATCATTCAGTCTCTGCAGGGCATTCCTTTTGCTCAAATATCTGCAGGCGGCGCTCACAGCTTCGCCCTCACTCTCTCAGGAGCGGTGTTCGGTTGGGGGTGCAACAAATTCGGTCAGCTGGGTCTCAATGACCGCAATGGTGAGGGGATAAAAAAGAAGTGTCCAAACCTTAATCTGTGAGTGAGCATTCAATCTCTAAACTCAGACTAATTGTATGAAGGGCTTTTTTTTTCAGATCGGTGTTTCCCAGCTCTGCTGAAGTCGCTCAGATCACAGAGAGTGATTTATGTCTCCTGTGGAGAAGATCATACAGCAGCACTGACCAAGGTATGGTATATATGTTTTATTATGTGGTGAATTAATAGTTTTTAAATCTTGGACCTTAATTGTATCATTTTGGTAATTGTTGGCTCTGATTACATTTTGAATTGCTGAGATAAATAGTCACATGGACTCCACTTAACACAGCTTTACAATAATGTAATGAGCTTCGCAAATACAAACATTTAGATCATTCTCAGTTTCATTTACAGTTTCACTAAATGCTCGAAACCACTCATTTAGAAGCAAAGATCAAGGTGAACAATGAACCGAGGTGAATGCCTCAATCAATCGCATTGTAAAACTGTTACATGACTTTGCTAAGTTCAGTAAGTCAAAGTGAAACCAAGGACCAGCCCTCCAAAATCTAATGGAAGGTTTTAGGGTTTAACTTGGGTAATTGTTTTGATTTCTACTATATAATAATCACCTCTTTTAAATAAGCCTATATCACAATAATTAAGCTGGTTAGTAAAGCTGTCATAGATAAAATGACTGAACTACTACTTTGGTGGTTAAACTCATAAGTTCCTCCTTCAGTAGTGCAGTGCGTGTAATATTATATAGCTGATTGTCACTTTTTGGGGATAGCTTGATTGAAATGACAATCCTGATTAAACCCTCTGTGCTCTTTAACCCTGTATAAAGCGTCATTTGCTAACCTTTTTAGCCTTGCAGCGCTCTCGTCCGCGAGAAGGTCAAAATAACTGCTGTTGTTGATTTCACAGGAAGGAGGTGTGTTTACATTCGGAGCAGGAGGGTACGGACAGCTCGGACATAACTCTACAAACCACGAAATCAACCCGAGGAAAGTGTTTGAGCTCATGGGAAATGTAGTCACGCAGATTGCATGTGGAAGGTAAAATGTCCTGTTTATTGTTCATTCAATTTAATGTCCAATGTTGCATGCACACTTCAATGTAACATGAAATAAACAGCATGCAGTGTTAGTCTGATGAGATGATTTGAAATCGTACTTAAACGACTTACAGTTCTCAAACTGCTCTGTAACGACAGGCAGCACACTTTGGCTTTCACTCCCTCTTGTGGAAAGATGGACTCTTTTGGGCTCGGGGGTAACGGGCAACTCGGTACACGCTCCACTTGCAACAGAAAAAGCCCCGGCCCTGTCAAATGCGCCTGGGTAGCCTCCAGTGCTCCAACAGGTGAGATGCAGTCAATTAAAGCAGCATAAAAGCATTTCTGAAGGACTAGACGGCAGAAAGAAACATGAGAGAAGCACACAGAGTAAAACGCTCCAGACTTGGCTGCTGATTTAATATCCTGTATCAAAAATATTACTTGGTAGACCTTTAGGAAGACTGTTGCATGTTTTTATTCAGTACTCTACGTGTATTTAACTCATTGCAACCTCTTTGTTTATTTCTTGCTTTTGTTACGTCACATTACAGAAATGCAACAGAGCTGCTGTGTCAAGAGGATTTATGCCGGAGGAGACCAGAGCTTTTCTCACTATTGCACTGCCAATGTATGTTTTCATAAACACGCGACTTCTGACATTTTGAGCACTCAGTTAATAAGTCTGCTTATGTAAGTTCAGACTTTTAAAAAGTCTTGAATATTTGTTGTAGCAGAGCCTGCAGAACTTGGATGACGTAAGGATACAAGACCCCAACAGAAGGCATTGCACCTTGAATGAGGAGATTATACAGAAGTGGCTGAATCACTCACCAGGAAGAATCCCGCTGGAAGTCTCCAAGTAATGTCTCCTCACATGAACTTGGACCACATATTATTGGATGAGTCGCCATGGTGCTGTAATGTCTTATTTGTGAACAGCAGTCACACTAATGACTCAACTTTTATGATTCCCTTTAGTGAGATTGACCTCGTGTTCTCCTCAGCAAGCTGCCTCAATGGATCGTTTCTGTCTACGAGGTAATCTCTATTTAAATGGAGTCAATGTTCATCCACAGTTAGGTCCAAAAGTCTTAACCCATTGCTAAGAACTTTCTGTTTTCACTATGGTCATATCCAAGACATTTTCTTCACTGATTTTAAATTATTTTCACACTATTTAGAACTAGTATATGTCAAATTTGATAAGTCTAGTTAATTAGTTGATGAATTGATGAATGTTTATTTTGCTTATGTTGTTAATATTAATTATAAATTAAAATAAATATTAATATTAATGTCTGTGTGTTTATATTAATTATGTCCTCTGTTTTCAAATATATTAAAACAGAGAAAGTGAAAATGATTTAAAATCACTGTATTCATGTTTATTATGCAGTAACACCGCGGCTAATAACAACACATTGTTGCTGGTTGTTATGGTAACACAACATGCTTTGTAGCATGTGAATTTTGCAGGTACTGAGGACAAATCATTTCTTATGAAGGATGCTGACTCAGTGCTATGTTGTAGTATGAAGCTGTAGCCAGTGTTGTTGTTGTAGGATTGGATTGTACAATAATGAGCCTCCCTCATGTATGTAAAAGCAGTGGGAGAGTGGTCTTCTTGGTCTCAGTCTCATCAACTGCCTCTCTCTTTTACACAGTCATCCAGATCACTACAGTACCAGCAGTAAATGTTCAGGGGTGGATATGAACACGGCTCGTCTCCTGTTACACAGAGTGATTCAGCAAGATCACCCAGAGATCGCTCAGCAGGTCAGTGGTCAGGAAGTAAATGCTTTAGTCAGTGCACCATATCCATGTCTGTTTGTCTCTCTACTATATATGCTTTAAATGCACAACATACAGTCCTCCTCCACACAGCTACAATTCCTCTAACAGTGGCAGCATGTATTTTACTTCCCACTACCTCCAATTATCACAGTGATTATAAAACAAGCACTAAGTCATGTGGCCAGTTAGGTTCAGATTATCACCAGACCTTAACAGACCTGCATACTGTCTTCTGTCACTCTCAGATTGCTGCAAGTCTGGAGAAGAACCTGATCCCCAGACTGAGCAGCTCTCCTCCAGACATTGAAGCCTTGAGACTCTACCTCACTCTCCCTGAATGTCCTCTCTTCAGCGACAGAAAAAACTACGTGACCATCGCTATCCAGTTCGCCAAATCAATCATCAGTCTGAAAGAAGCTCCACTGAAGGTTCTAGGTAGGACCAAGAACGATTTTCATACATGCAGTTTTTTCTCGTGTCTGACATGTTTGGTCTTGTATTTGCTTCAGGAAACTGGTGGTCCACATTTGAACCCCCGTTCTTCCAGAGACTTGTAGAGTTGTACAAAGAGGTGGTGGTCTATCTGCTCCAGATGCACAAGGTGGGCATTCCTTCAGTAGAGCAGAGAATTTTCACCTGTTTCCTGGAAACGTCCCTCCGACTGTTGGAGATCCTGCATATGGTGAGTAATGAGAAAATCCATGAATTTGTGTCACCACAGCTGTTTTACATCATGCAGTGCTTTTGAGGAACTGTTGATGACGTACATTTTCCTGTTGCTCCAGGTGAGCGATAGAGCAGGACACATAATACAGTACGATAAATTCTACATCCACGAGCTGGATGACTTGATAGACATCAGAAATGACTACGTCACATGGGTTCAGAGGCAAATGTACCCAATGGTGAGTCTACTGTTGATGTCAGCTCCACTTTTCTCTTTGTTACATTTGTTTATGATTCATTCATTAATGTCTCTGTCTTCAGGGTCATGATGGCGTGGTGACTCTGTGCAGGTATCCTTTTGTTTTTGATGCCCAAGCAAAGACCACACTACTTCAGACTGATGCTGTCATACAAATGCAGGTAATGCACATTCTCTCTCTCTTTTTTCCTTCCCCCTCATTCGATCCTGAAACATAATAAGGGAATTATTATTATATTGATAGATGGCGGTGGACCAGGCACAGATGCAAAACTTCAGCTCCATGTTCCTTCCCGCCGTGGAATCTGTAAACCCATGCCTCATCCTCATCGTCCGGAGGGAAAACATTGTTGGAGACACCATGGAAGTCCTCAGGAAGTCCAAGAATGTTGACTACAAGAAACCACTCAAGGTTTGTTTACTGGATATTTTATGAAAATGATTATTCATTTTAACAGTATCTAAACTCCCCCAGGAAATTTAGTTTTTTGCTCATCTCCGGTGGTGTGACTTCTCTCTGTGCTGCAGTGACGTACATGTGTTCTCCTGGATACACTGACATCACTGTTGGGTATGGTCAGAGGTGAAAGAGGCTTGAAACCAGGTCTTTGAAGCCAATTTGTGGCACAAGTGGCCAAATTGTGTAATTACAACTCTACGTGATGCTATTGGACCTGAAAAAAAGACTTTTGGCCGATAGACTTGCATTGTGAAAGAGACATTTGTTAATCAGTGGATAAATTTTTTTGAACGAAATGATTCCTTTCACTATCAAAATTTGATCCATTTGGCCCAATAATATTTGGAAAAATCCATAAGAGACACACAGTTTAATTGTTTTATCCCCATTTAAGTTACCTGAAGGGGTTTAACCGAAAGTTACCAATGCACTTGATCTGTAGGCCCCACAGCTGTGCAGAAGAAGTCAAACCATTTTGATTTCATACACCACTGAGCATCTCTGTCGGAATGAACAGGTTTCTGCCTCTGATGCTGTATCCAGGGAAAAACGTGTTTTTACTTTAAGTTTAAAAGTGGGTAAGATTATATGCAGCTTGTTTAATTTAAGGAGTGATACAAAACATTACTGATTGTACTATCTGTCATTCATGGATGAATGCTTTAAATATTATTATTACTTTCCTTTGCCCGCTTCCAAAACACATGTTTACAAAGGTGTGTTAGTTGAAGTTAAAAGTTGCTATAACTTTCCTAACGTGTCCATGGCAGGTGATCTTTGTTGGAGAAGAGGCAGTCGATGCAGGAGGCGTGAGAAAGGAATTCTTCCTGCTGATCATGAAAGAGCTGCTGGATCCCAAATACGGCATGTTCCGTTACCATGAGGAGTCCAGGCTCATCTGGTTTTCAAACAAGGTACTTCACTGTGTGATTGACCTTCATACCCTCACACTGCTATAATATCACTTATCACTATGTATAAGTGCACTCTGAAACAACCTTAGTAATGGGGACACTGAAGTGGTCTTATGTGAATTGGTAGAATTAAATGTCATATCCTGTTTAGAGTTAACCAGATAAATTAAATCTTAATGCGGTATTTTCTAGTTCTTTTTAGATTTTTAATAAGTACGCACGCTGTTTGGCCTTAGTAATATAACACCAGTGTATAACTGTATTCATCAGCTATATGACTAGAGAGATACAAATGCATGGAAATCATGATTGTCGCTCATAGATGGATTTTATATCAGTGTTATTCATGTCAGTGTTTAAAAGCAGACAATGGTACTCCATGTGATATATGTCGGACTGACAATCAATGAATGTTTCTTCCAGACCTTTGAGGACATTGACTTGTTCAACCTGATCGGGATCATCTGTGGTCTGGCCATCTACAATCTCACGATAGTGGAACTCAACTTCCCGGTGGCCCTTTATAAGAAGCTCCTGAAGAGGAAGCCGACATTAGATGACCTGAAAGAGCTAATGCCAGATGTGGGAAGGTCAGATCAAGGATCAGTCATCTGAGGTTTCCATTTATCATGTCTATATGAATGTCAGTTTGCCTCAGTATCACTTTTGCTGCACCTGAAATGTTTTATTTTAATATTTCAATTATATTACCACACAAACTGTGTTGATTAAAATATTTTTGAAATAGTGTTGAGTATAAGTAAGTTAATCATAGTCTAAAAAAAGTACCAAAAATATTGTAAAATATGTCTTTTTTCTGTCTCTTAAACTAGGAGTCTGCAGCAGTTACTGGACTATGCAGAAGATGATCTTGAGGACACCTTCTGCTTGAACTTCACAGTGAGATGATTGTCCCTTGTGGAGCATTAAGTATAGAAATAGTTGTGATATCTGCATACTAAAACAGCAAAATCCAAATGTCTGTTTTTTTTCAGATCACAGAAGAAAACTATGGTGCCACAGAGGTTTTGGAACTAGTGTCTAATGGCGAAAACATCAATGTTAATAATTCAAACCGGTAACATCAAGCTTTTCTTGGATTTTGTGTTAACCAATAGCAAATATTGTTTAAGACCCAATGGTTTTGGAGATGGTCTTCTGAAACACTCTGACTTGATAGTTGCACCAGAGTAAGGTTCATTATAGCAACTATAATAGATATTTTTTATACTAATATTATAATGAATCAGATGTCAAAGACACCACTCGTAGAGATGGCTTTACAGAGCTTTATGGTGAGTTTCAGCCCGCCTGCAACTTTATTGTTTTGGTTCCCTTACAGCTCTCATGGCGTAGTTTTCAGCCACAACAGGCAGCTTTTTCAGTGGAAAAGCTTTGTAAAAAATCAAACAGTTAATACAGGTCTAAATGTCCAAAATCTGTAGGTTTTTAGGTGAATATAACTAAATTTCTGTAAAACTAACAACATTTTCATCAGCCTCAGCAGAACTTTAGTGTAATATGCTAAATAGCTCATGTTAGCATATTAACAACACACTAAACTAGGATGGATGAACAAATAGACATCAGAAATATCAAAATAATAAAGTGACACCACCATACAGTGAGAGTAAACAGTCCTTTCTCTCTAGGTGCAGCATACTAAAGATATACTAAGATAGTGATTTGTAAATATTAAGTCTCCACTGAATCCAATTCAGGGCTTTAATTCTATGTTTCAAGTTGTTCCTAACCTTTAATCAATTAATCTTTTCACCTCAGGATTCACTGTAGTCTCTTGCTAAACTCTTTCAGTTTTAGCAATCCAGTCATGTGAAATTAACAAAAGTAATATTCTTTTTCATCAGTGTCTTTTTTTTTCTTTTATTCCTCTAGGCAGGACTTTGTCATTGCGTACGTAGACTACGTTTTCAACACATCAGTGGCTCCACTATTTGAGTGCTTCTTTGCCGGCTTCCACAAGGTGTGCGGTGGCAAAGTTTTGGAGCTTTTCCAGCCTAACGAGCTGCAGGCCATGGTGATCGGCAACACCAACTACGACTGGACGGAGCTCGAAAAGGTGTTCGAAATTGAAATATTTCAGTGATTCATTTTCAAGCTCAATGATGTAATCTTCAGAAAGGAACAATAACAATCTAACTAAGTATCTAGAAATGTATCAAATATTTCCACTCTTGGTACACAATCTTTTTTTAAATCTCTCATATCTCATCTGTCAGTGAATCATAAATGTATGTATTATACATGCAAACGCCTTCAGTTTTCAGTAAAAACTTTGTTGGCTGAGTAACTTGAAATGGGACATATAACTTTTGTTTTCATTTTTCAGAGTACTGAATATAAAGGGGAGTACTGGGCAGACCATCCCACCATGAGGCTTTTCTGGGAAGTGTTCCACAGTCTTCCTTTAGAAAAGAAGAAACAGTTCCTCTGTAAGTGTTGCTCTTCATGTGTGACGTGTTAAAAATGTTAGAGAAGCTGTTGCTGCAACGAGATATAATGAAAAATGTCTCTCGTCTCTTCAGTGTTCCTCACAGGAAGTGATCGCATACCCATCTTAGGCATGAAAAGCCTGAAACTGGTGATCCAGCCCACTGGCGGAGGGGAGCATTACTTACCTGTAGCACACACCTGCTTCAACCTGCTGGACTTGCCCAAGTACACGAGTATAGAAACACTCCGTGAGAAGCTTCTACAAGCTATAGATCACAATCAAGGCTTTAACCTGGCGTGATAGTGCACAGAAATAACTGGAACCTCGACTCCAGACTGTTGATGGCTACCACATTCCCAAATGATGATGTTTAGCAGACTCCTCTGAGTTCTGCTAAAGGAAATGAACATTGGTTGGAAAGAAGAGGCGGCCACCTGACACTACAAGTGATTAAGAGTTGGATGTCTTAGACGTTAATCTTGACTTCGATTTTTCAGCTTTTTTTTTTTTCCTCCATGCCATCACAGTATTTGTTGCGCTATTACAAGTCGATTCACGTTTGATATTGCTCTTGTAGATATGCTTTTATTAATGTTTGGATATGACAAGTATGATGAAGCGAACTACTGTTACTTACAGTACAGGGCATGCATACAGCAACATAAATACCTGTAAAATATAATCAAATGCAGTAGCCCTACCTTTCTGAAGCTTGCAATGGAATTCAATGTAATAATGAGATGTTTCTGTTATGTTTATACTGATGAAAAAATATATCAGAAGTACCTCAAACTAACTTAAGCAAACACTGTGGTCTTAGAAATGGTCAGATTTAAATCAACACCTCTTTTTACATTTTAAGCTTCACTGTGGTAGTAGTTACTCCGTGGCTACTGCAGTGAATCATGCAGTATTTTGCAGGAACTAATGATGTTGTGCCCACCCCCTGTGCATTAAAATGTTTGATTCATTATGTTTGACATAAAGTTCTGTTGTGATGTTTGAGAAAGAGCAGTGCAAAGCATTTGCTTTAGATGCTGAGTGGATTTTCTTGGCTGTAAGCTTTAAAACAATCCACAAATAAAAACTTTAAGTGCAGCCATTGAAATGTGAATTACTGTTGGGAGAAACTACTGAATGATGAATGGCTGATTAGATTTGAGTTTACATTATTACAGTATTTGGCTCTTTAAAAGCAATTTGTACATTCACCAACCACCTTGGGACTGTGCCAGCGTACGAAGAGTTTTCATTCATTTTTAATACTGTCAGTCTTACATAGCTGCATACTTTGAGCATATAACAGTGATCCATTGAATTTACAGTAAAGGGTCAAACATTTACAAGACAATGCTCTTCAAATGATGTGATGATAAGCCAAAGTCTTAATCTATTGTGTAATACAGACATAAACTGAAATCGGAGCATTATTTCTAGTATTTTATCAAATGCTGAAATCAATTAAACTAGTTCATATTTTTGGCTTTAATAGATTCCCTTGCTCTTTGTCACAGCTTAACTGATGTTAACTTGTTCAGTTATCTGATGAAAGATTTCCGCACACTTCGATCTGTGCAGTATTCCCTTTATTTTTGAGCTTTCGGACCTTCATCAAAAGCTTAACAAATCAAGTGAATACTGCATATATCTAAGTGTGCAGATATCTCTTAAACCAAGTTTGGACTCGTCCATAACCTCACAATGACTTAGCCGGGTGGAGCAGTGGTCATCTTGCATAACCGTTTTGCTTATTAAAAACCTAACAACAGATTTCTATTGAGACAATCCAGTTCAGGCACACATTTTAATGCTACACTGTACATATGAAATGATATGCAGACATTGCAAGTATATGGCCACGAAGAAGGCAAATAGGTACAATGCACCATTTGTACAGAGCCTTTTGGTGTTGAGGTCAGTTTTAATGGGGCAACTCGTGGTGGACCAGTTTGTAGTGGGAACCACAGGAAGGACAGCGGTGGCAATCTCCCTCATGAAGCCAGAACCAAACTATAGCAGTGTTGTCTTCCTCACCTGCAGACAATTATATTATGGTCATCGTGGTTTGTCATCTACACATTAATTTTTTTTTAAAAACAACAGACCCTTCCTTTAATGTGTACTACTTACACACGCAGCCCACCAGCCTCTTGGTTCCAATGCATGGTACAATATGAGGGTCTTCCTTGGTTCCACCATACTGCTTGGGCTTAAGTATACTGTAGGGATCCTGCAATGTGAATATGAAGAGAATAGGTTCATACTGTGTAAGAATTAAAGAGAACACTCGCACTTGTACAGTAGCCTACCTTTCCCTGTTTAAAGGCCTGCATGACACGTCTCTCCAATCCAGCAGCCTGTTCCTCATCTGTTGGTATGCCTGAAAATTATACAGCAAAGTTTTATTTGTTGTTCATAAAGGGTCATTATAAATTTAAAACCACCTTCAAAGTCGCCATGCCAGCTTGTGCCCTGTGCACATCACAGTCGGTCACTTGGCACCACCCACACCAACCAACCACTGTCCTTTATCCGGATACTGGCACCACACCAACAGACGCCTGCCAAAGAAGGTTGGGTCTACCAGAGGCCTTTCCACTAGTTACAATCCAAATGACCTTCATTATTTGATTCAAATACTGTGGGCGCATTGAAATTGAGCGTGTCCGTGGTACACACTTTTTTTTTAACAGCACATAAAGTCACCACAGAAAGTTTATTTACTGAAAACAAACAAAACAGTCTTATCTACCATCTGTATATAATGCAGCACCAGTGGTAGCTGGTTAAAGTTTTACAGACAGATGATACAGATGATAGTGTATGGCGTTGTAGCCACCTAACTGCGCAATAAACTAAAAATACCGCTTGATACCAGACTGACAGTGAAGCCCCCTCAAGTTCCTTGCCTGTACACATTCATCCCCCGCTGACAGGGAAGCTTTCACTTTTCAGTCTGTAGTACTGTTTAAAATTTCGGTAATAATCAGACTCTTACCTTTCAGAGTGCCCATGGCGCGGTGTGGCCGTGTAGCCAACACATGGCTCCTCAGCTGCAATGTTTTTGTACAAGTTCGAAGGAGAAGTCGTCCTGCCATCCTGGTCTCACTGTCAGGTTACCGAGAATGACCCGACACAGCGAGCCGCGGACTGAAATGACCCCGACAACCGTGTGAGTGACAGGAGGTTTGGGCCAATAGGAGCAGAAACACCAGCTGCGCTAACCAATGACAGAGGGTAGCGCGAGGAACAGGTGTAAAATATATAAAGACATGGCGAAAATCATAATAGGTCTATTTATTTGTATTGGCTTTTCATTGGATTTGTTTGTATTGATTTAATCCTATTGAACAACCGAGAGATTCACTTAATAACGTTTTTTTTTGGAGAAGGTACTGACATCCTGTTGGAAATATCAGAAGAGATTACAAAGCTAAAGTCATTACACACATGAAATGGACACACACACAAAGAGAGAAAGAAAAACCTCTATATCTACTTATATCTAGTGTCGCACTAATTGGTTTGATTGATAGCTAGTAGGGGAGTCAATAAATGTTATAGATTACACAATAAATACAAAACAAAAACTCCAAACTGAATGCTGTGTGGGGAAAACAAACTATTAGTGCTCTACTTAACTAAATTAATCACCATAGTAACACTCTGGAAATTCCCTGTGCCAGACTCAGAAATTATAAAATAAATAAAACTTAAAAATCAAAAGTTTCCTTGCGTCAGAAAGTGGGATTGGTGAAACACAGTGGTGTAAAGATTAATAAATGAAGAATTACACTCGCACTGTTCAGTTTATCATCACAATACAAACCATGTTGTTTAGACCTACTGAACAGTGCACAGGTCTGCACCAAGCTCCTACGGATATAAAGAAATCACTTCTTCATTGGTATTTGAAGTGACCTCGTTTGTATGATTGATACTCCAGTTGGAGGCGATGTCAGACAAACAAACAGCACCGTTTCTGATGGTTCTTCAAGTTAAAAATGGGAAATACGAGCATTAATGAAGCAGTTTTAACTTGTAAAGACATTATGTTTTTGTTTATCTGTAGTGCAGCGCTGCCTGTAAGTGATAGTAGTTGCTCCTCTTGTCCAGGTGGAGGCAGTGTGGGACAGACTAAATTGCATTGGTTTGGGGGGTTTGTTGATGAATATGAAGCAGTTTAACATGTAAATACGTGATGTTTGAACGTATGTGTCGTCACAGCGTGTAAAAAAGACTGAGTCCCGCTGTATTACTCAGGCTGCACTACAGTGTCTATTCATAGGCGCGATCCCACTACTGAGCGGCACGGGGGCTTTGACCTGCTGCGTTTCCGACCTGGGCCGGTGCACCCCTCCTTAGACGACCTGGTGGTCCCGGGCTCCCCCAGGAGCACCATATCGATACCGATCTAAGTGCGGACACCCGATCGGCATAGTCCACTGCAGCTCAGAACTCCTGAGTTCAAACGATCCACCAGCCTCAGCCTCCCAGTAACTTGGATTACAGGCGCTCGCCACCGCACCCGGCGAGAGATTCCTACATTCAACGGAGTTTTGGAGTTTTACGATGGTGACGTCACCAAGAAACAGACAGCGGCATTTAGTGGTGAGAAAATGAACTACAGTGTTGAAAGTTCAACAAGCACACCAGTTTCCCAAAGATCACTCACTGTTAATGACTTGTGTTTTTAATCAAGATTCATGGGTTTATAACGTGTCTTTATGTCAGAATGCTGTTTTAATCATATGTGTATTATGAATTCACTGATATTATCCTCCTCTCTCATGTCTTGTAGTTTATTGACATACAGACATACAGTAGTTTACCCTTAATTTCAGCCCTGCAGCAAAAATATTTGACTCAGTGATGAGAACGTTCACTATTTACATCAAAATGTTTACAAAATAGTTAATGGGCTTGATAAACCTTTGTCGCTAGATAAGATGATCTTGCAGTGTGTTTGTTGGTGACGTCACCGTCGTTAAACTCCAAAACTCCGATGAATGCAATAATCTCTCGCCGGGTGCGGTGGCGCGCGCCTGTAATCCAAGTTACTGGGAGGCTGAGGCTTGCGGATCGTTTGAGCTCAGGAGTTCTGAGCTGCAGTGGACTATGCCGATCGGGTGTCTGCACTAAGTTCGGTATCGATATGGTGCTCCTGGGGGAGCCCGAGACCACCAGGTCGTCTAAGGAGGTGTGCACCGGCCCAGGTCGGAAACGGAGCAGGTCAAAGCCCCCGTGCCGCTCAGTAGTGGGATCGCGCCTGTGAATAGACACTGTAGTGCAGCCTGAGTAATACAGCGGGACTCAGTCTTTTATCAATTATGAAATTTTAGTTTTTTTACTGTTGCTTTGTTATCTAAAGTCAAGTTTGATGTTTACAAGAAGTGACACCGATGTAAACAAACCTTAATGACTTAGATTTAGCTCAACTAATATCTGTCACATTGGCCAGTCTCTATTCAAAGACCGGTTATGTTTCATAGTAAATTTCTATTATGATATTAAATGTTTTGAATTACGGTGGGCCAGGAGTCGCTGTTTGCCTACCACTAAGTTATTGTATCATACTAACCGGCGAAGTTATGGAGAGTATCCACTGTATGTCAGTAAGCTAAAATACATGAGAGAAGAGGAAGGAATTCAAGGAATTCAATGAATTCATAATTAACATATGATTAAAATAACATAAAGACATGTTATAAAACCATGAATCTTGATTAAAAACATTATCAGTGAGTGATCTTTGGGAAACTGTTGATTTGATTGATGAACCTTCAACAATGTAGTACGTTTTTCGTCATTGGATGCCGCTGTCTGTTTCTTGGTGACGTCACCGTCGTTAAACTCCAAAACTCCAGTGAATGCACGTTTCCCTCGCCGGGTGCGGTGGCGCTCGCCTGTAATCCAAGTTACTGGGAGGCTGAGGCTGGTGGATCGTTTGAGCTCAGGAGTTCTGAGTTGCAGTGGACTATGCCGATCGGGTGTCCGCACTAAGTTCGCTATCGATATGGTGCTCCTGGGGGAGCCCGGGACCACCAGGTCGTCTAAGGAGGGGTGCACCGGCCCAGGTCGGAAACGGAGCAGGTCAAAGCCCCCGTGCCGCTCAGTAGTGGGATCGCGCCTGTGAATAGACACTGTAGTGCAGCCTGAGTAATACAGCGGGACTCAGTCTTTTATCAATTATGAAATTTTAGTTTTTTCACTATTGCTTTGTTATCTAAAGTCAAGTTTGATGTTTACAAGAAGTGAAACCGATGTAAACAAACCTTAATGACTTAGATTTAGCCCAACTGATCTCTGTCACATATTGGCCAGTCTCTATTCAAAGACCGGTTATGTTTCATAGTAAATTTCTATTATGATATTAAATGTTTTGAATTACGGTGGGCCAGGAGTCGCTGTTTGCCTACCACTAAATTATTGTATCATACTAACCGGCGAAGTTATGGAGAGTATCCACTGTATGTCAGTAAGCTAAAAGACATGAGAGAAGAGGAAGGAATTCAAGGAATTCAATGAATTCATAATTAACATATGATTAAAATAACATAAAGACACGTTATAAAACCATGAATCTTGATGAAAAACATTATCGGTGAGTTATCTTTGGGAAACTGTTGATTTGATTGATGAACCTTCAACAATGTAATACGTTTTTCGTCATTGGATGCCGCTGTCTGTTTCTTGGTGACGTCACCGTCGTTAAACTCCAAAACTCCAGTGAATGCACGTTTCCCTCGCCGGGTGCGGTGGCGCGCGCCTGTAATCCAAGTTACTGGGAGGCTGAGGCTGGTGGATCGTTTGAGCTCAGGAGTTCTGAGTTGCAGTGGACTATGCCGATCGGGTGTCCGCACTAAGTTCGGTATCGATATGGTGCTCCTGGGGGAGCCCGAGACCACAAGGTCGTCTAAGGAGGGGTGCACCGGCCCAGGTCGGAAACGGAGCAGGTCAAAGCCCCCGTGCCGCTCAGTAGTGGGATCGCGCCTGTGAATAGACACTGTAGTGCAGCCTGAGTAATACAGTGGGACTCAGTCTTTTATCAATTATGAAATTTTAGTTTTTTCACTATTGCTTTGTTATCTAAAGTCAAGTTTGATGTTTACAAGAAGTGAAACCGATGTAAACAAACCTTAATGACTTAGATTTAGCCCAACTGATCTCTGTCACATTGGCCAGTCTCTATTCAAAGACCGGTTATGTTTCATAGTAAATTTCTATTATGATATTAAATGTTTTGAATTACGGTGGGCCAGGAGTCGCTGTTTGCCTACCACTAAATTATTGTATCATACTAACCGGCGAAGTTATGGAGAGTATCCACTGTATGTCAGTAAGCTAAAAGACATGAGAGAAGAGGAAGGAATTCAATGAATTCAATGAATTCATAATTAACATATGATTAAAATAACATAAAGACATGTTATAAAACCATGAATCTTGATGAAAAACATTATCAGTGAGTGATCTTTGGGAAACTGTTGATTTGATTGATGAACCTTCAACAATGTAGTACGTTTTTCGTCATTGGATGCCGCTGTCTGTTTCTTGGTGACGTCACCGTCGTTAAACTCCAAAACTCCAGTGAATGCACGTTTCCCTCGCCGGGTGCTGTGGCGCGTGCCTGTAATCCAAGTTACTGGGAGGCTGAGGCTGGAGGATCGTTTGAGCTCAGGAGTTCTGAGCTGCAGTGGACTATGCCGATCGGGTGTCCGCACTAAGTTCGGTATCGATATGGTGCTCCTTTGGGAGCCCGAGACCACCAGGTCGTCTAAGGAGGGGTGCACCGGCCCAGGTCGGAAACGGAGCAGGTCAAAGCCCCCGTGCCGCCCAGTAGTGGGATTGCGCCTATGAATAGACATTGTAGTGCAGCCTGAGTAATACAGCGGGACCCAGTCTTTTCACACTCTGTACACTTTATAACAAACAGCTGTGACGACACATATGCTCAAACATCACGTTTTTACTTGTTTGGCTGTTTCATGTTCAGCAACAAACCTCCCAAACCAATGCTGTTTAGTCTGTCCCACACTGCCTCCACCTGGACAAGAGGAGCAACTACTATCAATCACACCAATCGCTCATACTGGCTTTTACTGTCCACAGTAATTTGGGCAAAACGATCACACTTACAGAAAATCCTGATTACAAACATTTGACCATTTTAACATTTTGTTGTAAGATTGTCGTTGGGTGTGTGTGTGTGTGTGTGTGTGTGTGTGTGTGTGTGTGTGTGTGTGTGTGTGTGTGTGTGTGTGTGTGTGTGTGTGTGTGTGTGTGTGTGTGTGTGTGTGTGTCTGTTGTCAGCATAAAATGTGAAGATTAAGGGTGAAATGATGCGGTTAGTGCATCACACAGTTCACAATTTGACACGAACCATGTAGCTCTCTTCCCAATTTTCCTCTGGAAAGAGGGGATGAAGCCTCCGCGTTAGGAAACCGGGCGTACCTGCGCACTTTGGTTCCGCTCTCCTCTTTCCTACTAAACTAACATTTCTCCTCAAGACAGATGTGGAAATTAACTATTTTGGACCTCTGTCAATATAGCGTACTGCACAGTTGTTCTTATTACAATAAGCAAAAATAAAGCACGACTTAAAATAATATATGAACCGTTTCAAAATAAACACCACAGTTATCACATATTTTGAGTGTACTACATATGCAAACAAAAATGTGTCCGTTATCCTAACAGATGAGATGAAAATTGCAATCCATTTTCACATCCACAGTGTATATTGTCATAATTTTGTACTGCTCTATATCATGGTGCAACATCTTGTTTCACCTCCAGTGAATATATAAAATTGTGTAATATATTCCATCATATTGTCTGATTATTGATTATCTGAACCGGCCTAACCTTTATCAATTATGAAGTTTTTTGTTTTTTCACTATTGCTTTGTCATCTAAAAGGAAGTTTCTTTTTCTTTATGTTCACAAATTCAGACAGGAAAAGAACACCTGAGTCGTTGTTTAAAATACATTTTTGTAAATTGATCTATCAATTTTTAATATGTATCATGAAGTCAAACATGCAGAGGAGGTATGATGTTTACAAGAAGTAACACTGATGTAAACAAACCTTAATGACTTAGATTTAGCCCAACTGATATCAGTCACATTGGCCAGTCTCTGTTCAAAGACCTGTTTCATAGAACATTTCTATTCTGATATGAAATGTTTTGAAATATTGTGGAGCTCCTTTGGGCCACGAGCCGCTGTTTGCCTACCACTGGGTTATTATATCATGCTAACCAGCGAAATTATGGAGAGTATTCATTTAGGTCATTAAGCTACAATACATGAGAGATGAAGATAATATCAATGAATTCATAATGATCATATGATTAAAACAGCATAAAGACATGTTTCAAACCATGAATCATCAAAAAACATGAATCATTAACAGTGGGTGATCTTTGGGAAATAGTTAATGGGCTTGATGAACCTTCGTCGTGAGATGCCTCTGCAGCATGTTTCTTGGTGACGTCACCGTCGTTAAACTCCAAAACTCCGGTGAATGCAAGATTCTCTCGCCGGGTGCGGTGGCGCGCGCCTGTAATCCAAGTTACTGGGAGGCTGAGGCTGGTGGATCGTTTGAGCTCAGGAGTTCTGAGCTGCAGTGGACTATGCCGATCGGGTGTCCGCACTAAGTTCGGTATCGGTATGGTGCTCCTGGGGGAGCCTAGGATCACCAGGTCGTCTAAGGAGGGGTGCACCGGCCCAGGTCGGAAACGGAGCAGGTCAAAGCCCCCGTGCCGCTCAGTAGTGGGATCGCGCCTATGAATAGACACTGTAGTGCAGCCTGAGTAATACAGCGGGACCCAGTCTTTTTACACTTTGTACACTTTATAACAAACAGCTGTGATGACACACAAGCTCAAACATCACGTTTTTACAAGTTAACCTGCTTCATGTCCATCAAGTAACCTCCCAAACCAATGTTGTTTAGTCTGTCCCACACTGCCTCCACCTGGACAAGAGGAGCAACTACTATCAATCACAGACAGCACCACAGATACACAACACTACAGGCTATAATGTTCACTATTACAAGCTTTTCTCTCAACTTTTAAATGAACTTGGTGGGGGAAAAATGTTTATCTGATACAGTAAATAAAATACCACAACAATAACCTTAAAACAAAATGTTCGAGTTAAATGTTTATGATCAGGATATTTTGTAGATGTGAGTGTATGTTTATAATATCAGTATGAAATGGGAAGATTAACTGGGTCAACCAATACATTCAGCTCATGGTTCAGTACACACCACATAGTTTACAGTTTGACAAGAAGCACACTTTTGAGAAATTCAGACACAGGAGGTCACGGGAAAAGAACAGCCGAGCATTGTTAAGAAAAATGTTTTGTGAATTGATTTGTCAATTTTTAACAAGTATACCATGAAGCAAAACATACAGATGAGGCCTGATATTTACAAGTAGAACAAACCAACAGACAAAAAAACACCATACTGACTTAGAATTAACCCAATTGATGTCTGTCACATAGGCCAGTCTCTATCCAAAATCTTGGATTTTTATATTAAATGTCTTTTCTAATATTAAATGTTTTGAATTGTGGTATAGCTACTCTTTGATTGACATTTAGATATTCAGTGGTCAGCAATAGGTTCAACCATGTGTCAATTTTTGAAGATTTTTCTTTAACATGTGCAGTGGAAAGGCAGGCCTTCATGTTTTATTTATTACTGTTAATTAATTTACGACAATAATAGATTTATAACACTGTTAAATAATGTGTCAACATGGGCAAAATTGCATGAACACATCATTTCTGTTTGCCAATCATTTGTGTTTGTGAAGAATAAATGTGTTATGCCTGTTTAGGCTGAAGTTGTAGAAATTGACACACATTAAACATTAATTTCTGGTAGGTTCATTAGACTTAATTTCAACACCTTCACTGTTAAATAGCATGACACAACCATAGTTTGAATGCCTGTCCTACTGTGGGGGCAGTATTAGATGTAACAGGGTTATATTACCATAGCTGGGATTTACAGGAGCCTGTTTATTTTGTCATCTACAGGAGATTTGTGAAAAATGATGTCAACATTTTCTGATCGTCAAAAGTTCTCATCACTGAGTCAAATGTTTTTGCTGTAGGGCTGGATTTGTTCCAAGTGCCAGTTTTTGCCTACCACTAAGTTATTGTATCACTCAAACCACTGAAAATAATAGTTAGCCTATCCACTGTATGTCAATAAGCTACAAGACATGAGAGGAGGATGATATCAGTGAATTCATTATGACCATATAATTAAAATATCATTTAGACATGAAGACACGTCATAAAAAAACATGAATCTTGATTAAAAACAAGAGTCATTATCAGTGAGTGATCTTTGGGAAACTGTTGTGCTTGATGAACCTTCAACAATGTAGTACGTTTTTCGTCTTTGGATGCCGCTGTCTGTTTCTTGGTGACGTCACCGTCGTTAAACTCCAAAACTCCGGTGAATGCAGGATTGTCTCGCCGGGTGCGGTGGCGCGCGCCTGTAATCCAAGTTACTGGGAGGCTGAGGCTGGTGGATCGTTTGAGCTCAGGAGTTCTGAGCTGCAGTGGACTATGCCGATCAGGTGTCCGCACTAAGTTCGGTATCGATATGGTGCTCCTGGGGGAGCCCGGGACCACCAGGTCGTCTAAGGAGGGGTGCACCGGCCCAGGTCGGAAACGGAGCAGGTCAAAGCCCCCGTGCCGCTCAGTAGTGGGATCGCGCCTGTGAATAGACATTGTAGTGCAGCCTGAGTAATACAGCGGGACTCAGTCTTTTTTACACTCTGTACACCTTATAACAAACAGCTGTGACGACACATACGCTCAAACATCACGTTTTTACATGTTAAACTGCTTCATGTTCATCAACAAACCTCCCAAACCAATGCTGTTTAGTCGGTCCCACACTGCCTCCACCTGGACAAGAGGAGCAACTACTATCAATCACAATAATCATTGCAGCACCACAGATACACAACACTACAGGCTCAACTGTTCACTATTACAAGCTTTTCTCTCAACTTTTAAATGAACTTTTTGGGGGGAAAACTGTGTGTTTATTTTTCTGATACAGTAAATAAAATACTTCCACAATAATTTGGGAAAACAATGACACTACAGAATATCCTGATCACAAACATTTGACACATTTAAAATTGTGTTGTTAGGCTGTCGCTGTTGTGAGTGTGTCTGATATCAGCATAAAATGTCAAGATTAAGGGTGAAATGACGCAGTTAGTGCATGGTTTAGTAAACACCACACAGTTCACAGTTTGACAAAAAACTCACAACATTTATAAAAAAGTGAATTTGATATTTAATATATGCAAACACAAATGTGTCCTTTATCATAACTGATAACATGAAAATTGCAATCCATTTTCACATCCACAGTGTATATTGTCATAATTTCGTACTGCTCTATATCATGGTGCAACATGTTGTTTCACCTCCAGTGAATATATAAAATTGTGTAATATATTCCATCATATTGTCTGGTTATTGAATGTAAGAGCCGGCCTAACTTTTATCAATTATGAAGTTTTAGTTTTTTCACTATTGCTTTGTTATCTAAAAGGAAGTTTCTTTTTCTTTATGTTCAGAAATTCAGACAGGAAAAGAACACCTGAGTCGTTGTTAAAAATATATTTCTGTTAATTGATCTGTCAATTTTTAACAAGTACCATGAAATAAAACCTACAGGCGAGGTCTGATATTTACGAGTCCTACTGATGTAAAAACAGACAAACAAAAAAACGCATAATAACTTAGATTTAACCCAATTGGTGTCTGTCACATTGGCCAGTCTCTATCCAAAGACCTGTGATTTTTATAGTAAATTTCTATTCTAATCGTAAATTTGTGTTTGTGATGAACAAATGTGTTATGTCTGTTTAGGCTGAAGTTGTAGGAATTGACACACATTAAACATTAATTTCTGGTAGGTTCATTAGACTTAATTTCAACACCTTCACTGTTAAATAGCATGACACAACCATAGTTTGAATGCCTCTCCTCCTGTGGGGGCAGTATTAGATGTAACAGGGTTATATTACCATAGCTGGGATTTACAGGAGCCTGTTTATTTTGTCATCTACAGGAGATTTGTGAAAAATGATGTCAACATTTTCTGATCATCAAAAGTTCTCACCACTGAGTCAAATAGTTTTGCTGTAGGGCTGGATTTGTTCCAAGTGCCAGTTTTTGCCTACCACTAGGTTATTGTATCACTCAAAACCACTGAAAATAAGAGTTAGCTTATCCACTGTATGTCAATAAGCTACAAGACATGAGAGAGGAGGGTGATATCAGTGAATTCATGATGAACATATAATTAAAACGGCATTCTGACATAAAGACACGTTATACATACATCTTTCTTAAAAACATGAGTCATTATCAGTGAGTGATCTTTGGGAAACTGTTGTGTTCGATGAACCTTCAACAATGTAGGACTTTTTTTTAATCACCACTAGATACCGCTGCAGTCTGTTTCTTGGGGACGTCACCGTCGTTAAACTCCAAAACTCAGGTGAATGAAGGAATCTGCCGCCGGGTGCGGTGGCGCGCGCCTGTAATCCAAGTTACTGGGAGGCTGAGGCTGGCGGATCGTGTGAGCTCAGGAGTTCTGAGCTGCAGTGGACTATGCCGATCGGGTGTCCGCACTAAGTTCGGTATCGATATGGTGCTCCTGGGGGAGCCCGGGACTAACAGGTCGTCTAAGGAGGGGTGCACCGGCCCAGGTCGGAAACGGAGCTGGTCAAAGCCCCCGTGCCGCTCAGTAGTGGGATCGCGCCTGTGAATAGACACTGTAGTGCAGCCTGAGTAATACAGCGGGACTCAGTCTTTTATCAATTATGAAATTTTAGTTTTTTCACTATTGCTTTTTTATCTAAAGTCAAGTTTGATGTTTACAAGAAGTGACACCGATGTAAACAAACCTTAATGACTTAGATTTAGCCCAATTGATCTCTGTCACATTGGCCAGTCTCTATTCAAAGACCAGTTATGTTTCATAGTAAATTTCTATTATGATATTAAATGTTTTGAATTACGGTGGGCCAGGAGTCGCTGTTTGCCTACCACTAAGTTATTGTATCATACTAACCGGCGAAGTTATGGAGAGTATCCACTGTATGTCAGTAAGCTAAAAGACATGAGAGAAGAGGAAGGAATTCAAGGAATTAAATGAATTCATAATTAACATATGATTAAATTAACATAAAGACACGTTATAAAACCATGAATCTTGATGAAAAACATTATCGGTGAGTGATCTTTGGGAAACTGTTGATTTGATTGATGAACCTTCAACAATGTAGTACGTTTTTCGTCATTGGATGCCGCTGTCTGTTTCTTGGTGACGTCACCGTCGTTAAACTCCAAAACTCCAGTGAATGATCGTTTCCCTCGCCGGGTGCGGTGGCGCGCGCCTGTAATCCAAGTTACTGGGAGGCTGAGGCTGGTGGATCGTTTGAGCTCAGGAGTTCTGAGCTGCAGTGGACTATGCCGATCGGGTGTCCGCACTAAGTTCGGTATCGGTATGGTGCTCCTGGGGGAGCCTAGGATCACCAGGTCGTCTAAGGAGGGGTGCACCGGCCCAGGTCGGAAACGGAGCAGGTCAAAGCCCCCGTGCCGCTCAGTAGTGGGATCGCGCCTATGAATAGACACTGTAGTGCAGCCTGAGTAATACAGCGGGACCCAGTCTTTTTACACTCTGTACACTTTATAACAAACAGCTGTGATGACACATACGCTCAAACATCACGTTTTTACAAGTTAACCTGCTTCATGTCCATCAAGTAACCTCCCAAACCAATGTTGTTTAGTCTGTCCCACACTGCCTCCACCTGGACAAGAGGAGCAACTACTATCAATCACAGACAGCACCACAGATACACAACACTACAGGCTATAATGTTCACTATTACAAGCTTTTCTCTCAACTTTTAAATGAACTTGGTGGGGGAAAAATGTTTATCTGATACAGTAAATAAAATACCACAACAATAACCTTAAAACAAAATGTTCGAGTTAAATGTTTATGATCAGGATATTTTGTAGATGTGAGTGTATGTTTATAATATCAGTATGAAATGGGAAGATTAACTGGGTCAACCAATACATTCAGCTCATGGTTCAGTACACACCACATAGTTTACAGTTTGACAAGAAGCACACTTTTGAGAAATTCAGACACAGGAAGTCACGGGAAAAGAACAGCCGAGCATTGTTAAGAAAAATGTTTTGTGAATTGATTTGTCAATTTTTAACAAGTATACCATGAAGCAAAACATACAGATGAGGCCTGATATTTACAAGTAGAACAAACCAACAGACAAAAAAACACCATACTGACTTAGAATTAACCCAATTGATGTCTGTCACATAGGCCAGTCTCTATCCAAAATCTTGGATTTTTATATTAAATGTCTTTTCTAATATTAAATGTTTTGAATTGTGGTATAGCTACTCTTTGATTGACATTTAGATATTCAGTGGTCAGCAATAGGTTCAACCATGTGTCAATTTTTGAAGATTTTTCTTTAACATGTGCAGTGGAAAGGCAGGCCTTCATGTTTTATTTATTACTGTTAATTAATTTACGACAATAATAGATTTATAACACTGTTAAATAATGTGTCAACATGGGCAAAATTGCATGAACACATCATTTCTGTTTGCCAATCATTTGTGTTTGTGAAGAATAAATGTGTTATGCCTGTTTAGGCTGAAGTTGTAGAAATTGACACACATTAAACATTAATTTCTGGTAGGTTCATTAGACTTAATTTCAACACCTTCACTGTTAAATAGCATGACACAACCATAGTTTGAATGCCTGTCCTACTGTGGGGGCAGTATTAGATGTAACAGGGTTATATTACCATAGCTGGGATTTACAGGAGCCTGTTTATTTTGTCATCTACAGGAGATTTGTGAAAAATGATGTCAACATTTTCTGATCGTCAAAAGTTCTCATCACTGAGTCAAATGTTTTTGCTGTAGGGCTGGATTTGTTCCAAGTGCCAGTTTTTGCCTACCACTAGGTTATTGTATCACTCAAACCACTGAAAATAATAGTTAGCCTATCCACTGTATGTCAATAAGCTACAAGACATGAGAGGAGGATGATATCAGTGAATTCATTATGACCATATAATTAAAATATCATTTAGACATGAAGACACGTCATAAAAAAACATGAATCTTGATTAAAAACAAGAGTCATTATCAGTGAGTGATCTTTGGGAAACTGTTGTGCTTGATGAACCTTCAACAATGTAGTACGTTTTTCGTCTTTGGATGCCGCTGTCTGTTTCTTGGTGACGTCACCGTCGTTAAACTCCAAAACTCCGGTGAATGCAGGATTGTCTCGCCGGGTGCGGTGGCGCGCGCCTGTAATCCAAGTTACTGGGAGGCTGAGGCTGGTGGATCGTTTGAGCTCAGGAGTTCTGAGCTGCAGTGGACTATGCCGATCAGGTGTCCGCACTAAGTTCGGTATCGATATGGTGCTCCTGGGGGAGCCCGGGACCACCAGGTCGTCTAAGGAGGGGTGCACCGGCCCAGGTCGGAAACGGAGCAGGTCAAAGCCCCCGTGCCGCTCAGTAGTGGGATCGCGCCTGTGAATAGACATTGTAGTGCAGCCTGAGTAATACAGCGGGACTCAGTCTTTTTTACACTCTGTACACCTTATAACAAACAGCTGTGACGACACATACGCTCAAACATCACGTTTTTACATGTTAAACTGCTTCATGTTCATCAACAAACCTCCCAAACCAATTCTGTTTAGTCGGTCCCACACTGCCTCCACCTGGACAAGAGGAGCAACTACTATCAATCACAATAATCATTGCAGCACCACAGATACACAACACTACAGGCTCAACTGTTCACTATTACAAGCTTTTCTCTCAACTTTTAAATGAACTTTTTGGGGGGAAAACTGTGTGTTTATTTTTCTGATACAGTAAATAAAATACTTCCACAATAATTTGGGAAAACAATGACACTACAGAATATCCTGATCACAAACATTTGACACATTTAAAATTGTGTTGTTAGGCTGTCGCTGTTGTGAGTGTGTCTGATATCAGCATAAAATGTCAAGATTAAGGGTGAAATGACGCAGTTAGTGCATGGTTTAGTAAACACCACACAGTTCACAGTTTGACAAAAAACTCACAACATTTATAAAAAAGTGAATTTGATATTTAATATATGCAAACACAAATGTGTCCTTTATCATAACTGATAACATGAAAATTGCAATCCATTTTCACATCCACAGTGTATATTGTCATAATTTCGTACTGCTCTATATCATGGTGCAACATGTTGTTTCACCTCCAGTGAATATATAAAATTGTGTAATATATTCCATCATATTGTCTGGTTATTGAATGTAAGAGCCGGCCTAACTTTGATCAATTATGAAGTTTTAGTTTTTTCACTATTGCTTTGTTATCTAAAAGGAAGTTTCTTTTTCTTTATGTTCAGAAATTCAGACAGGAAAAGAACACCTGAGTCGTTGTTAAAAATATATTTCTGTTAATTGATCTGTCAATTTTTAACAAGTACCATGAAATAAAACCTACAGGCGAGGTCTGATATTTACGAGTCCTACTGATGTAAAAACAGACAAACAAAAAAACGCATAATAACTTAGATTTAACCCAATTGGTGTCTGTCACATTGGCCAGTCTCTATCCAAAGACCTGTGATTTTTATAGTAAATTTCTATTCTAATCGTAAATTTGTGTTTGTGATGAACAAATGTGTTATGTTTGTTTAGGCTGAAGTTGTAAGAATTGACACACATTAAACATTAATTTCTGGTAGGTTCATTAGACTTAATTTCAACACCTTCACTGTTAAATAGCATGACACAACCATAGTTTGAATGCCTCTCCTCCTGTGGGGGCAGTATTAGATGTAACAGGGTTATATTACCATAGCTGGGATTTACAGGAGCCTGTTTATTTTGTTATCTACAGGAGATTTGTGAAAAATGATGTCAACATTTTCTGATCATCAAAAGTTCTCACCACTGAGTCAAATAGTTTTGCTGTAGGGCTGGATTTGTTCCAAGTGCCAGTTTTTGCCTACCACTAGGTTATTGTATCACTCAAAACCACTGAAAATAAGAGTTACCTTATCCACTGTATGTCAATAAGCTACAAGACATGAGAGAGGAGGGTGATATCAGTGAATTCATGATGAACATATAATTAAAACGGCATTCTGACATAAAGACACGTTATACATACATCTTTCTTAAAAACATGAGTCATTATCAGTGAGTGATCTTTGGGAAACTGTTGTGTTCGATGAACCTTCAACAATGTAGGACTTTTTTTTTTTATCACCACTAGATACCGCTGCAGTCTGTTTCTTGGGGACGTCACCGTCGTTAAACTCCAAAACTCAGGTGAATGAAGGAATCTGCCGCCGGGTGCGGTGGCGCGCGCCTGTAATCCAAGTTACTGGGAGGCTGAGACTGGCGGATCGTGTGAGCTCAGGAGTTCTGAGCTGCAGTGGACTATGCCGATCGGGTGTCCGCACTAAGTTCGGTATCGATATGGTGCTCCTGGTGGAGCCCGGGACTACCAGGTCGTCTAAGGAGGGGTGCACCGGCCCAGGTCGGAAACGGAGCTGGTCAAAGCCCCCGTGTCGCTCAGTAGTGGGATCGCGCCTGTGAATAGACACTGTAGTGCAGCCTGAGTAATACAGCGGGACTCAGTCTTTTATCAATTATGAAATTTTAGTTTGTTCACTATTGCTTTGTTATCTAAAGTCAAGTTTGATGTTTACAAGAAGTGACACCGATGTAAACAAACCTTAATGACTTAGATTTAGCCCAACTGATCTCTGTCACATTGGCCAGTCTCTATTCAAAGACCGGTTATGTTTCATAGTAAATTTCTATTATGATATTAAATGTTTTGAATTACGGTGGGCCAGGAGTCGCTGTTTGCCTACCACTAAATTATTGTATCATACTAACCGGCGAAGTTATGGAGAGTATCCACTGTATGTCAGTAAGCTAAAAGACATGAGAGAAGAGGAAGGAATTCAAGGAATTCAATGAATTCATAATTAACATATGATTAAAATAACATAAAGACATGTTATAAAACCATGAATCTTGATGAAAAACATTATCGGTGAGTGATCTTTGGGAAACTGTTGATTTGATTGATGAACCTTCAACAATGTAATACGTTTTTCGTCATTGGATGCCGCTGTCTGTTTCTTGGTGACGTCACCGTCGTTAAACTCCAAAACTCCAGTGAATGCACGTTTCCCTCGCCGGGTGCGGTGGCGCGCGCCTGTAATCCAAGTTACTGGGAGGCTGAGGCTGGTGGATCGTTTGAGCTCAGGAGTTCTGAGTTGCAGTGGACTATGCCGATCGGGTGTCCGCACTAAGTTCGGTATCGATATGGTGCTCCTGGGGGAGCCCGAGACCACAAGGTCGTCTAAGGAGGGGTGCACCGGCCCAGGTCGGAAACGGAGCAGGTCAAAGCCCCCGTGCCGCTCAGTAGTGGGATCGCGCCTGTGAATAGACACTGTAGTGCAGCCTGAGTAATACAGCGGGACTCAGTCTTTTATCAATTATGAAATTTTAGTTTTTTCACTATTGCTTTGTTATGTAAAGTCAAGTTTGATGTTTACAAGAAGTGAAACCGATGTAAACAAACCTTAATGACTTAGATTTAGCCCAACTGATCTCTGTCACATATTGGCCAGTCTCTATTCAAAGACCGGTTATGTTTCATAGTAAATTTCTATTATGATATTAAATGTTTTGAATTACGGTGGGCCAGGAGTCGCTGTTTGCCTACCACTAAATTATTGTATCATACTAACCGGCGAAGTTATGGAGAGTATCCACTGTATGTCAGTAAGCTAAAAGACATGAGAGAAGAGGAATGAATTCAAGGAATTCAATGAATTCATAATTAACATATGATTAAAATAACATAAAGACATGTTATAAAACCATGAATCTTGATGAAAAACATTATCAGTGAGTGATCTTTGGGAAACTGTTGATTTGATTGATGAACCTTCAACAATGTAGTACGTTTTTCGTCATTGGATGCCGCTGTCTGTTTCTTGGTGACGTCACCGTCGTTAAACTCCAAAACTCCAGTGAATGCACGTTTCCCTCGCCGGGTGCTGTGGCGCGTGCCTGTAATCCAAGTTACTGGGAGGCTGAGGCTGGAGGATCGTTTGAGCTCAGGAGTTCTGAGCTGCAGTGGACTATACCGATCGGGTGTCCGCACTAAGTTCGGTATCTATATGGTGCTCCTGGGGGAGCCCGAGACCACCAGGTCGTCTAAAGAGGGGTGCACCGGCCCAGGTCGGAAACGGAGCAGGTCAAAGCCCCCGTGCCGCCCAGTAGTGGGATTGCGCCTATGAATAGACATTGTAGTGCATCCTGAGTAATACAGCGGGACTCAGTCTTTTCACACTCTGTACACTTTATAACAAACAGCTGTGACGACACATACGCTCAAACATCACGTTTTTACATGTTAAACTGCTTCATGTTCATCAACAAACCTCCCAAACCAATGCTGTTTAGTCGGTCCCACACTGCCTCCACCTGGACAAGAGGAGCAACTACTATCAATCACAATAATCATTGCAGCACCACAGATACACAACACTACAGGCTCAACTGTTCACTATTACAAGCTTTTCTCTCAACTTTTAAATGAACTTTTTGGGGGGAAAACTGTGTGTTTATTTTTCTGATACAGTAAATAAAATACTTCCACAATAATTTGGGAAAACAATGACACTACAGAATATCCTGATCACAAACATTTGACACATTTAAAATTGTGTTGTTAGGCTGTCGCTGTTGTGAGTGTGTCTGATATCAGCATAAAATGTCAAGATTAAGGGTGAAATGACGCAGTTAGTGCATGGTTTAGTAAACACCACACAGTTCACAGTTTGACAAGAAACTCACAACATTTATAAAAAAAGTGAATTTGATATTTAATATATGCAAACACAAATGTGTCCTTTATCATAACTGATAACATGAAAATTGCAATCCATTTTCACATCCACAGTGTATATTGTCATAATTTCGTACTGCTCTATATCATGGTGCAACATGTTGTTTCACCTCCAGTGAATATATAAAATTGTGTAATATATTCCATCATATTGTCTGGTTATTGAATGTAAGAGCCGGCCTAACTTTTATCAATTATGAAGTTTTAGTTTTTTCACTATTGCTTTGTTATCTAAAAGGAAGTTTCTTTTTCTTTATGTTCAGAAATTCAGACAGGAAAAGAACACCTGAGTCGTTGTTAAAAATATATTTCTGTTAATTGATCTGTCAATTTTTAACAAGTACCATGAAATAAAACCTACAGGCGAGGTCTGATATTTACGAGTCCTACTGATGTAAAAACAGACAAACAAAAAAACGCATAATAACTTAGATTTAACCCAATTGGTGTCTGTCACATTGGCCAGTCTCTATCCAAAGACCTGTGATTTTTATAGTAAATTTCTATTCTAATCGTAAATTTGTGTTTGTGATGAACAAATGTGTTATGTCTGTTTAGGCTGAAGTTGTAAGAATTGACACACATTAAACATTAATTTCTGGTAGGTTCATTAGACTTAATTTCAACACCTTCACTGTTAAATAGCATGACACAACCATAGTTTGAATGCCTCTCCTCCTGTGGGGGCAGTATTAGATGTAACAGGGTTATATTACCATAGCTGGGATTTACAGGAGCCTGTTTATTTTGTTATCTACAGGAGATTTGTGAAAAATGATGTCAACATTTTCTGATCATCAAAAGTTCTCACCACTGAGTCAAATAGTTTTGCTGTAGGGCTGGATTTGTTCCAAGTGCCAGTTTTTGCCTACCACTAGGTTATTGTATCACTCAAAACCACTGAAAATAAGAGTTAGCTTATCCACTGTATGTCAATAAGCTACAAGACATGAGAGAGGAGGGTGATATCAGTGAATTCATGATGAACATATAATTAAAACGGCATTCTGACATAAAGACACGTTATACATACATCTTTCTTAAAAACATGAGTCATTATCAGTGAGTGATCTTTGGGAAACTGTTGTGTTCGATGAACCTTCAACAATGTAGGACTTTTTTTTAATCACCACTAGATACCGCTGCAGTCTGTTTCTTGGGGACGTCACCGTCGTTAAACTCCAAAACTCAGGTGAATGAAGGAATCTGCCGCCGGGTGCGGTGGCGCGCGCCTGTAATCCAAGTTACTGGGAGGCTGAGGCTGGCGGATCGTGTGAGCTCAGGAGTTCTGAGCTGCAGTGGACTATGCCGATCGGGTGTCCGCACTAAGTTCGGTATCGATATGGTGCTCCTGGGGGAGCCCGGGACTACCAGGTCGTCTAAGGAGGGGTGCACCGGCCCAGGTCGGAAACGGAGCTGGTCAAAGCCCCCGTGCCGCTCAGTAGTGGGATCGCGCCTGTGAATAGACACTGTAGTGCAGCCTGAGTAATACAGCGGGACTCAGTCTTTTATCAATTATGAAATTTTAGTTTTTTCACTATTGCTTTTTTATCTAAAGTCAAGTTTGATGTTTACAAGAAGTGACACCGATGTAAACAAACCTTAATGACTTAGATTTAGCCCAATTGGTCACATTGGCCAGTCTCTATTCAAAGACCAGTTATGTTTCATAGTAAATTTCTATTATGATATTAAATGTTTTGAATTACGGTGGGCCAGGAGTCGCTGTTTGCCTACCACTAAGTTATTGTATCATACTAACCGGCGAAGTTATGGAGAGTATCCACTGTATGTCAGTAAACTAAAAGACATGAGAGAAGAGGAAGGAATTCAAGGAATTAAATGAATTCATAATTAACATATGATTAAATTAACATAAAGACACGTTATAAAACCATGAATCTTGATGAAAAACATTATCGGTGAGTGATCTTTGGGAAACTGTTGATTTGATTGATGAACCTTCAACAATGTAGTACGTTTTTCGTCATTGGATGCCGCTGTATGTTTCTTGGTGACGTCACCGTCGTTAAACTCCAAAACTCCAGTGAATGCACGTTTCCCTCGCCGGGTGCGGTGGCGCGCGCCTGTAATCCAAGTTACTGGGAGGCTGAGGCTGGTGGATCGTTTGAGCTCAGGAGTTCTGAGCTGCAGTGGACTATACCGATCGGGTGTCCGCACTACGTTCGGTATCGATACGGTGCTCCTGGGGGAGCCCGAGACCACCAGGTCGTCTAAGGAGGGGTGCACCGGCCCAGGTCGGAAACGGAGCAGGTCAAAGCCCCCGTGCCGCTCAGTAGTGGGATCGCGCCTGTGAATAGACACTGTAGTGCAGCCTGAGTAATACAGCGGGACTCAGTCTTTTATCAATTATGAAATTTTAGTTTTTTCACTATTGCTTTTTTATCTAAAGTCAAGTTTGATGTTTACAAGAAGTGACACCGATGTAAACAAACCTTAATGACTTAGATTTAGCCCAACTGATCTCTGTCACATTGGCCAGTCTCTATTCAAAGACCGGTTATGTTTCATAGTAAATTTCTATTATGATATTAAATGTTTTGAATTACGGTGGGCCAGGAGTCGCTGTTTGCCTACCACTAAGTTATTGTATCATACTAACCGGCGACGTTATGGAGAGTATCCACTGTATGTCAGTAAGCTAAAAGACATGAGAGAAGAGGAAGGAATTCAAGGAATTCAATGAATTCATAATTAACATATGATTAAATTAACATAAAGACACGTTATAAAACCATGAATCTTGATGAAAAACATTATCGGTGAGTGATCTTTGGGAAACTGTTGATTTGATTGATGAACCTTCAACAATGTAGTACGTTTTTCGTCATTGGATGCCGCTGTCTGTTTCTTGGTGACGTCACCGTCGTTAAACTCCAAAACTCCGGTGAATGCAAGATTCTCTCGCCGGGTGCGGTGGCGCGCGCCTGTAATCCAAGTTACTGGGAGGCTGAGGCTGGTGGATCGTTTGAGCTCAGGAGTTCTGAGCTGCAGTGGACTATGCCGATCGGGTGTCCGCACTAAGTTCGGTATCGGTATGGTGCTCCTGGGGGAGCCTAGGATCACCAGGTCGTCTAAGGAGGGGTGCACCGGCCCAGGTCGGAAACGGAGCAGGTCAAAGCCCCCGTGCCGCTCAGTAGTGGGATCGCGCCTATGAATAGACACTGTAGTGCAGCCTGAGTAATACAGCGGGACCCAGTCTTTTTACACTCTGTACACTTTATAACAAACAGCTGTGATGACACACAAGCTCAAACATCACGTTTTTACAAGTTAACCTGCTTCATGTCCATCAAGTAACCTCCCAAACCAATGTTGTTTAGTCTGTCCCACACTGCCTCCACCTGGACAAGAGGAGCAACTACTATCAATCACAGACAGCACCACAGATACACAACACTACAGGCTATAATGTTCACTATTACAAGCTTTTCTCTCAACTTTTAAATGAACTTGGTGGGGGAAAAATGTTTATCTGATACAGTAAATAAAATACCACAACAATAACCTTAAAACAAAATGTTCGAGTTAAATGTTTATGATCAGGATATTTTGTAGATGTGAGTGTATGTTTATAATATCAGTATGAAATGGGAAGATTAACTGGGTCAACCAATACATTCAGCTCATGGTTCAGTACACACCACATAGTTTACAGTTTGACAAGAAGCACACTTTTGAGAAATTCAGACACAGGAAGTCACGGGAAAAGAACAGCCGAGCATTGTTAAGAAAAATGTTTTGTGAATTGATTTGTCAATTTTTAACAAGTATACCATGAAGCAAAACATACAGATGAGGCCTGATATTTACAAGTAGAACAAACCAACAGACAAAAAAACACCATACTGACTTAGAATTAACCCAATTGATGTCTGTCACATAGGCCAGTCTCTATCCAAAATCTTGGATTTTTATATTAAATGTCTTTTCTAATATTAAATGTTTTGAATTGTGGTATAGCTACTCTTTGATTGACATTTAGATATTCAGTGGTCAGCAATAGGTTCAACCATGTGTCAATTTTTGAAGATTTTTCTTTAACATGTGCAGTGGAAAGGCAGGCCTTCATGTTTTATTTATTACTGTTAATTAATTTACGACAATAATAGATTTATAACACTGTTAAATAATGTGTCAACATGGGCAAAATTGCATGAACACATCATTTTGTGTTTGCCAATCATTTGTGTTTGTGAAGAATAAATGTGTTATGCCTGTTTAGGCTGAAGTTGTAGAAATTGACACACATTAAACATTAATTTCTGGTAGGTTCATTAGACTTAATTTCAACACCTTCACTGTTAAATAGCATGACACAACCATAGTTTGAATGCCTGTCCTACTGTGGGGGCAGTATTAGATGTAACAGGGTTATATTACCATAGCTGGGATTTACAGGAGCCTGTTTATTTTGTCATCTACAGGAGATTTGTGAAAAATGTTGTCAACATTTTCTGATCGTCAAAAGTTCTCATCACTGAGTCAAATGTTTTTGCTGTAGGGCTGGATTTGTTCCAAGTGCCAGTTTTTGCCTACCACTAGGTTATTCTATCACTCAAAACCACTGAAAATAAGAGTTAGCCTATCCACTGTATGTCAATAAGCTACAAGACATGATAGGAGGATGATATCAGTGAATTCATTATGACCATATAATTAAAATATCATTTAGACATGAAGACACGTCATTAAAAAACCATGAATCTTGATTAAAAACAAGAGTCATTATCAGTGAGTGATCTTTGGGAAACTGTTGTGCTTGATGAACCTTCAACAATGTAGTACGTTTTTCGTCTTTGGATGCCGCTGTCTGTTTCTTGGTGACGTCACCGTCGTTAAACTCCAAAACTCCGGTGAATGCAGGATTGTCTCGCCGGGTGCGGTGGCGCGCACCTGTAATCCAAGTTACTGGGAGGGTGAGGCTGGTGGATCGTTTGAGCTCAGGAGTTCTGAGCTGCAGTGGACTATGCCGATCAGGTGTCCGCACTAAGTTCGGTATCGATATGGTGCTCCTGGGGGAGCCCGGGACCACCAGGTCGTCTAAGGAGGGGTGCACCGGCCCAGGTCGGAAACGGAGCAGGTCAAAGCCCCCGTGCCGCTCAGTAGTGGGATCGCGCCTGTGAATAGACACCGTAGTGCAGCCTGAGTAATACAGCGGGACTCAGTCTTTTTTACACTCTGTACACCTTATAACAAACAGCTGTGACGACACATACGCTCAAACATCACGTTTTTACATGTTAAACTGCTTCATGTTCATCAACAAACCTCCCAAACCAATGCTGTTTAGTCGGTCCCACACTGCCTCCACCTGGACAAGAGGAGCAACTACTATCACTCTCAACAATCAATTCAGCACCACAGATACACAACACTACAGGCTATAATGTTCACTATTACAAGCTTTTCTCTCAACTTTTAAATGAACCCAGCGGAGAAAAAAAATGCTGAAACATAAATAAAATATGTCCACAATAATTTGGGCAAGACAATCAGACCCACAGAATCTTCTAATCACAAACATATTGTTGCTGTTGATATGTGTGTCTTTCTTATATCAGCAAAAATGTGAATATTAAGTGTGAATCGATGCATTCAGCTCATGTTTTAGTACACACCACCTAGTTAACAGTTTAACAAGAAACTCACAATATTTTTTATGAATGCACAGGAAAAGAACAGCCCAGTGATTGTTAAGAAAAGTGTTTTGTAAGTTGATCTGTCAGTTTGTAATAGATAATTGCCAGGAAGTAAACAACATGCAGAGAAGGCCTGATGTGTACAAATAGGCTAGTACTGATGTAAGCAAACCATAATATCTTAGATTTATCCCAATATTTATTGGTCTCATTGGCCAGTCTCTATTAAAAGAGATGTTATTTTTAATACTAAATTTCTACTCATATCAAATGCTTAGAATTTTGGTGCAGCTGCTCTTTGATTTACATTTAGATTGCAGATTGCAAAGGTCAGCAAGAGGTTCAATCATGCGTTATTTAGTTGGGGGGTTTTTGTGGGTTTTTTTAGGACTTTTCATTACGGGCCGTTAATGTGCAGTGGAAAGGAAGTCCTATAAGTTTAATTCATATCTATTAATTCTTTTAAAACTAAAATAGATTTACAACTCTATTAAGGTTTGTATCAGAGAGGAAAATGGCATCAACACACTACTTCTGTCTGCCAATCATTTGTGTTTGTGAAGAACAAATCTGTTATGGTCCCATGTGCTGAAGTTGTAGAATTCACACATTAAACATTAATTTCTGGTAGGTTTGTTAGACTCATTTCAGCACCATTCACTGTTAAATAGCATGACACAACCATAGTTTAAATGCCTCTCCTCTTGTGGGGGAAGTATTAGATGTAATTAGGTTTTATCGCCACAGCTGGAATTTACAGGAGGCTTGTGATTATTTTGTTATTTACAGGGGATTTGTAAAAACGTATGTAAAAGTTTTGATGTAAACTATGAAAGTTCTTATCAGTGGGCCAAATATTTTTGCTGTACGACCAGATTTGGTCAACGGGAGCCTATTTGCCTACCACTGGGTTATTGTATCACGCTAAACCACTGAAATTATGGAGGGTATCCACTTTATGTCAATAAGCTACAAAGACATGAAAGAGGAGGATGATAGCAAATAATTCATAATGACCATATGATTAAAATATCATTCAGACATGAAGACACGTTATAAAAAAACACAAATCTTGATTTAAAAACAAGAGTCATTATCAGTGAGTGATCTTTGGGAAACTGTTGTGCTTGATGAACCTTCAACACTGTAGGCTATGTCATTTTCTCACCACTAGATGCCGCTGCAGTGTGTTTATTGGTGACGTCACCGTCGTTAAACTCCAAAACTCCGGTGAATGCAGATAACTCTCGCCGGGTGCGGTGGCGCGCACCTGTAATCCAAGTTACTGGGAGGTTGAGGGTGGAGGATCGTTTGAGCCCAGGAGTTCTGAGCTGCAGTGGACTATGCCGATCGGGTGTCCGCACTAAGTTCGGTATCGGTATGGTGCTCCTGGGGGAGCCCGGGACCACCAGGTCGTCTAAGGAGGGGTGCACCGGCCCAGGTCGGAAACGGAGCAGGTCAAAACCCCCGTGCCGCTCAGTAGTGGGATCGCGCCTGTGAATAGACACTGTAGTGCAGCCTGAGTAATACAGCGGGACCCAGTCTTTTTACGCTCTAGTCTGTACACTTTATAACAAACAGCTGTGATGACTCACAAGCGCAAACATCACGTTTTTACACGTTAACCTGCTTCATGTCCATCAAGTAACCTCCCAAACCAATGTTGTTTAGTCTATCCCACACTGCCTCCACCTGGACAAGAAGAGCAACTGCTATAAATCACAATAATCAATGCAGCACCACCGATACACAACACTACAGGTACTGTTCACTATTACACGCTTTTCTCTCAACTTTTAAATGAACTTTCTGGGAAAAAAAACTTTTTGTTTATTCTTCTGATACAGTAAATAAAATACGTCCACAATAATTTGGGAAAACAATCACACCTACAGAATATCCTGATCACAAACATTTGACACATTTTACATTTTGTTGTAAGGCTGTCGCTGTTGTGAGTGTGTCTGATATCAGCATAAAATGTCAAGATTAAGGGTGAAATGATGCAGTTAATGCATGGTTTAGTACACACCACACAGTTCACAGTTTGACAAGAAACTCACAACATTTATAAAAAATTAAATTTGATATTTAATATATGCAAACACAAATGTGTCCTTTATCATAACAGATGAGATGAAAGTTACAATCCATTTTCACATCCACAGTGTATATTGTCATGATTTTATCATGGTGCAACATGTTGTTTCCCCTCCAGTGACTATGTAAAATTGTGTAATATATTCCATCATATTGTCTGATTATTGATTGTCAGAATCGGCCTAACTTTTATCAATTATGAAGTTTTTGTTTTTTCACTATTGCTTTGTCATCTAAAAGGAAGTTTCTTTTTCTTTATGTTCACAAATTCAGACAGGAAAAGAACACCTGAGTCGTTGTTTAAAATACATTTTTGTAAATTGATCTATCAATTTTTAATATGTATCATGAAGTCAAACATGCAGAGGAGGTATGATGTTTACAAGAAGTAACACTGATGTAAACAAACCTTAATGACTTAGATTTAGCCCAACTGATATCAGTCACATTGGCCAGTCTCTGTTCAAAGACCTGTTTCATAGAACATTTCTATTCTGATATGAAATGTTTTGAAATATTGTGGAGCTCCTTTGGGCCACGAGCCGCTGTTTGCCTACCACTGGGTTATTATATCATGCTAACCAGCGACATTATGGAGAGTATTCACTTAGGTCATTAAGCTACAATACATGAGAGATGAAGATAATATCAATGAATTCATAATGATCATATGATTAAAACAGCATAAAGACATGTTTCAAACCATGAATCATCAAAAAAACATGAATCATTAACAGTGGGTGATCTTTGGGAAATAGTTAATGGGCTTGATGAACCTTCGTCGTGAGATGCCTCTGCAGCATGTTTCTTGGTGACGTCACCGTCGTTAAACTCCAAAAGTCCGGTGAATGCAAGCTTCTCTCGCCGGGTGCGGTGGCGCGCGCCTGTAATCCAAGTTACTGGGAGGCTGAGGCTGGTGGATCGTTTGAGCTCAGGAGTTCTGAGCTGCAGTGGACTATGCCGATCGGGTGTCCGCACTAAGTTCGGTATCGGTATGGCGCTCCTGGGGGAGCCCGGGATCACCAGGTCGTCTAAGGAGGGGTGCACCGGCCCAGGTCGGAAACGGAGCAGGTCAAAGCCCCCGTGCCGCTCAGTAGTGGGATCGCGCCTGTGAATAGACACTGTAGTGCAGCCTGAGTAATACAGCGGGACCCAGTCTTTTTACACTCTGTACACTTTATAACAAACAGCTGTGATGACACACAAGCTCAAACATCACGTTTTTACAAGTTAACCTGCTTCATGTCCATCAAGTAACCTCCCAAACCAATGTTGTTTAGTTTGTCCCACACTGCCTCCACCTGGACAAGAGGAGCAACTACTATCAATCACAGACAGCACCACAGATACACAACACTACAGGCTATAATGTTCACTATTACAAGCTTTTCTCTCAACTTTTAAATGAACTTGGTGGTGGAAAAATGTTTATCTGATACAGTAAATAAAATACCACAACAATAACCTTAAAACAAAATGTTCGAGTTAAATGTTTATGATCAGGATATTTTGTAGATGTGAGTGTATGTTTATAATATCAGTATGAAATGGGAAGATTAACTGGGTCAACCAATACATTCAGCTCATGGTTCAGTACACACCACATAGTTTACAGTTTGACAAGAAGCACACTTTTGAGAAATTCAGACACAGGAGGTCACGGGAAAAGAACAGCCGAGCATTGTTAAGAAAAATGTTTTGTGAATTGATTTGTCAATTTTTAACAAGTATACCATGAAGCAAAACATACAGATGAAGCCTGATATTTACAAGTAGAACAAACCAACAGACAAAAAAACACCATACTGACTTAGAATTAACCCAATTGATGTCTGTCACATAGGCCAGTCTCTATCCAAAATCTTGGATTTTTATATTAAATGTCTTTTCTAATATTAAATGTTTTGAATTGTGGTATAGCTACTCTTTGATTGACATTTAGATATTCAGTGGTCAGCAATAGGTTCAACCATGTGTCAATTTTTGAAGATTTTTCTTTAACATGTGCAGTGGAAAGGCAGGCCTTCATGTTTTATTTATTACTGTTAATTAATTTACGACAATAATAGATTTATAACACTGTTAAATAATGTGTCAACATGGGCAAAATTGCATGAACACATCATTTTGTGTTTGCCAATCATTTGTGTTTGTGAAGAATAAATGTGTTATGCCTGTTTAGGCTGAAGTTGTAGAAATTGACACACATTAAACATTAATTTCTGGTAGGTTCATTAGACTTAATTTCAACACCTTCACTGTTAAATAGCATGACACAACCATAGTTTGAATGCCTGTCCTACTGTGGGGGCAGTATTAGATGTAACAGGGTTATATTACCATAGCTGGGATTTACAGGAGCCTGTTTATTTTGTCATCTACAGGAGATTTGTGAAAAATGATGTCAACATATTCTGATCGTCAAAAGTTCTCATCACTGAGTCAAATGTTTTTGCTGTAGGGCTGGATTTGTTCCAAGTGCCAGTTTTTGCCTACCACTAGGTTATTGTATCACTCAAAACCACTGAAAATAAGAGTTAGCCTATCCACTGTATGTCAATAAGCTACAAGACATGAGAGAGGAGGATGATATCAGTGAATTCATTATGACCATATAATCAAAATATCATTTAGACATGAAGACACGTCATAAAAAAACATGAATCTTGATTAAAAACAAGAGTCATTATCAGTGAGTGATCTTTGGGAAACTGTTGTGCTTGATGAACCTTCAACAATGTAGTACGTTTTTCGTCTTTGGATGCCGCTGTCTGTTTCTTGGTGACGTCACCGTCGTTAAACTCCAAAACTCCGGTGAATGCAGAATTCTGTCGCCGGGTGCGGTGGCGCGCGCCTGTAATCCAAGTTACTGGGAGGCTGAGGCTGGTGGATCGTTTGAGCTCAGGAGTTCTGAGCTGCAGTGGGCTATGTCGATCGGGTGTCCGCACTAAGTTCGGTATCGATATGGTGCTCCTGGGGGAGCCCGGGACCACCAGGTCGTCTAAGGAGGGGTGCACCGGCCCAGGTCGGAAACGGAGCAGGTCAAAGCCCCCGTGCCGCTCAGTAGTGGGATCGCGCCTGTGAATAGACACCGTAGTGCAGCCTGAGTAATACAGCGGGACTCAGTCTTTTTTACACTCTGTACACCTTATAACAAACAGCTGTGACGACACATACGCTCAAACATCACGTTTTTACATGTTAAACTGCTTCATGTTCATCAACAAACCTCCCAAACCAATGCTGTTTAGTCGGTCCCACACTGCCTCCACCTGGACAAGAGGAGCAACTACTATCAATCACAATAATCATTGCAGCGCCACAGATACACAACACTACAGGCTCAACTGTTCACTATTACAAGCTTTTCTCTCAACTCTTAAAGGAACTTGGTGGGGGAAAAAACTGTCTGTTTATTTTTCTGATACAGTAGCTTAATCAAATACGTCCACAATAATTTGAACAAAACAATCACACTACAGAATATCCTGATCACCAACATTTGACCATTTTTAAATTTTGTTGTAAGGCTGTCGTTGTGAGTATGTCTGATATCAGCATAAAATGTCAAAATTAAGGGTGAAATAATGCAGTTAATGCATTGTTAAGTACACACCACCCAGTTCACAGTTTGACAAGAAACTCCTAACATTTATAACAAAGTAAAGTTGAGATTTAATGCAAACAAAAATGTGTCCTTTATCATAACAGATGAGATGAAAATTGCAATCCATTTTCAGATCCACTGTGTAAATTGTCATAATTTTGTACTGCTCTATATCATGGTGCAACATGTTGTTTCACCTCCAGCTAATATGAAATATTTTGTAATATATTCCATCATATTGTCTGATTATTGAATGTCAGAACCGGCCTAACTTTTATCAATTATGAAGTTTTAGTTTTTTCACTATTGCTTTGTTGTCTAAAAGGAAGTTTCTTTTTCTTTATGTTCAGAAATTCAGACAGAAAAAGACCACCCAAGTCCTTGTTTAAAAATATTCATGTGAATTGATCTGTCAATTTTTAATATGTACCATGAAGTAAAACATGCAGAGGAGGCCTGATGTTTACAAGAAGTAACACTGATGTAAACAAACCTTAATGACTTAGATTTAGCCCAACTGATATCAGTCACATTGGCCAGTCTCTATTCAAAGACCTGTTATGTTTAATAGTAAATGTCTATTATGATATTAAATGTTTTGAATTATTGTGGGCCACGAGCCACTGTTTGCCTACCACTAAGTTATTGTATCATACTAACCGACGAAGTTATGGAGAGTATCCACTGTATGTCAGTAAGCTAAAAGACATGAGAGAAGAGGAAGGAATTCAATGAATTAAATGAATTCATAATTAACATATGATTAAAATAACATAAAGACATGTTATAAAACCATGAATCTTGATGAAAAACATTATCAGTGAGTGACTTTTGGGAAACTGTTGATTTGATTGATGAACCTTCAACAATGTAGTACGTTTTTCGTCTTTGGATGCCGCTGTCTGTTTCTTGGTGACGTCACCGTCGTTAAACTACAAAACTCCGGTGAATGCAAGATTCTCTCGCCGGGTGCGGTGGCGCGCGCCTGTAATCCAAGTTACTGGGAGGCTGAGGCTGGTGGATCGTTTGAGCTCAGGAGTTCTGAGCTGCAATGGACTATGCCGATCGGGTGTCCGCACTAAGTTCGGTATCGATATGGTGCTCCTGGGGGAGCCCGAGACCACCAGGTCGTCTAAGGAGGGGTGCACCGGCCCAGGTCGGAAACGGAGCAGGTCAAAGCCCCCGTGCCGCTCAGTAGTGGGATCGCGCCTGTGAATAGACACTGTAGTGCAGCCTGAGTAATACAGCGGGACTCAGTCTTTTTTACACTCTGTACACCTTATAACAAACAGCTGTGAGGACACATACGCTCAAATATCACGTTTTTACATGTTAAACTGCTTCATGTTCATCAACAAACCTCCAAAACCAATGCTGTTTAGTCGGTCCCACACTGCCTCCACCTGGACAAGAGGAGCAACTACTATCAATCACAATAATCATTGCAGCACCACAGATACACAACACTACAGGCTCAACTGTTCAACCCGATCGGCATAGTTCACTGCACCCAGAATTCCTGAGCTCAAACGATCCTCCAGCCTCAGTCTCCCAGTAACTTGGATTACAGGCGCGCGCCACCACACCCGGCGAGGAATAACTGCATTCACCAGAGTTTTGGAGTTTAACGACAGTGACGTCACCAAGAAACACGCTGCATAGGCATCTAACAACGAAGGTTCATCAAGCCCATTGACTATTTCCCAAAGATCACCCACTGTCAATGACTCATGTTTTTTGATGATTCGTGGTTTTACAACATGTCTTTATGCTGTTTTAATCATATGATCATTATGAATTCATTGATATTATCTTCATCTTTCATGTATTGTAGCTTAATGACATAAGTGAATACTCTCCATAATTTCCTTGGTTAGCATGTTACACTAACCCAGTGGTAGGCAAACAGCGGCTCGTGGCCCAAAGGAGCTCCACAATATTTCAAAACATTTAATATCAGAATAGACATTTTCTATGAAACAGGTCTTTGAACAGAGCCTGGCCAATGTGAAATGTATTTCTGAACATAAAGAAAAATAAACTTCCTTTTAGATAACAAAGCAATAGTGAAAAAACTAAAACTTCATCATTTATAAAAGTTAGGCTTGTTCTGAGAATCAATAACCAGACAATATGACGGAATATATTACACAATTTTATATATTCACTGGAGGTGAAACAATATGTTGCACCATGATATAGAGCAGTACACAATGATGACAATATACACTGTGGATGTGAAAATGGATTGCAATTTTCATCTCATCTGTTATGATAACGGACACATTTTTGTTTGCATTAAATCTCAACTTTAATTTGTTATAAATGTTGGGAGTTTCTTGTCAAACTGTGAACTGGGTGGTGTGTACTTAACAATGCATTAACTGCATTATTTCACCCTTAATCTTGACATTTTATGCTGATATCAGACATACTCACAACGACAGCCTTACAACAAAATTTAAAAATGGTCAAATGTTGGTGATCAGGATATTCTGTAGGTGTGATTGTTTTGTTCAAATTATTGTGGACGTATTTGATTAAGCTACTGTATCAGAAAAATAAACAAACAGTTTTTTCCCCCACCAAGTTCCTTTAAGAGTTGAGAGAAAAGCTTGTAATAGTGAACAGTTGAGCCTGTAGTGTTGTGTATCTGTGGCGCTGCAATGATTATTGTGATTGATAGTAGTTGCTCCTCTTGTCCAGGTGGAGGCAGTGTGGGACCGACTAAACAGCATTGGTTTGGGAGGTTTGTTGATGAACATGAAGCAGTTTAACATGTAAAAACGTGATGTTTGAGCGTATGTGTCGTCACAGCTGTTTGTTATAAGGTGTACAGAGTGTAAAAAAGACTGAGTCCCGCTGTATTACTCAGGCTGCACTACAGTGTCTATTCACAGGCGCGATCCCACTACTGAGCGGCACGGGGGCTTTGACCTGCTCCGTTTCCGACCTGGGCCGGTGCACCCCTCCTTAGACGACCTGGTGGTCCCGGGCTCCCCCAGGAGCACCATATCGATACCGAACTTAGTGCGGACACCCGATCGGCATAGTCCACTGCAGCTCAGAACTCCTGAGCTCAAACGATCCGCCAGCCTCAGCCTCCCAGTAACTTGGATTACAGGCGCGCGCCACCGCACCCGGCAAGAGTGTACTGTTCATATCGGCCTTATATCCTCGACAAAAGTGACGTCATCACAAACTCTGGCGACGGCTAGTGGTGAAGCACTGCATCTGCAGTGTTGTTGCTCAGTGTCTCAACAGATCTCCAAAGCTCATTCACTAATAATGATAAATATCGAGTTTAGATCAATGTTGATGTGCTAATTCGTGGCAATTTCAGTTTGAACTGTGCATAACCATGCATGCTTCTTTTGGTGTCAATTCAACCTGCTTTAATGTCTCGATTCGCAAAACGTGCTTGTGCCTGAGACGTTTCCTGTTCGAAAACACAGAACAGAACAGTTGAAACTGCACAGCTCAAACATGTAACTACATAATGTAGGACACATCTATCTCTTCTCAGTAATATCTCTACACTTACTTTCTGTGGTCATACAGCATGTTGATGTTGAAGTGAACCACATGCTTGTATGACTAACTTTCCTGTGACAACCACAAACATATTTCACAACTCCACTTTCTTTTACAAAATGTACTAAAAATGTACTTTCAACTCATTTCTGTGCTTACACTATACTGTCAGCACATCAGTTGATATCTACATTAATTTCTCTCAGGACATTGCCTTCAACTCACACTTCCAGCTCATTATATAATCTACACTTCAACATTTGAACTCCTTTCAGTGCTTTAAAATTCAACTGTACCTTCAAATGTTTTCAGAAGGCTTTTTTCCACTTATGTAACCTGCTTTTTTGATTCATGCACAGTAGCAGCAATTCCACCTATAATTATTTTTTAGCTTTTGTTGGCAAGAGAAAGGATATCGAGGTGAAAACTCAAAGACCTTATTATTGACATTATTGTTTTATTGCCTTGTTTATTCTCAAAACATTTATTGGTAAAACAATTCTTATTTGACATATGTGTGGTGTGGTTTCATTGATTTCTAAAGCACCCACTTGTTCTTTCTGTTACTAATTTCTCAAACATCATTACATCTTTTAATGTGTGCAGCCAAACACATAAATATGACCATATCTTGGGACCTTGTTTCTACCCATGGGTTTAATATTATCCTCTGTGGAATTACTGAACAGCCTATACTTTCCCAACATTAACAAATTGTCTGACTGTTTTAATTTAGCCTGTTTGTCTACACTAATTACATTGGATAAATTAAGTGAAATGTTTGCAGCTGAAAAGGGGAACTTTGGACAGCTTCCACTTTTGTGAATGACTTGATGAAGAAAAGTAACACCTTTTTTCAGGTTAGTAGGATTCAACTTAATTAACAATAAAGTTTAAATACACTGATAACAAGTAAGGTTACCACAAACCTGATGCCTCTCTGGGGGCTAGATATGTGAAATACCCCATCTTATTTAAGCAAGAAAATAGAAGTCAATGAATGATCCATATTGATAGACATTTTTATGACAATGAATCATTTTCATACTCTCTATACATGACATCCATTACAATGTAAACCATGAAATGATACATACAAACAGTAACACAAAGGTACACATTACAGCATTACAGGTACTAGTCCAGTATCAGTTTTGATCACCTCTCCAATTGTGCACGAATGAACATAACAACTGAGAAAGACTTACAACATAAATTATCCACGTGATCTGTCAAACTGTAGATTCAAATATCCACCAGACACATTTAGCTTATCATCTCCAGTTTATAGAGAAAAGTACATGAAGTTAAAGTCCAAGAACAAATTTGACACCACAGTTAACAGGGTCCAAGGTGAATCAATGTGACAACAGTAAGACACAAACATTCAAATAATATTTATTTGGTGGTATATTTAAATATCATAATTTCTGAACTTCCGCAGTAGATTAGATGGTGAGTCAGCAGCCCAGCGAAAACGCCGATGGCAGTAATCACCTAGGCAACGAGGATGAAAAGTTCAATTTAATACAGTGCAAATAATAGATACTCCTTGTTGGATCATGGTAAAAAGTGAATGTGATGAGACACATTTCCAACCTGCTGATGTTAAGCATTGTTCAATAACCACATAATTCATAATTTACTAATGTGACATTCCTACATTATAAAATGAAACTATGTATTGTCTAAATTATAATGCAACACCAATGATTATATACTGTCTCGATACTGATCGATAAGTTAAGTAGTGGAAAACCATGTTTAAATATTATGAGGTCATAATCACTGTAGTTTACTTTAATGTGACTGTAGGTTTTGTGATTGGACCACAACATCTTTATGGTAATTTTATTCCACTCAGAGGGTAATTTTATTCTAATTAATAAAAATTATAAATGAATGTTATTCAGTTGTACAGTTAATAGGAACCAAACCCTTGCTGCTGTTGCTGCTTCACATCAAAAGCTTTTCACCAAAGAAGGACAAGAAAGGAGTCGACTGTGAAGTAGCTGCAGATTTTTCTTTGGGGAAAATCTCAATTAATTTGAAGTGTCCCGAGTGACCTAGAACACTTTGGAACAACTGCTGTGGCAGAAGATTATTCTAAAATATAATAAATATCAGAATGACAATGCATCAAAACCTGCAGACATGTTGTCATATGTGTTAATGGAAATGCTCTTCATACTTAAATAGACTTCTTGTCCAATTCTCAAAATTCAGTTTATTATAGTGGATGTCTTGAAGTGCACCACACAACATTTTTACAAAAAAGGTGCTTCAATGGTAGAGTTTCAAAGAGCTTTCTATAGCTTAATGTAACACCAGTGGGGCACTTGAAGAATAGTTTCTAGTCACCTGGAGTCTGATCATCAAGTGCATCTGATCTTATGACAAAAGAATATTATGTGCATAGAGGAGTTACTGCTGGCCACAGTTAACAGTTTATTAATCTTCTGGCTACAAGAACAAGGCTGTTATAGGCAGAGCTGAGCACCAAGATTACAATAGGTATCTTATTTTGAATAAGACCTTTTTCTTTCATTTATTATATTTAATTTAGAATTTTTCTAAAATGCTGGCTGCTCTTGAGCAAGGTGGAAACCTTGAAAAACCTATAGACCTATCGCATACAGCAAGCAGGCTTTGAAATATGAAATAAGATCAAAGATGAACCTTTTTAAAAATGTATTTAAAAAAAAGAATTTAAGATGACTACAATATACTGTAGCAATTTTAATTTGTATTGCAAATATTGTTATTAATTTACTCATTGCTACATTGATTAATTGTTAATATGTTGTATCACTGGGTGACACAATTCACCACATTATTTTTTGCTGACCAAGGAATGTGCACTATGTAGCTTATACAACATGCACAATATGCATCAAATTATATGATGACAATAAATAAAGTATTTTAAACAATGATTTCTATACAAGATTTCTATTGTGTTCATTTGTTTGGTTAGAGGTTGAAACAGGTATGAAACGTTCAAAAAAATTGGGTTTCTAATACTTACTTATATACTTACTTGAGGATGGCATGGCTTCATATGAGGGGGTCTCTGGTGATTCCTGCTCAAAATGACGGTCCTCTGCCTGAGAGGTGATTGGTCTCTCTGCTTCTGGGGCTTCCAACATTGGTTCCTTTTTATTTCTCACAGCCCAGTGCATTGACTGCATATAGGTGACACAACATATCACAAGGCTTTCTAAATATCAAGATTATAAAGAATTTAGAAAAAAGAAGAATTAGAGAGAATTAAAGACATTACATACGGTTTTTACAGACTCGTTCAAGGCTTGCCATTCACGGAACGGAATAGTGATTCCACTTCTTTTCCAAAGGTCATAGTTTTTTCTTTTGACTTCATTGCATAAAACCTCTTTGGCTTCCTGTAACTTTTGAAAGTCGGCCACTGTCAGACAGGAAGAAAAATATCATGTCTGTCATATCTAAGATGGCACATAATGTAACAGAACTGGGAGGAACAGCCTCTTATTTACATGCTCTCCATTAACATATTTTGCTTTGAAGTCAAGACATCAGAAAGAAGCATTAACTCTTTGTGGGAGAAGTCAGAAAATGGATATACAATGGCATAAAACATACACCAGTGTGTCACAGCAATGGTCCATGAATCTACCTGCGCCCGGGTTGTCTAGATGCTTATCTGGGTGACATGCCAAGGCTCTGATCTTATATTCATTGAGAATCTGTTCACCCTGTCAGGAAAAAGATGAAAGAAATGTATTTGTCTTTTGTTAATTTAACCATGTACAATTTCAGTAAAAACAGTTATTTTTGAGGGATCATATTCATTATGGTAAAGGCACATTAGATACACATTTATGAAACACATTTTCTGAATACTAGTATACTTTCTTCCGTCTTGTAAATGATACTAATCAGTGTCTTGTAAGCTTACTGACTGCACTCATTTGAATTAATCTTGTATGGTTATTATAGTTATCCTGACTGGTCATTTCAATGCACAAAATCACAGTCTTTAGACACATCTGCAGATGCTACTGTTGTCAGACTATGATCTAAAATATAAAACAATACATAATAATATGGACCGTCTATAACATATACATGTTGACATGATGAATAAGTAATTATAAGACACAAATACTGTAACGCAATACATCTGACATATTTCATCAGCATCAACAGGTTTCTGCTGGTTCAGACTAACCTCTGGAACATACTGGATAGAATCAATTAACCTTTTGACATGCCAATTTAGACAATTGCTTATCTCTGCGGTGTGGATCCGGTATCTTATGTTAATCTCGACTTTATTTAACCCTTAAACGTGTATGTTTTGGTAGGTATATCTAAACAGCCATAAGGGTTATGTCATCCAGCAATTAGACTGAGCCATACCCACTGGCAACAAACTTACCGACGATAATTCATCACATCCCAATAACCCGTAATAATCCTCCAAATCCTCTGGTTTGCAGTTCAAAACAGCCTCCATGTGAATCTGTAGTGGAAATGTGTCAGCTTTCTTGTAAAGGAGCAGCTTGAATGTGTGCTGGATTACAGCTGTTCGCTTCAATAGTTGATGCTGCGTGACTCACTGACAATATCTTTCAAGTTTATTCTATTATTGCTCTCTAAGAAAGCTTTAGGGAATTAATGGACAAACTCCCAGCTGGTTGAAAATTCTCCCTGGGGTTTTTCTCCTGAGTTGTGAGCAAAAAAATGAGCTGTAAATTTTCAGCATGTGACGCATGATGCGTTCAAGTGTCTCTCAGCTACTCGCTCAGTTTTCGAGCATTTGTGGGGACATGAAATAAGGGCAAATTAAAACATAAAGACAAAAAAAACACTGAAATTGAATATTATTTCAGTCGGCAATCAATAATTAGGTCATATGTATAAATATGCACATTCATATATACACACACATGTTTAAACACTTAAAAAAGAGGCAGATACTCAATTACCACAGATCAAAACAACACAATAACACAATTTAAAAGATTTCTTCAGTCTGAAAAAGGTGTAGGCTGAGGTTACAGTTAATTAAGCCTCGTAACAACACATCATATTTGACCCCCAAAAAGTAACATCAAACAACAAATACGAAACTAACCAAACAAAAAACGAACGTAATAACATAATAAATGACCCTGTGATAAAATGATATATGATTGGGCTATGTTGTAATCAAAAGGTCTGTATGTATACAAGTCATACAAAAGTTAAAGATCTCCTCCAGACTCCAAACTAGTTGTGATGTCACAAATGCTCCTAAACACAGCCCATAAACTCTGTTGTTTTTTGGTTTTGTTTTGTTTTGTTTAATTGAGCACAGAGAAAATATCCACTTTCATCAGATGATAGTGAAAACAACAACACACCGTGAAGCTCAAACATCAACTGTAGGAACAAGAAGATAAACACATATCAACATGATTCACCTGTCATTATAGAAAACTTAGTTTATTCACCATTTTGAGCAGTCGTGAGCACTAAAAATAATCCGACGGTGTTTGAAAGCAGCAACATTTTTGTTATGGTTTTATGTCAGCGACGTAAAACAAGTGGGACGTGACAGCCGCGCCTATTGGCGGAGAGAGAGTCACGTGCTCTATGCAAATGAGCCAGCTGTGTCCGAGAGGAAGGCTCTGCCCAGCGGCTCTGCGGGCTGAAGATGGCGGACGAAGAGAGCAGTCTCGGAACGGCCTTTTCAGGCACCTCCGGTATGGACGAACCTGCCGCCAAAAGGGCGAAAATGAGTCCGGTGACTAAAGTCGCCGAAGCAGATCCATTCTCGTGTGTTTCTGGCGCCGCGGAGAGTTGTGAGGCGGCAGGGAGTTGTGCGCAGCCAGCGGAGAAGGAAGCGAAGCCGGTGATGGCGGTGGAGCAGGCCGCAGCGGGAGCGCCAGGCGGAGACAACAATGGACTGGGACTGCTGCTCTCCCAGTCGTACAGACCGGCTTTGAGACTACGCGACTGCGCTGCACTCGGGACAACGGAGGAAGGTGCTGGTAAGAAAGGAGCCCGGCTCTTAACAAAGCTTCAAGGTTTTACACGCCGTGTACTTGTTTTACTAACTTAACCGGTTAAGTTAACTTCACGAGGAACAGAAGATATAATGTCAAATGCAGTAAATATGTGTGTGTTTGTTTGTGTGTGTGTGAGTGCGTGTGTGTTGAGTGGTGTCTACGTCTCTGGGCAGCAACTTGAACTTTCGTCCAAGTGCCGCTTAAAAAGAAAAGTGAAAACAGTCTGTGTGACAAGAATGGAAGTATTGAATTTCATGATTTAATATATTCCATCTACAAAACTTTATCACCATCTCTTACATACCAATGATCTCATGACCAGTTAAAGTTGAGTTGGTTGTCATGGATATAGAAAGTAACGGACTATAGTGGTTATTAAAGTTATCACTTACAAATAAGTCATGTCTTGTTTTATTTGTCCATTTTCCAAACTTGTCTGTGCTTTAGATTTTCTTGGGCATGACGACCTTCCCTCCAACGGCCTGGCTGTCACACCGGACCACATCACAGAAGAAGATGACAGATCATCACATGCAAGCTCCAGCGACTGGACCCCTCAACCACAGATAGGTAAGTAGGATTTGACAAAAGCTGTTCCTGTTACAACAGGAACCAGTACACTTTTTATTAAGCTTCTGATATCAAATGTGAAGTATCAGTGGCACAGCATCAATACAAGTCATGCTGAGATGTTGTATTCTCGACCAGGTTCATACAGTTTCATCCAGCAACACATCAGAGAGACCGACCCGAGGACCATTCTGAGGGAGCTGCTGCCTGAGACTGTACTCCCACCAGATTTAGACGACATGACGTTGTGGCAGATCATCATCAACATCTCCGAACCACCAAAGAGAAAGAAGCGGAAGGATATCAACACCTTGGAAGATGTAGTCAGGCTACTCCATGACAGTAAAAGGATCCTTGTGCTGACGGGTGCTGGGGTATGTATTTACAGCAGTATCACATAAATGGATTTTTTTTTAAAAAGGTGCAATATGTAAGAATCAGAAATTGCTCTCATTAGTGACACCGGTGGTCATTAAGTGAACTGCAGTCAGCATCCTGTTGCTCGCAGGAGTACTCGCACTCCATTGGCACAAGCAAGCAGCAGCGCCAACATTAGCCACTTAAAACCACAATCGCAATATATTTAACATTCTTTAAGGTAATGTTAGCTTACCTGTCCAATAGGAAGAAAGCCAGCATGGGGATACAGGTTAGTGGGCTCCATTTCTAAGTTAATGTTGGTTAGAGTTGCACCATGTTGTTGCTGTAAGGGATCTGGAGAGAGACAAGGCACTCTGGAGCATGCATGAACGACAAATCCATTTTCATTGCAAAACCAGTTTCCAATCAAAAGTTTGGACAACCTTTCTCATTGATGTGAATGGGACGATGTGTCCAAACTTTTGTCTGGTACTGTAAATCAGTCCACATACTGTCATAAGCAACCGAGAAAGACAGTAAAAGTCTGATTTTATTTCTCATCTCTTATTTCACATACTGTTTAAATTAAATTCTTACATATTTCACCTTTAAATTACTGTGTATGCCTATTTGTACGGTGTTATGTTCATGCTGCTAAGCCAGAATGTTGTGTGCTGTTTTCACAGGTGTCCGTTTCATGTGGAATACCAGACTTTCGCTCCAGAGATGGAATATATGCGCGGCTTGCTGTAGATTTCCCTGATCTTCCAGACCCTCAAGCTATGTTTGACATTGAATACTTCAGACGGGACCCAAGGCCATTTTTCAAGTTTGCTAAGGTTTGTTTCATGTATGATTTATCTTGTGCATATTCTAATTTGATACAAATACAAGATTCCCCTAATTAAATTCATTTAGCTACATCAGATACAAATATAGTGTATATCTGACATATGATGATGTAAAATAATGAACTTTGTTGATATTATTTATTCAACAAAAAACAAACAGGATAATATAAACCTTTTGTAAGGTGCTACAGAGATAATGTCATGTACGGATACAGAAGCCTCCACATACTTTGTTTTGCTTGAGCATATACCATAGATGAGATACATACTCTTTGTCTAAAGGTCTATGAAAAAGCTTGTAATGTAATATATGATGCTCGGATCCTTGTGTGTAAAGGCATCTTTAGTGTTGACATTGTTTTTTAAAAGAGGATTCAGATCTAAATCTAACATGAGATTCTCTAAAAAGTTTGCTAAAGAGTTTTGACACCTTTAGTTTGAACTGTGGGACGATAATAAAAAGTGTCCTGAGCATATCAGACGGTTAAGACATTCAGGTTGTGTTCTAAACTTAGGTTTTTTCACAGACTTTAAAGTATTTTAGTTTTACAGATGCAGAGTGAAGAGAAGTCGGCACAGGGAGGATGTGCGTGGTTATTGCAGTTTTTTGATATTTGCTCACAAGCGCTGAATGCCTGCTCTCTGTTACAGGAGATCTACCCGGGTCAGTTCCAGCCTTCACCCTGCCACAAATTCATATCTATGCTGGATAAGCAGGGGACACTGCTGCGCAATTACACACAAAACATTGACACATTAGAACAAGTGGCTGGAGTTCAGAGAATTATCCAGTGTCATGGTAAGTGGTACAATGATAAATATTGTTTATTGTTTTTAAATATATAGAATGGTATAAATAAAAGTTCATTAATAACTATTTTATTTCAGGGTCTTTTGCAACTGCTTCCTGTCTTGTCTGTAAACATAAAGTGGACTGTGAAGCTATAAGAGAAGACATCTTCAACCAGGTATTTATTCATTACAAACTGATGAATAATACATAATAAATAATGCAGTATTGATTCTGCATTATCAAAGTCAGCAGGCACTGTGTTTGTATTAAGGTATCTCCTGCAGCTCCTGAAGCCTATTACATACTCTGCCTGTTCAGCAATAATGGAACTGAAAAAGCATTTATAATATCCATCATTTCTGGTGGGGCTATAACATGAAAATACTCCTTAACAAGCAACTTCCAATAGTCACTTCTGTAGAGCAAAAAGAAGCTGATCTGTGTATGTTTTCATTGTGTACGCCCAAACATTCGGCATTAACACAGTGGCTCTAAAACCGAAGGGATGAACTGGGAGTTTTCACAGCAGACATGTCAAACACAGATTTAACATTAACATTAACATTAACTGCTCCATTACATTGCAATGATTGTAACAGAGCCATAGTTAATGTTATTAGTTCCACCTGTGATTTTTCTGCTATAACAAAATGTATGCTGTGGAAAATGTCTCACTAAAGAAACAACAATGCTATGATGCTAGCAGGGCTATCATGGTTTAGCTATATGTAGTCAGAGAGCAAAACAAAGTTCAAGATAAACTGACTTTTTACTGGGAATATAAAAATAGTAATACTCTTAAATCTTAAAAAAAACGTGATCAGCTGTCATCTTTTTTTTGGTCTTATCTTTTTTTCATCAGCAGTGTTCAAATGTAAATTCTGACACCCAGATCTGAATTTGCTACTTCAGCCATTGTAGTTAAAACATTGTGATTGTAAACACCAACCAGCATCATCAACTTCACAGTGATTTTGGTTTTGTTAGATTATATTATGCTGAGACAGCAAATTACATGAACATGTTTAAAAATTTGACATGAGGTTGTCAGCTGCAGGTTGTCCTCTCCAAACATACAGCACCATCCATTAGTCTGTCAGAGGAGTGTGAAAGTAAATCATTGCTATAGTTGCCTACAGTGAAGACATTGTCTAATACTGTGGATATTATAGACATGCAACCCCCATGTATTTATTTTAATACAATAATTTGTTCTAACAAAATGTATTCCTGCTGCAGGTCGTCCCTCATTGTCCGCGGTGTCCAGATATTCCTCTGGCAATCATGAAACCAGATATCGTCTTCTTTGGAGAGAATCTTCCAGAAATGTTCCACAGAGCCATGAAGCAGGATAAAGATGAGGTGGACCTCTTGATTGTCATTGGCTCCTCACTTAAAGTCCGACCAGTTGCCCTCATCCCAAGTATGTTGATTGACATGAATGCAATAACCAGTGGTTTTATAATGTGCCTGCAGTAAATATTTGGCATGAGATTTTGGCATGAAACGGCTTTTCTCTTCATCCCATCTAGACTCCATTCCTCATGAAGTGCCTCAGGTCTTGATCAATAGGGAGCAGCTGCCACACCTCAACTTTGACGTGGAGCTACTTGGGGACTGTGACGTCATCGTCAACGAGCTCTGTCATCGGTTGGGCGGGGACTTTGAGCAGCTCTGCTACAACACGGCAAGACTCACGGAGATCACAGAGAAACCCCCTCGGTTACCAGAACAGCCACCAAGCGAGGCCTTGTCTGCTTCCAGTGACGCAGCACAGGAGGAGCAGAAGCAGCACAGTACAGACTCAGTAATTAACCCTCCAGAGGAGACAGAATGTCCGAATATCACAGAGACTGCTGGTAATAACATTACACCTCCAGAGCCTTGTCCAAACGCTCAGTGTCCTAGCGAGGAGACGGCAGAGCCTTCAGAGCTACCAGCAGAAGAAACACCAAAAGAAGAGGCAGCGGAAGTGAAGAGCCAAACCTCTAACCTCGAATTTCGTAGACGATGCTGGATGAGTCGAATCAACAGGAGTCCAATCAGTAAACGCCTCGAGAGTAGGTTTTACATCACAGAAGAGAGAACATTACTGTTTAATTAACATAACTTTATATGTATTTGAATGAGAGACCATGGTGATTTTAAACTAGCCCCTTCACTATAGTTTTTCCCTCAAACAGCATGCAAAGCAAATACATCCAAATCTAAATTATATTTGATTACTCACTAAATAATTATAAATGCATCTTCTCAATGCCAAAAACAAAAGATGTTTCATAGTTACACATCAATAGAGTCTCTCTCAATACTGAACCGTCAATTGTTTGTATTTGTTTTCTACAGCAGGCCAGTACCTGTTCCAAGCACCAAATCACTATATCTTCCACGGAGCAGAGGTTTACTCCGACTCCGAAGATGAGACGTCGAGCTCCTGCGAGAGTGACAGCGAGGAGTCTGAATGCAGTGCAGATGGGCCAGAAGAAGAGAGCGAGCCGGAGGAAGCCAGCTCACTAGAAGAGAGACACAATACAACAACTGAACACACTTTAGCCAATGAGGCCACATCAAGTGTGCAGACAGACAGTTCTTCTGAAAAGACTCAGAGCACAGCACACCTTTAAATGTAAAGTACCCAGTCGACAAAGCACTAATTGTCTTTTTTATATATATATACATATATATGTATATATATATATATATATGTTTCGTATATTTTTGACTCATCAACCTTACTATTATTTTTCATAAAGTTGAAATTGCGTGACAACTTTGCGTGAATATGCAGTAATTTTTTCCTCCTTGTTTTTCTTTGTGCCCAGATTGGTCACATGCATTGTGTCTGAAACTTCATACTGTATACTACTTACTAAATAGAATGCAGTAGTTATTATTTTATTTTATTTTTTATTTCTTTCAATGTGGTCATCTCATCTTGCATTCACATTTATAGAAATTTAGCTGCTTTTGTCTACTGCGGCTTAGTACAAGTGTAACAGTAGATCAAGCTTTAACTCTTCAATTGCAGCCATTGCAAGCAAAACAAATCAAATGTCAATCTCAGTCTGTAGTGTGATCTCAACTGTGGTCTAATGTGTTTTACAGTTGGTTCATGTTACAATTGCAAAACATGTAAATATTGTAAGCCTACTGCCTGCTAAATAGTGGGAACTAATGAGTTTCAGACACATACATAAATTATCTTCAGACGGTTTACTTGAACACGTTGTCAAACCTGCAATATAAATGGTTCAGCTCTGCCCTCTCATGAGGGTAAATGCTGGAGTAAAGGAACAGTACTCTTTAATTTTTAGACCAAAGAACAGTTCACTGACACGCTCTTACGTTGTCATAAGCTTTGTATGTTTATTCTGTCATTTAAATCTCGGAAAAAATATAATTATTGACAAGGTGTTCCTTATGACATGTGGCAGCTACTTTTTATGGTCAAGCCTCTTATTTTTATACTCTGATGTGAGACATACTCATCAAAGAGTAGATGATAGTTTTTATCTGTACAAAGGTATACTGAGTTGTAATATTAAGCCTTAGGATTATATTCAATGAGTTCACATTGAAAAAAATGGCACCTTTTGAGGAGTCTGCTGCCTGTAAAGATCAAGTGTTAGCAGGTAGACATATTTGAGCCTGTTGGATTCATGTGTACGCCAACATAATTCACATTTCCAACACAATGTTTTGTTTACGGTTCAAGGAAATAAGTTTTTTTTGTTTTGGTTTTTTTTACATCATTCTAGTTGTTATTTCTTCTGGGGTTCTCAGTAAAAAGAAAAATAATGAAAAACACTGATCACTCATTTCTGTTATTTCATACACAGTTGGGATATTGGTTATCATATAGAGTGGTTTACATTGGATGCCTTCCAATTTATGATGCAAATGTAGATAGTGCGCCCCCTAGCACATATGAGCCCACCCTGTCAGTTCATTACACTTTTAAAAACGGGTGAAAGAATTACATTAAGAGATCAAGTAAAGCACATTTTAACATCATTACACACTGATACAAGTCTCTTTTATAAGAGCAACACCTAAAAATATTTAAGGAGTTAGCATTATTGAGTCATTTTTGTTATGAACTTTATTAATAACAATTTAACATATATATATCAAGTTGGGGACAAATAACATTATAAAAACACCATATGAGTGCCTGCAATACATCTAAATCTAGATAGACTAGAGGGAGGCGGGGGGGATTAATATAAATACACAGGATAATTAGGACAATACTGCAAACCCATTATGAATTCATATAATCTGACAAACATCATCCAGAGCAGTTTGTTCTCTCATTTAATATAATAAATGCTGAAGCACTCCCTTAAAGGACACCACAACAGTCATGTGTCTAAATGAATATTGAAACTGTTTTTTCTTGCTGAAATCATTCCTCCTTTACTGAACATTAAAAGATCCCTTAATAGTACACTTATAATTTAAGTTGATAGGGAACAAAATCCACAGTCGTCCTTCTGTGCAAAAATTATTTATTTATTATTATTATTATTACTTAACACTTTATCTGAAGATAATATGAAGCTTCAGCCATCCAAATAAGTCAAATCAAGTAGATATATTTCAACGTTAGTCTTTTTTTAGTCCCTCTTTTTGTTAGGTGTACTTTACTTCCACTGCAGATAAATAGGGAAACACTGTCTGGGGAAACACAAGTTATTTGATGCTAAAAAGACTAAATGTGGCAGATATCTACTTGATATGACTAACTCAGACTGCTGAAGCCTCATATAAGCTTCACATCAACTTTTAAATGCATTTTTGCACTAAATGACTGTGAGTATGGAGCTAAAACTAATGGCCCAGATGTGGCTCCATAAGTGTGTACACCATCAATTAGATTGTAAAACACATGAGGATTTTTTACAGTGAGGAAAACCTTTGTCACTCTTCATATGGACACATGACTGCAGAGAACAAATGTGAACCTGTCCTTTACTTGCTCGCATTTCACACCAGTTGGTGGAGGTAAAGCACCACATCTCTGTTTGCCAGCAGCGAAAACGACACCGCGAGGTAGAAGAAGAACTACGACGTGTCGTAAAAAAAAAAATCCAGTCAACAACAGCAAACCCGAGATGGACTCCGCTGCAGACTGACACTTTGTTTCTTCATTGTTGTGTCTGAAGATGCGGATCTAACGACGGCAGGCTTCGGCACGCTGGAGCTGAAAAGATGGAGGCCATGGAAGACGACAGTGTGGAACTAAAAGACGATCACAATCACAACTACTGTGCGAGCAGCAGCAGCAGTAAAGTCCGCTCGTATCTTAGCAGCCAGCTGTCGGCTCCGCAGCCCGTGTGTGCGGCGCTGCCGGGAGGAGAACCGGGGACCCGACGGGGGAAGCAGCGGTCCGGCAGCAGCAGCACCGCAGCGGGGTCAAAGTTCATGGACTCGGATTCAGGCAGTGAGAGCAGCGAAGTCAGTGAGACAGACAGCTCGGCTGCACCGGCCGCTGTCGAAGGGAAATTCACCCTCGACTCGACTTCCAAGTTCCGTAAGTTGGTTTTCCTGCAGGGCCTGAGGTCCTGCAGCCGCCCAGCAGCTCGGCCACGGCCCGATGCTCCTGTCTGTCAGGCCTTCAGTCTGCTACAAGCAGCTGTCTGCCGGGTCAACAACCTAACCAGCTGTCCTCTTCTTCCCCTCTTGTTCCTCTCAGTTTTAAATGCAATGGCCGTAGAAGACTACCGGAAAAACCACTGGCCAAACCTGGAGAAGGCGATCGACCGTCTGCTGATTCAGAACCCCACAGACCACATCTCTGTGTCGTATGCACAGATATATAGGTGAGCCACAGCTGGAGGACAGTTATTGTACACACATCTGTCAGAAAGTAGGTCACGCCTGTGCATTAACTACACAAAAAACTACAGTAAAATACTCTGAAGTATAAGAAATGTTGGTAGATTTATGATAGCTTTATAATTTCATATTTTCTAGATTGAGACAGCTAGAGCTGCAATTAGTCGATTAAACGATTAGTTTCCAACTATTTTGATAAATGTTTGAGTAATTTTTTTAAAAGAAGAAAATCTAAATTCTCTGATTCCAGCTTCTGAAATGTGAATATTTTCTGGTTTCTTTAATCTTCTTTAACAATAAATTGGACTGTTGGTCAGGACAAAACATGAAACATGAGGATGTTACCTTGACCTTTGGGAAACGACCATTGAAAATGTTAAGACAATCAATTGATCAAGAATATTATCAACAGATTGATCAATATTGAAAATAAACACAGCACAGGTGAAGGCATGTTGAAATCACACCGGATGTGGATCAGATTTGCCAAAACAACTTCCTCTGTTGATGGGATTCACTCCGTAAAGTTTCTTTACCTTTGAACTTAAACCAGAACTGCTGACTTTCCTTCCTGCTCTGATTTCCTCTTTTACATTTTTTTTTTCTAGTTACGTCTACAAGTGTGTTTGTCAGCAGCACTCTGAGCTGCTCTACAATGATTTGACATCCAAAATAACAAGTCATCTACAACAAGTGTCCACCCATCTACAAGTAAGAGAAAAGCTGCAAATGCAAGTGAATTACTACATAATACATAAAGAGACTATTCCATGTACTAATGCTTTTGTTACCTTGTTTCCAGGCCAGCTCACCTGAGAACTTCATTGAGACCTTCAACATTGCACTGACTCAATACACAGCTTCTCTTCAGTGTATAGTACCTGTATTTATGTACTTGGTTAGTAGTGTTTTATTATTGTAAAACCACAGAATTACACAGAACTTGGACTATTATATCAGATTCATAACCCATATAAACGTGTGCTTGTTATTGTTGTTTTTAGAACAAGTTCTACATCGAGTCCAAGCTGAATAGAGACCTAAGAGAGGATCTGATGAAGCTGTTTGCTGATCACGTTGCAGAAAAACACGTCAACACACTGATGCGTGAGTACATTGCTTCAGTTTATCAGGATTTGTGTGTAGGGTTGTGGCAGTTGCACTAAAGAGATTTGATTCCCAGCCATTAGAACTGACCCCTGAGACATTTTGTGTTTTTTTTTCTTTTTTCTTTTAGCTCTTCTCATTAAAGCCCATTCCATGCCGTTTGAAGTGCAGCCATCAACAATGGCCAGTGTGGTTAAAGGCCTCTACAGTCTACGACCAGGTGAGTCACGCGTGTGTCTGTTACTGTTTTTGTGTGTATATGACATGTTTTAATATCACAAATTTCTCTGCTTCTTTCTTCTTCTTTTTTTTTTGCCTTCACAGCAAACACATTTCACTTTAAACATCATCTTCTGACTCCTAGATTGTCCCTTTTCCCTATTTCAGAGTGGGCCCTGTTAGCTCCAGCGCTCTTCTCCGGGTTTATTCCACAAATCAATCCTCCCGCTGTGGAGTCTCTGCTGTCCGACTACGCCGCTCACGACCAGAAGCTGCAGATGGAGCTCTCTATGAACGGATTTCCACGGTCAGTTTTGCGAGTTTTGTGAGTTTCGCATCTGGTTTCGTAAATATAACCAGACTTTTCAGCTCGCGCTTTACTTTTAAATGACTGATGGACACTCTCTCCCTGTTTTTCCAGAGGCGACCAGTCTCGCAAGCGGGCCAGCGATGACTCATGATAGGAGGGGCTCGGCGTCAGAACTATTACTGTGCCTCCAACTTCTTAATCACACGTTGGCTCACTGCACTAGGTACAATGTTAACAATGTGTCAGTCTCATCTCTCTCGACTTAAGGTCACTTAACACTGTGAAGAGCAAAGATGACATGACGTTGGGAAGAATCTACCGCACTAAACGCTGGTATTCATGGGACGTTGCCGTGCGCGCCGAGATTCACGTTTTCCCTTATTTTTCAGAGTGCCTTTATGGTTCTGACTGAGTATCCTATCAAGAGAGAAAGGCTGATCATGGGTATTTCATTCCTAACCTTTAACATGGACGTGTCTTGTGTCGTTTTGATAACCCTGGGCTAATTAAGACTTTCTATTGCTGCTAATAACACAGTCCACGTGTTAATACTACAAATCCCCTCATTTCACCTACTGTGTCTGTAACTCCCGAGGCTTCACTCAACACAAATGAGTGTGGGAACAATGGGAACTTGAGTCATTTGACCTCAACTATGATTCTTTTCTTCATGTTGCCTTTACTGTGTTGGTAAACCGGATTGTATTTTCCAGTTATACCAAAGAGGACTTGCTGTGTTTTTTGTTTTTTCTCTTCATTTACAACACATTGAATTCAAAGTTGACATTGTTAATGTTGTATGCTGTCTGAGTCACTGAGCCAATTTTTCTACTAACAAGTTTTAAGCTTTGGTTGACCCGTTTCTTTTTCAGATTCGAGTAAAATCATCATCATTAAGAACATTATTTCTGTTTGTTTTAGCCTCGAGGGTAGGAAAGACGGGGATTGCCACGTAAGACATTACACCGAGTGCCAGAAAGCTCAGACAAACACCTAAAAGTATTTGAGGATTTCCTAATTACACTTCAGTTTATGTGACAGCTTTCCTGCTTCGTCCCTTAACTGTACATATATTGAACCCGAGGCTTCAAAAACTTCACCAAACACATTATATGCAAATGTTCGGCCCAGGCCTGATGCACTTGTACATTAAACGTTTCTAACATGTATAGCCTGTTCATGATGTAAATAGTTTTTGTCTTTTGTGGCGTGGTCAGTGTACACTAGCTTTTATCACAGATGCATTTTTTGTTTTAACGATTCACTCGAACAGAAGGATTTGATACAAGCTGTTACACTGTTTTAAGTGTGATTTTAGACACTCAGGCTTGCTTTTCATTTCCGTCTGTGGGTCTAGAAAATGGTTCTCATTGTCTATCGAATACAGTCATTTTATTAATCACAGGGCACAGGGACAAATTTGTTTTTCCACTCTTTGAGGTTTTACTGATGGGTGAAAGCTATAAAATTGAAGCCGAATAAAATCAGAATCACTGCAGATGCCAAACACTGGATGTATTATGTTATTTTGTGTTTTTTCTTTAACGTGTTGCAAAAAATATCCATGTTAAAACAACTGTGAATAAATTCCACTTGGCTCAAAGGCTGTTTGAGAAATCTCTTGCACAGAAATACATTTTTTCCAAAAACCAACATGATCCTTGACCCTGACACACACACACACACACACACACACACACACACATACACACACACACACACACACACACGCCACAGTGCTTTGAAACGGATTATTGCTGTTAATTTGCTGTGTTAACATTAGTATACAAGAGGCTCAGCGAGGGGCTTCTAATTCTGTAGGACGGAGGTCTCTTGACAGTCCACTGGAGGTGGAATCCCTTTACAGCACGCCCTCGCTGGCCAATGAGCAGGGACGCCACCCAGACACATGGGCCAGGCCTCCCTAAAATAACCTGAGACCACTGCACTGACAAATGTTGCTACGTTTACTGGTGACAGGTTACCCTAGCTACTCGGCTCCATATTTTCCTGTAAACTCCAAGGTTAACTCCTGTGCAAAGAATCCGGGAAGGCTGGACAGCTGCCTGTGTCCAAGATTTTCCCCAGGTGGCAGCAACCAGAAAACTGGAATCTCCCTGTTTGAGCACAGGTGCACTCTGAGGATTTACCAGTCCTTTCACAGGGGCCAGCTGGGTTTATTCTGAAGGTAAAACACACCATCCCCTAATTTAATTGTTGTTCACAGTGTCCAGATGATAGTCTTTCAGCATCAGCCTCATATGCTGTGTATAGCCTCAGAAAATCTCTAACATTGAGCCTCAGACAGGCTATTTTTATTTGACAGTCTATGTTCTGCTCCGATTTAATTAAATTATCTGCAGCCTGCATGGATGTTTGTTCCTGTGTTTAAGCAGAGGCCTGTTGTTCTGTGTGGGCTGTTTTAACGCCATGTTTTCTCACTCAGCAGTCTCCCATTTATGATAATTATAGTTCTGTTTGTTTAATCTGATTTATGATTGTTGTGACTGATCAAAATTATGATAACAAGGGCGCACAGGATGAGGTGGACTGCTTTTTTTTGTTGATTTTCTGTAAACTGACCCCTCGCTATTATTAGATATGACTTGGTGGGCTTGGAGCCTGTTTGCAAGGGATTAATGTACACAACAGCTGCAGCTTCAGGTCTGTTGGAAGGGCATTGCTGCCTCTCTTAATTGCGCCGATTTGAGTGTCAGTAGCATATGTGTACCCTATCTCATGTCTGTATTCAACACTTGCTCATACCGAGGGTCAAAAAGTTGTGAAAAAACTAAACGTCATGTAGGTGTTAGAGTGGGGTGGATGGGGATGAAAAAGCCTGCATGTAACTCATCAGATCTGGTGTCAGGGCATGAACCTGATAGCCTGTTGAGGCAAGAGGAAGGCTGAAATTAGGCTAAAATAAAAAGCTATTTTTACTAGATAATTCCTGCTTTTAACCACAGCCTCTGCATTCATGTTCTATCTTTGCACCAACTATTTAACATGAGATTGTTTATATCTTTGGTGCATATCATGTTTGAAAAATACATTTCAGAAAGTTTTTAAATATTCAAAAGGATGATAACAAGATATTACAAGATAAATACTTATTATTTTTCCTCTGTGTTACACTCCATGGCTCCATTAGTCATTATTCCTTTAGTCACTTCTAAGGCCTGTAAGAAATGTCAATGACTTAATGCATTTTTTAAAAATCCATTTACTACAAATTCATACACTTTACATTACTGCTTATACATTGATATATTGATGTTTCTTCCTCCAGAGATCTACTGGTTACAGTTACTTTGTGTCCAGCATGAAAATCAACTTTTAGAGATCCTGAGAAATCTGTGAAACAGGTAAACACCCAGTGAAGATTTAGTTTCCTTTTATTTATTTTGTCAGTTAGGTTATTGCACAGTAAATCAGTAGCAAATGGACTGTTGGTTTCAGTAATTCAATTGAATTAACTGTTGTAAAATGTCACCACTGTGTATTGAACAATGAAACCTTGTGTCCTGACTGCTCTCCAGTCAACATGTTACAGTATGAAGTCACTTGAGAAAATTAAATCAAATAATTGAGTCAACTACAAAACAGCAACTCTTTTAATCCAACAATTTACCTAATTGGCCTTTTCACAATGTCTCCAGTTCTATGGAGGTTCATTTTAAACCTATTCTGACTCACCTGTGATAGAGGAAATAATCTTAAAACCAACAGTATTTGTATTTTACAACACAAATGTAAATGAATGTGTTGTGATTATTTTCCCAGCATGCAAGAGAACAACATTGACCAGCCACCGTCAATCTCTCAACTCTTAAGAGAGAGCTACCTGGCAGAGGCCAGAGCCCAGCAGCGCCATAGCGAGATGAGCCGCTCAGACGCTTCTTCCACACGCCTTCAGATCTATGGGTCACTCAAAGGAAAGGCTGAGGACTCTGTGGGCCACAATGACCCACAGCTCCCAGACCTGTCAGCCTTCCTCAGCGAAGAGGAGCTGGATAAGAGTGTCAACCTTGCCTGCCAGGCCATCGGACATGAGCCTCGAGAGGAGAAGGCAGAGGTCAAGGCCTCTGTTACACCATCAGCCCCCTCTAACATCTCCTCAGCTTCTTCCTCAACACCCTCTTCTGTTCCCTTCGTTAACCCCTCTCCTGCTCCCCCTGCTGCCCCCTCCGCTGTGCCCTTCACGGAGCCAGTCCCTGAATTCAAAGAATTGCCAGCAACACACACAACATTCGCAGTAGAAAGAAAGATGCACAAGGCCTCCACACAGAAGGAGAACACGGTAAAAAGCAGCAGGGACTCCAGTGAAGGATTCAATGACTTGAACAGATCAGCAAGGAACACCCCATATGGTCCAGAGACCCAGTCCAAGAAGGAGTTCCTCAACAAGGCAGCAGACTTCATTGAGGAGCTCTCCTCTCTCTTCAAGGCCAACAGCTCCAAACGGGTACGACCGAGATCATGCAAAGCCCACAGGAGCAGGGTCCAGAACAAGAGCCAAAACGATGGGACAGTTTATCCCCCCAGTGCGGACAACAGGGAGCGCGGTGTCATGGACGTGGAGGCGGAGGAGGAGGGACCCAGCCCTGCTGTTAGCCACCACCCAGAGGTCCAGCTGGGCTCTGGGACTGAGCATGTGGAGTTTCAGGACTGCAGGATTACTGAGGAGGAGCAGTACGACTCGGTTTGCCAGGAGGCAGAGGATGCTGAAAGCAGTGCCTTAACAGAAACTCCCTCCTACCCAGCAGAGCCTGTGTGTGAACCTCCTCACTTCATCCAGAAACTAAAAAGCAGGGAGGTTCCTGAGGGCAGCAAGGTTCAGCTAGACTGCATTGTAAGAGGACTCCCAGTGCCTGAAGTCCGGTAAGACAAACCCCAAACAGTCAACCTGACTGACAGTTTCTATTCTGATTGTTGCTTAGATGCCTGATTAAAGTTGATTTCTTAGTTTGCATCAGAATCAATATTTTCTACTTTCAGGTTTTTATTTTGCAATTTGCTTCATTGTAAACCTAACACCTGAGCAAGCTTTAAGTCCAGTGTGCTGTCAGCATCCTAGATTCTGAAGAGGAGGAAGGATCCAGGGCCAATGTGTTGAACAGAAATGACAAAGATATATTTAAAATAATTTAGTAACAATATTGTCATCAGACAGTTTGTCCACTAGAGAGCACTGTTTATTTTGTGACTATAAAATGTTCTGTATATATCTTGGGCAGTATTTCTTTTTAATAACCATATTTAAGGGATCTTTATCTTTATCAAAAATGAGATGAGTGTCAGGCATTTTAAATGATCACATTTTTTCTTTTTCAAATATTGATATTGGTCTTAAATATCCAGTGTGGGTCGGGCTCTAGTGTACACAGTACCAGTGAAAAGTTTGGACACATTTTCCCACTTCCCTTGAATGAGAAAGCGTGTCCGAGTTTTTGTCCGATACTGTACATTGTTTAAAAAGCTATGTGTAGCTACCAATGTGAGCCATGACATGTTGTGTCTGAGCCTCAGATAGTACTGAATATTTGCGTGTGATGACGATTTTTTCCTCTGAGATCCTGAGATAAAAGTCAACAGCTAATCTGAGTGGTGTGAGTGTGTGTTTATGTAAGTGTGTGTGTGTGTGTGTGTGTGTGTGTGTGTGTGTGTGTGTGTGTGTGTGTGTGTGTGTGTGTGTGTGTGTGTGTGTGTGTGTGTGTGTGTGTGTGTGTGTGTGTGTGTGTGTGTGTGTGTGTGTGTGTTCTATAGTCATCAGGGTAATGTCTGGGACAAATATTAATCACAGTTCACTGTTGTTCTTATGAAAAATACCAGTAGGTTATTATCTAAATAGTGCTGTCTAAATCATTCATCATCAACAGTCAAAATGTGCCAAAATATGAGTGAAATTTAAACCTCTCATCCCATTCAGTGAACCTTTGTTAAGACAATGAAGTAGAATAAATGTAAAAAACCAAACATGACAATACAATACTTACTAATAAACACTGGTATGCTTTTTTTGGTTGTGGTAGCTTGTTAGATTTGTTGTAAAATCCTGGCTCGACATGTGGTGTTCCTCCAAGGACTACAAAGCCTTGAACTGAAGTGAAGCTGAAGACTATAGGGGGCATGGGCTTGTTAGTCCTACTGAACATTGTTGCTCCACTAACATATACTTGTCTGGGGAGAATGTAGCTCTCTGCCATTTTTAGACCGGACTGGCACAGCGAGCTGTAGCCGTGTCTGATAATGGAACCGACTGAGCTCTTGAACACGCAGCAGAGTTAGGTGAGAATATTTATTCAGTTGTTCTTTGGTGGATATTTTAATATGGTTTTTGTCTGGTGCTTACTTTCAGTTCAGGTCTTTTGCAAATGTACAGAGACTTAAGTCTTAGTTAAGTATGTTCAAGCTTATATTGTACATTCAGCTGACATAAAGCACTTTATACTGTGATCTTGTTTTTCCTGACCATGCATCTATTGTGTGTGTGTGTGACTATGACTTAAAAGAAGTCAAAATAGAATTGTCAGGTTCATATTTCCCATCAGCTTGCAGTGGTGTTCTGTCTCTGGTGCGTCAGGGTATAGCATTGTGTGTATTCAGAGTCTATGTTTAGTCAGAGCTCCCAGGCTTCAGAGGGAATCTCCTCTCCGGTTCTGAACTCCGGAGGGAAAATAGCCCTGACAGGTGCAGTGAGCAGGGTCTTTGCAACACAGACCAGACATCTTCTCTACTACTCATGCTTTCAATTTAGACCCTTACTCACTATAAATGACATGGCTCGCTTCAAGTAGAACATAGACGGCATATTACAGCAGCGTCTCCTGGGAACTGATCTTCAATGTGGCTTCATATTTTCACTGGACACCAGAAATGTTTAAATGAATTTCTCCCCATTAGATCAGCCACAGATTTGAGATTTCGGGTCATCTCTAGATTCGTCTGCACACTGATCTGAAAACATGTCAGATCATATTCAGATTTTGATGAGAGCACTGGTTATGATTTATGGATGTACGGTTACGTTTTGCCCGAGAGTAACACATCACCTCATTCCTGTTTGTTTATTGGCTGGATTTTTATAAAGCATCAAAGCCTCATCTGCTCAAAATAGATGTACTTTGACATAGAAGCTGCTGCGCATGTTGCTGGTCTGTACGGGGAAAGTTAAGAGGTTGCCAGCTAAGTTACTAAGTAGGACTGATGCCAGGTAGGAAGTTTTTCATTCATCCATTATGTTTTAATGTGATTTTTGTCTGTTTATCTTAATTTGACAGCCTGCACTTCAGATTAGAATATTGGGGGGGGGGGGTGATTTGGTAGGTTGGTTGTGGGTTGAAATCAAACCTGAAATTTGCAAAGAAAAAAAAACAAGACAGACTTTTGGGAGTCCTGTTGGCTCAGGGGTTTAAGGGGTTTAAGACATCACAACACCATGGTTTGAGTCGGGATATCTGATACTCAGGATATTAAAAATTATTCAGTTTCATTCACAAAAGTGAACATTTTTTCTTGCTAGCCATTAGATGTTAATTAGACTTACATCTATAAACTACATCTGCACCTGGTTCTGCATTCTATGTGGCGTTGAAAGGGTTTTAAAAAGTCTTAAATTTAATTAGGTAAACACTGCATTACTCCCCCCATCTAATAAAAATGCCCAATAAATACTTGAAAAGTATGTCTTATCTTCATAAAGACGTTTTTATAGAAGTAAACTTTTAATCAACACACTAGATTCATTGTGTTGTGCTCAACATCAACAGTGCATTGATATGGCCTCTAAACTGGCGTGACATTGCTGGTATTGCTTCTTGTCTTACAGGGAAAGCGATAGGTCTTGCTCATCGAAACGTTTTCCTCTTGGCCTGCATAACTCTACCAAATGGCACAAGGCCAGAAGCACTATTAGGAAACTGGGACCACTACTGGGAACACTCCCCTGCCTGACTACATGTCGCCAGACTCATACAAACAGTGGCAGATGGTTACCAGAGGACTGTGTAAAGATGGGGGTTTAAGATATCTATATCTATTAAAGATCTACAAATCGATTTAAAAATTACACTACAAGAAACATTGAGCAAAAGTAGCACAGAATTGCAGTTACACATGGTCATTTTATTATTTCATTATAAATGCACAACCAGCCAATCCATCTCCACTTTGCTGGAGCTTGGAAAGAGATGACCATCTCCTCTTTAAAAAAGTGCCACTGATTGTGACACAACTGCATAGCTGGAAAATATTCTGCTTTTTCTTTTTGCCTTTACAGAAGTAGGTAAAAGTACATGATAAAGCTACCCAGTTACAGAGCACCATTTGATCTTTACATTCCATCCCTAACTATTAGCATGTCATTTTGTTTGGGTCCTAACGCATTTAAAGGCATAAAAAGGCATCCAGAATTAATTTGTATGACTTTAAAAAAAATCTCTGCTGCATATCTCAGAAAGGTTTCAGAAAACATTAAATTCTACTTCAGCAAAGCTATATTTTGAATTTCAGGTGGTTTTGTGAGGGTAAGGAGTTGGAGGACAGCCCTGACATTCAGATCATCACCAATGGCGAGCTGCACTCTCTGATTATCGCAGAGGCATTTGAGGAAGATACTGGACGCTACTCCTGCTTTGCATCCAATTTCTATGGCACAGACTCAACGTCAGCTGAGATCTACGTCGAAGGTGATTCTCACATTTCCTTTTCCTGACTGACACCTTTACAGGGTTGTGTAAGGCACTGTTAGTCACTTGTTTGTTCGGTCACACAGGTGCATCCTCTTCGGATTCTGAGGTAGAACAGCACTTTGATCACGTAGCCCAGTGAGTTTTTTACTTTTTTGTCATTAACAATCTCTCCAAAAGTAACTGTAGCTACTTTATTGCAATGCTAAATGAGATAATCACACCATTCTTCCCTCTGTGATTTTGAAAGGCTGCAGAGGCAACAACCAACGTCAGCTCCATCTTTACCTCTGTCAAACCAAACTATCTCTGAAGAAGCTGAAGACTCTTTGTCACCTCAACATATAGCAGCCACTGAGGAACCAGCAGAGGAGCTCTCCTCTCTGCCAACTAGCCAAATAGTCCAAGAACCTCTTCTACCAGTCCAGACAACAACCACCGTACTTCCAGTCCCAGAGATTTCTAAAGTATCTGTAGCATCCACAGCTCAGCCTGCACAGGAGGAGACAGTAGTGTTACCTGTGCAGGTGTTCACTACTTCACCGCCAAGTGATACAGAAACCCAGGAGATGTCATCATCTGTCCCAGTCATATCCACACAACAGCCAGTGCAGACAGCTACATCAGTACCAGTGAACTCAGTGATCTCATCTGTGTTGCCTGTCCAGGCAGCTCCAACACAAACACCCCAACCTGAGGTAAAACAACTAAAATGCTTCTTTCTGCTACATATTTTTTAAATTATTAGCTCTTTATATTTTGACCAACATGTCTTCAGTGGGTTTTTTCATTTGTTTGTCTGTTTTCAGATTCAAACCTCTGACCACAACTTTCTGCAAGGACTGAACGGGCAACCAATCATGGCCGCTCCTGTGTTCACAAAGGTAGAGAACTTCCTAAAAAGGATTTTGTTTATCCTGTCTGCTACTGACTATTATGTGTTTACTGATGTATCATATATCATATGCTATCACACTAGAGCCTGCAGGACCTCTTTGCATCAGAAGGCCAGCTGGTGGTGCTAGAGAGCCGCGTGAAAGGAGTGCCATCACCTCGAGTGGATTGGTACCAGGAGGGAAAATTAATTGAAGACTCTCCTGATTTCAGGATCCTGCAGAAAAGTAAGTTCTACTTCATCTCTCTAATAGTGTGTTACAGTCACAAGAGAAATGCATATTAGCTTTTGGGTAGTTTTTTTTTTTGGAAAGGTGTGCCTTTTGTTAATTCAAACACAAAATAAAATTTCACTGCAGATGCAATTCCATTGTAATGGATAAGAAGCAAGAAATGCAAGAAGGAGCAAAGTTTAATGACTTAACAGCATCTTAAATCAGATCAACTTATTCAGTTTAATTAAAATTCATTCTGGGAAGTTCAAAATAAATTTGCCACCAAGTTTCTCGAGGGACTCAGTGGTCAGACAAGAAAATACAAAGGCAAGGTTTCTACAGTTATCATTAAAAATCCCCTTGACATGTTTCAAGATACATAAAAATACTCTACTTTGAATAATAATTTGTGTCTTGCGTGGTTTTTCCATCCAAAAAAAAGATGAGAATAAAAAGAATAATAATATTTTAAGGTTAAGAATGTGTTTACATGCACAAATCATATTATACAAGAGGCTGTTGATGCATTTTTGGCATTCCTCTTTGAATATTTGTTGTAGTTATGGAATTCAGGCAACAATACTTAATATATTTCTTATGGGAAATTATAAACTGACTGTGGTAAATGATCAGTGATACTGATAACTTAAAATGTGTATTAATAATTATTATTGAACCACTACCTCAAAAATTCTAGTTTATTACAGTTACATAATGATTTTGGTACTCTTTTTCTTTCCAGAGCCCAGGTCTCCAGCCGAATCAGGTACATATTTCATTAAATCCTCAAATGTCAAAAACGTGTGTTTTGACTGCAGCTGCCTGTCTGTGCATGATGCTGCGGTGTATACACATTACTCTGCTGAAGTGTTTATAGTCCTTGGCCGAGGCTTCTGCTCTTCCTCTGTACAAAAGCCAGGGCAGCTTTTCCTCGACTCTGGACCTTATACGGTAGTCTCTCATCCTGTGTTGAACCTCCATGGCAGATCATTTCAAACTGCATTAGCTTCAGATAGACTCTCAGCCACGGTGATACAAAGAAACCTCCCTGCTGCAGCATATGAAACCTGAGTCATGTATCTTTCCTCTGGTATTAAGGCTCTCAGCTAGTTGAAATGTGATGCAGTCATATCAAATCAACTTGATCATGTGAGTATTTTTTTAATCATTGTTTCTAGAGGAAATATGCACTTTGGTTATTGCTGAGGTCTTTCCTGAAGATTCAGGGATGTTCACTGTTACAGCAAGCAACAAGTATGGAACCGTGTCCAGCACTGCAGGACTAAGGGTCAAAGGTAACACTATCTGTTCCACCTTATAGAAACATGAGCATCATTTCAGTCTTGTGTCAATATACTGACTTTACTCCATTTTTCTGATTCTCTTCAGGAAATGGCGTCAGCAACAACAACCACTTGAGGCCTTTCAGCAGTTCAATGGAGGAGTCCAATCAAATCCAAGAAGCTTTCACATCAGATCTCACAGCACCAACTGTCAATGTCAAAACAGAGATTACTGTGACCAACAGCATCAAGCCCCACTCCAGCACCATTCGCCTAGATCCTCTAGTGTCCAGCACCGTACGCCTGGACCCCTTAAACACTAGCACCTTTCGTTTGGACCCCAACAGCTCCAGCATGTTGCGTTCAGACCCCCTCCGCACCAGCCTGCCCAATCTGGAGCCCTCTAGTCTGACCAGCAGCTCCAACCTGAACTCTCGCAGCGTCAGCACCCCCAGCTTAGATCCTCTCTACTTCCACCAGGACCTTCCTGGATACAGTGCAGCACGTTCAGAACCACAGAGCAGTGGACAGGTGCCCTCATACCCGAAGCCCTTCACTGCTCTGCATGTGGTTGAGCAGGAAGTGTCCAGTCCTCCGCTGACATCACTTGATACAAGTTCCAAAGTTAAGGAGACCCCAAACCATCAGAATGGGACCCCGTTTGTGGTACCCCTCCCTGACCCACCTCCTAACTCCTGCCTAAAGACAGGCAACCAGACAAACCACAAAGACTCACGCTCCGGCTCCAGAGTCGGTCTGCGCGTGCACTTCAAACTACCTGAGGATGAGGAGGATGAACGAAGTGATGTATCCAGTCCATTTGAAAATGATGCTCAGGCACTGCTCAGCAAAGAACCACCACCAGTGCTGGCTAAACCCAAACTGTGAGTAGAGCAGATACATTTAAATGTAAATGAATCTCAGGAATAGTGCCATGATCAACCACAAGGCTGTCCAAATGCTCAGCATCAATTTAGTATGAAGAAAAAAAAACCTTACTAACTACAGATTAAGAATTTGCACATGGGTTACTCAAATCATGTCGTAACTTTGCATTACATCAAAGTGAATTTGATCCGCCTCCTCCTCCTTCTCCACTCCAATATAATCCTCCTCCTCTGGCTCAAATAGCAGCTGTAATCAGTTGCAATTCACATATGAATGCATGAGGACTTCAAATGTGGACCTTCAGGCTTTCCAAAACAAAGGATGGCATTTTCTATTTGTAAGTTCATTTGCTAACTATGCAAACATTTCCAGCAATACTGTACATCTAATTGAGTCATTTGCTGTTTATTGCCTGTTTTGTACATGGCATCATAGACTTACAATAACAAAGATAGATATGAAAGTTTGTCTCTTATTGTTTACTCATTAAATTAACAGTAGTTGCTGTTATATGTTAAAGTTAAGAGACTCCCTATTTAGAATGAAAGCTGAAAGTGTCTTGACAGTGTTTTGTTTGTGGGCTACTTGTTGGTAGCCCATAAAAGGGCAGAGTGTTCTTCATGCTGACTTTGGCTCATTCCTGCTGGGGTATACAGCACTTACTGGACTTACTGTAATTTATGAGAGGACTGCTCTGAGCCTCCTTTAACTTCACCATGTATAGTGTCTTTTTTACAGTTGATGTATTATTTTGGTTTATGCTTGATCGACAGGGACCCAGCCCAGCTCCAGCTCCTGCACAACCAGGTCCTCATGGAGCAGCAGCAAGAAACTGAACCTCCAACCCAAACCCAAACCCACACCCAGACTCAGTCCCAGCCACCATTTCAGATCCAGATCCAGCCCGAGGTGCAAAGCTCTCATGATGATCCACTGTGGCCACCCAGAACCCACCGTGAACTTCATCAACCGCCTTTCCAGCCCTACCTGAACACCACAACTCCCAACTCTGCGCCTCCACTGACCACTGCCCCCCCTGCTCCCTTACTGAGCTCGGCTCCAACGCTCAATACAACCTTTTCACCTCTCAAAACGTCTCCTGCTCCTCCTTCAAGCTCCCTCCAATCTTTTCCTCAACTGAAGACCTCCTCACTGGTGACATGTCCTCCTCCTGTGCCACAGCTCAGCACAGCTTCTCTTTTCAGTTCAGCACCTGTAACCCATATGAACACCATCCATGCCTCCCACCTCAATGTGTCCCCTGCAGCTCTCGCTAGAACCACATCTACACCCCAGTTTTGCTCTCCCCCTGCACCTAACCTCAGCACGATCTCCACATTTTCAACCCCGGCTTCACAGCAGGTAATATCTCCCACTCCTCTACTGAGAAGCACCCACGCCTCCCTCATGAACCTGACCCCCACCTCGCACAGCTTCAACTACGCCCGGCCCAAAGAGTTCCTAACCACCCAGACCTTCTCACCAGTCAGGAGTCCCTCTCCAACAGAATCCCCGGTCCCCCGGCTCCACGAGCTGGCTGCTGAGTTCAACTCCTCTGTGGCCAGCTCCCCAACTCCCCCACCATTCTCCCCGCCACCTAGAATATTACCCACAAGGGTCCTTACATCTCCCACCAGTCCTCCATCCCTGGTGTCCTCACCCACGCCGGGTTCAGCGCCATTCCTGAACAGCATGTTCGCCTTTCGAGCCCAATCCCCTCCCCAGGCCTCCTCTCCCACCTCCAGCAGCTCCACACCCAGCCCCATCCAGAACCCTGTGGCTTTCCTCAGCTCTGTCCTGCCCTTCTTAACCCAGAGTCATCCCACCAACTCCATGGGCCTGCCAAGGGGAGCTCCATCAGGGTACGCCCTGTCAGACTGATTGCAGTACGTATGACATTGGTGACCTATCACATGTTTTAATACAGATTTTGTTTACTACAGGGTACACAAGAAGATGCCTAAGGGGCGCCCCCCGTCAATTGAAGATATCCGTGAGAGCAAAGAAATTATCCTCCAAGACATTGAGAAAAAGCTTCGATTTAGAGACGATGCTCCAACTTTTGCACATCAACAGGTAATTTCTACTTTTTTTTCCCAATGAGCTCAATTGCAGCAATATAGTAGTATATAAATAAGTGGCTAAGCAAAATAATTTTGCTCAAAAGTTGGGTACATGGGACTTTACAAATGTATGCCTCAGCCATATCTCTGCTTAGTTACACATTAGATGAATATTTGAAGTTGAATTTTGCTGAATGACTAGTTTGTTGACATGTTTGGTATGTGATTTTAAACTAACCAACAGTTGCAACCTAGTTTCCAACTGTTGATGAAGAAAATATCAACTAATGACTGTGCTGCATTCTCACTTGTCTCCAGATTTCTACTCGTATATTTGGTTTGAGATCATTGTCACTTGATAGCTATAAGATAATAAATTGATCTCTTTGAAAATGAGTGACTCGGACCAATGAGGAACTTGCATCATATAAGTACACTACCAGCAGAGCATCTGTCATCATTCCCCTCCCAGTCATTCATGGTTATTCATTGTGTGTCCATGTACTGTAACAACACATGCATGCTAATAACAGTAGCTTGTTTGCTACCCCATCACTATTTGTATGTATGTACAGTAGGTGTGTCGTTTGTTGGTGTTTATCATCCATCCCTATCCTCTCATAGAAGCTGAGTAATGAGGGGAAAACAGCGAGCAGACCCCTTGGACCAAACATTCCTACTGCTACTGTCATTAGCTATGATGAGGTACGAGGATCTTCTCGTCCCAAGCACTGCTTTGCTCGAGGCTGTATGAGTTACGATGTTTCAGACTGAGATGAGGAATCTTTGTCTCATATAATTATCTAATTACCATGATTAATTAATACATCTAATCAAGCAAACTCCTGTTAACTAATATATAACCTGCACGATTGAGAACTTATTTTAGAGTAAAAGTTGAAATGTAATAACTCTATTATTTATTGAATTCTGGCTAATTCCCCAATGGTTTCATTGAACTAATTTCACATTTTTCCCCACTGACGGTTGCAGTCTGTATTTTCTGATCCCATTTTAGATTTTCTTAAAACACCATCAGAACATGGTTCTTGTTAACTACACTTCTCAGAACCTACATATCGGTTTTACATTTCACACACTTGAATCATCCCTTTTTATTTTTGTCTCTTTGTTAGCCCATAGAAGTCACCTAAACGTTTTTAATATAAGTTAGTTTAGAATGATATCAAAACAGGTGCTTAAATGTCTAGAAATATTTTTCAAATGTTCATCATCTTCTCTGTTCTCTGTTTTACCCTCACCATCAGTCAGTTTTTTTTGGTTGGATGAGCATAATTTTTTTCCAACCAGGAGTAATACTATCAGAAAGAAGCAACTGCACGATCTTTACCATTAAGTGGTATAAAGTTACAATATGTACCATTTTGTTTAAAGATTTGAGTTTTGAATTGTAACTTTGATACCATTGCTGCTACATGGTGAACAGCTGCATGTTGTCTCATGTTCCCAATGATTGCTTGTTGTTTATGTGTAAAATATGCGCATGATATCATAGTCACACATTTATTTATACTTTTAGACAAGAAAAAAATGTGTGTAGTTGCGATTACTTTTATGTAGTGGTTTTCCTTTCTCAGGAGTACAAAGTGTCCAGTTTTGAGCAGAGACTTATGAGTGAGATTGAGTTTCGTTTGGAACGTACGCCGGTGGAGGAGTCAGATGACGAGGTGCAGCATGACGACGTCCCCAAGGGAAAATGCATTGCACCCATATTTGATAAGAAACTGAAGAACTTCAGAGCCGTGGAAGGCGTGTCAGTCACTTTCTCGTGTAAAGTAGTCGGAATCCCTGTTCCAAAGGTGAGAGGTCAACGACTGTGCTGTGCTGTGTGTATAAATAACAGCATGATCTCTCGCTTTCATCTCTTCCATTAATCATTCATATCTGTGTCTCTCAACAGGTTTACTGGTTCAAGGATGGTAAGCAGATCTTGAGGAAAAACGTCCATTACAAGAAGATAAGAGAGGGGGATGGGACCTGTGCTTTACACATAGAGTCCACGACCAATGATGACGATGGCAACTACACCATTATGGCAGCTAATCCACAGGTAATTCTCAGCTTTCTGTTCATTTGTCAACACCTTCTCCTCAGATGCACAATCTGATTTTCTATTTGATTACTATCAGGGACGAATCAGCTGCTCGGGTCATTTGATAGTCCAAACAGGACCTCTCCGAAATCGACTGACACCTATTCACTCTCAGAGGTGAGCAGGACTGAGTGTGCAGTGTGATCCACAGAGGTAAGAAGAATCCCTCTGCAGCACAGGGAACAAGCCATTTATTGCTTTTCCTACCTGACTACATTTTGGGATATTGTGCATCTATCTATACTGAAATACTAACCTAAACCACAGACAAAGACAGGAAATGGATTAATGTACAGGTTTGTGTTGTGTTCTATATCATGCTTTGCTCACCTCTGCATGTTTTCAGGGTGCGAGCCCGCATACAGGAAGTGGAGAGTGAGCAAACGGAGGAGCGCTTTTTTCGGCCTCACTTCCTCCAGGCTCCAGGGGACATGCTAGCCCACGAGGGGAAGCTCTGCAGACTAGACTGTAAGGTAGGTAGCAGGTCAGAGTATGAAGTCAAATTCCTAAAAAATATATGCAGAATGTGTCCAAAAAGTAGTCCTTTTCATCTTCCAGGTGAGTGGCCTTCCCAACCCTGAGCTGATGTGGTTGGTCAATGGAAGGCCTATCTATCCAGACATTTACCACAGGATGCTGGTACGGGAGAATGGCATCCACTCCCTGGTCATTGACCCTCTGACGCAAAATGATGCTGGTACATACACCTGCATTGCAAGCAACAAAGCGGGACAGAGCTCCTTCAGTCTAGAGCTTAAAGTTGTGGGTGAGGACTGATTAATTTAGTGACACTTGACACTGTTGACAAAATGACAAAAAATTCAGTTATTATGATGATGCCTCATGTGTTGTTTGGAGGTTTCCAGTAATATAAGGCATTTCCAATTTAGAAAAAGAGATGAAGCACCCTCCCCAGTTTGTGGAGAAGCTGCAGAACATGGGTATTCCAGAGGGAGCCCCTGTCAGGCTGGAGTGTCGGGTGGTGGGTATGCCCCCTCCACTCATCTACTGGAAGAAAGACAATGACTCCATTCCTAGAACTAAGGGCAGATTCAGGTCAGTAGGAGATCTACTGATAAAAAAAAGTCATGCCTCTATATATATTTATAGTACCTGGCACTCTCCAGAGTTTAAAATCTATTTTGAGATCTTTGAAAGTTCTGATGAATTGTCAATTGTGCATTTATTTCAGCATGCAACAGGATGCCACAGGATATGTGTGTCTCCTTATCCAGCCAACAACAAAAGATGATGCTGGCTGGTACACGGTGTCGGCCAAAAATGAAGCTGGAATTGTATCCTGCACCTGCAGACTGGATATCTATGGTACTAGGTTCTGCAAAACCTCCATAAGTATAATTACGGTATGTCATTCTTTTGCATGTAGTAATCCAAGCTGTCCACTTCACCCTCAGCACAGTGGCACCAGAGCATCCCTCCACCCATGAAGAAGGCCCCGCGCACAGGCAGCCGCTACGCAGCTCTGACAGGCCAGGGTCTCGACATCAAGTCCGCTTTCCCCACGTCGGAGAACAGCCCCATCCTGTTCTCCAGCTCCCCTCCGGAGGTCACGCTAGAGAGTGAGGAGCTGTGAGCGGTGCACGTCGACCCTCAGGGGGATACAAGAAGAATGATTATCTGGGCAGATGGTCATGTGATTTGTGTGATGCATTTGAAGTGATAGTTTCAGAAAAGAACGGCAAGTATTGTTGTGCCACCTGCTAGATGTCAAAACTAGCAGCACTGATAGTGGGTTTGTCACCATTCCTATTTACTCAAGTCCTATGAGGAGTGTTTCACAATTCACAAACAGAAAAATTGACAGATTTGCAAAGTCTTAGCTCATGAGCCATCATTGGAGTTGAATTTTGTTCTCTGACTGGTTTTAATGATTCACATTTGTTTTTCTACATCATATTTAGCTGTGAAGTTGAAGTTGTTGTTGCTCAATGTTGATGAAACATTACATTTCAAGATACATTTAGTTTAACATCTGTTCTTAATTGTTACATTTTATTTTCAAGGTGATCCTTACACCGTTTATTTTTATTGAAAAGCATATATACCTGTACTGGTAGTAGTAGTTTCTTAAACTTTAATATAAACTTTATATAAAAATAGTTATTGTTTGTTAATAATCAGAGCTAGTTTATAGTAGATTCATATACATTAGAATGATCTTCAGTTTATTTAAATGGCTCCATCAAGGCAAGATAATTTAACATTTAACTAAATTATTTCTTGAAATCCATCACTGGCTCACTTACTTGCACCATGTTTTTCATGTGCATGCATGCCAATGTCTGATAGAGATTCAGTACTATATAACTAATCAAACACGTGTCACAGTCATAGTAATAGTCTGCTGTTAGGTGAGTCTCGTTCATTGTTTGTAGCTGATACACTGAAACACTTTCTTTAGCTTTTATTGCTTTCAGGTGATTTAATTCATCTTTGTTTTATCTTTTCAGTTGCACCCACAGTTCAGGATGCTTTATAAGAGGAAAGAGTCAGATTAGACTAAAAACTCACTTGTTTGTTTTGTGTTACGACAGACCCCTGATACCAAAAGGTCTGCATCCCACAGAGGTTATTATTAAACTTTGATAGACACTGATTAAAATGAATTCAAGTCAGTTTAAAAAGATATATTGAAGAAAGGTTTGAAAGCACATGATGTAAAGTTGCACATTGTAAAATAGTTTTGTCCTCAGAATAAAGTTATATTTATTCAAAGGAGCGATGTTTTCTTTGCTGGAACAAGTGGTTATAATTCTCCATGCTGTATGCAGAATTATTGTATCCCATCTTACAAAGTCTATTGAAAGGTTGAGAATACTATTTTACAGAACATTACTCCCATTAAGAGAGGTAATCAAGTGTTTTTTTATCTATGTGTAAAATTAAAATGTGTTGAAATCTACATTTCTGCTCATTATCGTGAGCTTGACTACGCTGTAATAAAAACCCTATTAGCTTAAACTGATGCCAAATTCCAAACAAATTGGAAAGCTCAGAAGCCAATTAAGCATTGCTAATCAGTCCAATTAGAAGGGAAGAGAGTTCAAATAGGCATAAAATTACATTCACCTTACGTGACCTAATTATACCCCGAGCCTCATTTGACCAGCTGCCAGACCTACTTCTTAGCTGCTATTTGTAGTAGAAAATAGCAGTGGGCTTTACATTTGATATGTGTGTGTGTGGGTTTTTGTTTTTGAGAAAAATTAAGTTTTTTGGAAACTTTTATTTGTTATTCCTTATTTTATTAATAACACTATTAGCTCACTTGTTGTTATTGTTGTCATCATTTTTCACATATTTGAATTTTTTTGTGTGTCCTCAACTTTATTTTTGTAATATCAACACATCAAGTTTTAACTCACTGATACTCCGTTCAAAACCAGAAATTACCTTATTCATTTTAAACTAAAAACACTTTTGATATGTTCCTTAATACTCATTAAAGAAAGTATGAGCTAATTTATAATCCATTGATGATAATGAGATTTATCAAGTCAATCACACATGCAGAGGGAATCTTTTTGTTACACTTTCTCCAGAACTGAAACATACGCTTTGTGGCCTAATCTCCATTTCTCCATAAGGAGATTTAGACTTAATATGGAACATGTTTCTGTCAGAGCAGACGGGTCACTCCTCAGTTGTGACATATGGTTTTTGACAAGAGGGCATGGCTCAGCCATCGGTGCTCAAACAAGCCAATCATGTGAGGCGTTGGAAAAAAAAGAGTGGAAGACACGGAAGGGCCGGGCCACGTCTGAGACAAGGCCCTCAGACAAGACAAGCAGCAGCTGGCAAACTACATCAATCTGTAATCAATGAACCAACTGGTAGATGGGATTATATGCCTAATTGCACAGCTAACCAGTCCATCCCAAAATGACCAGACAGCATCAGCTTGTGTCCATGACCCAGTACCAGAGAGAGGCATTATTCTGGGCCTCCGACAATTATTAATCATTCATAACCTGCCTCTACACCCAAGCTTTGAGTTTGTCAATACACAGTGACAGGAGCTACTAGTCCGTCCTCACAAAGGAGGACAAAGATGATCGCAGAAGATATAGCAGCAGAAGTAGAAGGAGCATTCAGCTTTTTTAATCAAGTATAAGCAGAAATTACATGATATAAAATGACTATATTAAAAATACAAAATCCTGTATTCAAAAATGTATTAAAGCTGTACAAACAAAGATGTTACCTAAAAGGATAGTACAGCACTTGCTATATAAAAATGTACTCATTATGCTGAGTGTCTACTTTTTGGGGTGCAACATTACTATATACAGTACAGTACATTATATTACTATATCATTATTTTTATTATTGATGTGTTAATGTGTGAAGAGTATTTAGGCCAGTCTGTTTGAGAGTTTTAACTACTTTATAGTTTTTCTTGCCAATGTCACTAATGGGGAATGTTGGGTCTAAATTAAAGAGTACGTCTGGACCTGCTATATGTGAAAAGTGGCCCGAGACGACTTCTGTCGTAATTTGTAAAATATTTCTCTTTGGAAGGTACTGAAACTGTAAATGGAGTAATAAGTATAAGGCAGTATAAAACTAGAATACCTCAGTAAAACTATATATGGTAAATTGAAGACCAATGTTGTGTTTTTGAATGTAAATCGGATTTCTACAGCTCCTGAGTGACATCAGCAGTGCGTTCGAGTGAGTGGATGTGTGTTGAAGTTGGAGGAACCTGCTCAGATCCTCCTGAATTACAGAATTCAATGTTGGCAGATGGGGAGGACAGACAGACAAATTATTCTGTCTGTCTCATTTTCTCGGACCACTACACAGATCAATTATTTATTTCACATGTGGTCCCCAGTACGTAAGAAACATTAATGCATCCCACATACTGTGATTCATTAAGAGCACTGATGAACACCCTTACAGACCAACTTTTACCATGTATTAGAAATGTCTAGAAGATTTTTCCCCTAGAGGAAAAAACCTACTCTCCAAATCTCAGATGGTGCCGTAATCTGTAAACCATCTTGGTCCATATTGTCTGAGAGCCTTAATCCCCTGATGTGCTGTTAAAATCCCTCAGGTTACAGGCCACACTTACACTTCTGTTGCCTCAGGCTAATCTCAGATTATGGTTATTATCACATGGAGACCAGTTGCACGAGAAGTGAAAGGAGACTTTTAAGTGGCTTTTGTAATTTAATGAAAGTGAATGCTTTTATTGTCAAGGGACCTTCAGAGATTTCATATTTAGTTTGTAATCAATTTATTAAATTGTGATACTTCAGACTTATTTGCGGGATTAAAGACACAACAGCTAAATATAACAATTATTAGGTGGTAAATGTATACAAATGTTCCTTGCAAAAAAGGGAGGGTAGATTTTAGAAACAGATTTGAACTAAAAAACAAAGCGCAAATACTTATTAAGGAACAATTAGATGACTTAAGTATTATATGGTTAGGTGAGATGTGTTTTTGCATATAATGAGACAATAGCACTTTATCCAAAACTTTGAAAACCTTTCTTTGACATAATGCATACAATGACTATTTAATAAAACATTATACTTTTAATTGCTATTTACTGACATTTGTTTCTGTTTACCTGAGAGTAATCAATTTATTACATTATTGGTGGATTCTCTGTTTAAAAATACTAAGAAATCCTAAATAGTTAATTCCGAGTTGATGGGACTCTAATGTAAACTAGAAAAATATCCACAATCTTAGCCTTTTAAAAGTTTGTTTGGACCATCAGCTGTGGTGAGTTGTGCTACCAGATGGTAGACTTTTGGTGTTTGTGACACATGGCTCTGAGTGAAGCCATGGCCAGATAGCCCAGCCCAAGATAATTGGAATTTCATTAAGGTTTTGTTTGTGTGTGTGTGTGTGTGTGTGTGTGTGTGTGTGTGTGTGTGTGTGTGTGTGTGTGTGTGTGTGTGTGTGTGTATATTGAGAGTGGGTGTGTGTGGGTGTGTGTGAGTGTGTGTGAGTGTGTTGAGAGTGGGTGTGGGTGTTTATGAGTCTGCATGGGTGTGTTACTCTATGAGCAATATTGAAGATGGGGCGGGGGCAGGGACTCCACCTGCTGCCACCTGTTCATCTGCCCCGCCTTATAAAAGCTGGTCCCTCACTGTGTCCAGGATCACAGACACCTTGGACTCTTCAGGCTGTCCACTATCTGGAGATACGAATATTTGACACTCAACACAAAGCTTGGACCATCAGCTTTGGACATCAGTCAGGCTGTAACACAGAGGAGACCTCTGAAGAGTCTTGAGGTTGAAACTGGAAACATCTCAGAACAATCTGTTGACTCATATCTGAGTCTTTCTGAGCTGAGGACATTCACCGGTTTAATTCTTCAAACAGAAGTCATGAAGTCCCGTCGACCCAGCTGCAGTGACTCTGGATCCGAGTCCTCAGAGCTGGACTCCAAGAGTCCAGAGAAATATGAGACTGTCACACGGCGAAGGATGGCTGCAAATGCCAGAGAGAGGAAGAGGATGCAGGGTTTGAACACAGCTTTTGATCGCTTACGCAAAGTTGTTCCCCAATGGGGCCAGGACAAACAACTGTCCAAGTATGAAACCCTGCAGATGGCCCTCAGCTACATCATGGCCCTCAACCGGATCCTGACAGACCCCAGGAGGCACAACGCTCCTCACAAGCAGTGGCTGGACCTGCAGTTTGACTGTGTGCAGCCTGATAACTACCCCTGCCTCATGAGGTACGACTCTCCTACTGAACAGGAGTACATCCACTCGTCGTTCTCATACCAGTTCGATGGCCATCAAGTCCATGCATGAAAATGCTACGATTCTGGTAGATAATCAGTCATGTTGTGAGTGACAATGTGAAGATTTCTCCTCCAATCCAGGAGACAGTAAATACATTTGTATTGCATTATTTTCTTTTCGTTATATTTATCTAGTATCTGTATGACCATCAGAAAGGCTTCTATTTCAAGTCTTTTATTTATTTTTTCTAGGAAACCCAGCAATGTTGAGCAGCTTTTTGTTCAAAGTATAGTAATGAAAGACATGTAGTGTCGTTATAATGACCATTAGATTGTACTGAAGATACAGGCAATGGTGTATTTCTATCAGTTATTTTGATATGGCCTTAAAATGTTGTGCAATTTTTAACGGACTCTGAGAAAATCATTGTGGTATTAGTTGCACAGTTAAAATCAACATGTAACTATTTTGTCGAAGTCCAAGTACGTGTTTGTAGAGTTGAAAAATAGACTTACAAGAAGTTATTTTCCACATGCAGACCTCTATTTTGTTGAATTATAGTTTTTGATTGAAAATAAAAACTATTTTGTATGAAAAACATTTCTCTTGTTTCTTCATTTTCTCTTGAGTACAGGTTTTTTATATTGCAGAGGAAAATGCTATTACTTCTACATCTACTGTATGCTATTACAATACAAGTTTTGACTTGATCCACGGACAAAAATGCTAAAAAATATATGTTTTGCATCCTAATTGCATGATATAAATTTGACCAAAAGTGTACATTTCTAAAACTTTTATAGTTTTCAATAATTGAATTAACTAATTAGAAAGCACTGGAATTTCAACCCTCATAATCTCACTCATCTCCTTTGTGTAGCATTAAAACAGAGTTATCAATGAGGAAGAGTAATTTACAACACATCCTTTGTTTTGTGTGTGTCAAGTTCCCAGTAGGAGTGATGACAGGTCATGTCCACTGCACTGTCTAGCTCTGCTCCCCGGGGAATAAATCATCCTTTTGTTCAGAGCTCCTGTGCTCTGAGATAAGACACTGTTACGTCAGTGGGGAGAACAATCTACAACATTTAAAATAGACTCCCTTTTTGCTTTTTGGGGGATCGGAATTCAAATCTGAGTACAATTATTCTTTATAAAAAGTATTCTTTATTAAAAAAAAGTTCAAATTTTCTCTTTGAAAATAACCTTAAAGTATTACATTGACCCAATTCTGTTACAGGATACTCTATTATAATAAGGAATGTGATCCACAAATATTCATTTTTGGAGCCACACAGCTTCATTTAAATGGCAGTCATTAGCCATTGAAAAGTGATTGTTATAGATTTGAAAAAGTTTGAATGGTGGCACAAGCCGCAGCAGATTAAGGAAGCCTGTGTGCCAGATCCTGCCAGGGCTTCAGCGGGGGAGCAGAAATTAACTCTATTGTGTGGTAATGGCTGTGTGTAATCGCTCTGTTCAGAGCCGCTGAAGCATGAACGTCCATAGCTGGACCCAAAGTGCATTAAGTATAGGACATTTACAGCAGTACTGTCCAACTGCTACTACCCTACACATCTTATAAGTTGCAATTTGATTTGATTAGGGTGGTAGCATTTGAAATTGTGCTGTTTTTAGATTAGTTTAGATCCCAGTGTACTTGGTTTAATGCCTCCAACTACACAGAACTGATAAATAGAAGGAAAGGTGATGTGCAAATGGATATTAGATACAAAATCACTAAAACCTAATTAAATATATCTAAAGTATCCATTAATTTGTCTGCTTCATTAATCATTGATATTAGCCATGGGTGTTTAAGTGCATGTGTAATTTGTGTTGAGAGGGCCTTGCTGGGTTGGCAAAAGAGCGTCGGCCGATAGACATGGTGCCAAACACTGATACAGATGGTCATAATGATTCATACGCCACATTGAATGTTTGCATACCTAATAAACGCTTTCTGACAGTTGGCATGCCAAAAATGAATAGATGGCAGAGTCAAAAGTGCATAATGGTAATGAGGCGGTGACCGTCAGTGACACTGCAATTAAGCTCTTAATTAATTCAGTCACAAGCGGCGAACAGTTGGTGACAGAAAAATAGAATTGACATGCAAATAATTGATTTCCTCAATGGGAGGACATTATTGGATGAGTTGTTAATCGATAGTGACAACAATGTGCTCAGCATGGAAGTAATTGAGAGGGCCAAACAAAATTAAAATGTCTTTCAACTGCTGAATTATTAAGCCTTCCAACACGGCTAATGTTCTCTTTTATAAGACATTTCCAGCACATTCATAGGTCATTATGTGGTTTTGTAGAGAATACTGCTACATAATCAAGTTCCTTAAACTTGGCAGGGTATACATATATACAATTTCAGCTTTCACTGATAGGTTTGTAGCCAGGGTTTTTTTTTGCATGGTTTTCTGTTGATTTCATTTCATTTTACCAAATACATTGGCCAAGTTATAACTTGATTAGAGGCACCTGCGAACTGAAAACCTAATCAAATGAGAAAAAATGTCCCCAAATTTGAAACACGCTTAGGACAAGATACAAGCTCTTATTGATAAAGGGGTTGAATTGAAAATATACCACTGACCATAATAAGGTTACATTGGTTTTTTGAGTATTTGGGTAAACCATAAAGTAGCCATGCATACATAAGCCAGCCATTAAAAACTGTACACCACTACAACCATGTCATCACCTCTGTGTTTTAACTGGGTCTAAATCTCAACACCTCAAAGGCTCCAGCAGAGGACCAACAGCTCCTCCCTCAACAAAGCTTATGTCATCCACTCTCTTTATAATCATCTCACCAGCAGGTGTTCAAAAGCTGCCTGCACTGCTCTGCTTCACTTTCCTCCCTGACCCTGAACACCATCAGTCCAAACAGAGAAACAGGTGCCTCGCATCATGAAGTGCTTGAACAACCGTGCCGACAGCCACCTGACCGGGCAGGTGGAGTGTGAGTTGGACGCCATGGGCAACGGGGCCTGGGTAAACCAGGGCTACTGTGGCTCCCCTCCACCCCCGTCCCGAGCCGTCAGCACCATCTACAACCCACAGCCGATTTTCCAGGGCTCCATGGACAGCATGTACAAACTGGACACCCCCAGCCCGTTCCTAGAAGAACCAGAGTCGGCTGACCAAAGCCTCGTGAAGAAACGTAGAGGCTGTTGCTCTTTTATCAAAGGTAAGAACCCACTGTGATGAGTATTTCTGCTTTGAATGTAAGTTGCACAACCAGAGTATGGATCACACCTTGCCAAGATCTTACTGAAGACTTTATTTGGTACTGGTTCAGTCTTTGCCTGTAAAACCAACTAACCTCTCTTAATATATATATTTTTTATAACCTTAAATTCTTCACTGTAGGCCTTTTTGTGGAACATCAGCTGCTTTCTGTCTACCAATGATTGATATCAATATACCCTTTGCATGATAGGTCTTCAAAACTGTTTCAACTCTATAAATAATTTTGTGTCATAATGACATAAATGGTAACTTGAGCAACTCATATTTTCTGTAGGTTTGTGGAGAACAACATTGACTGAAAACACCTCAAACAACAGAGAACTCTTTGTCCGAACCACATTACGGGAATTACTGGTTTATATGGTGTTCCTGGTGGATATATGTCTCTGTAAGTATTCTAATCTTACTATCCAAAATTTTTGTTCATTTTCAATATGAATGTCTGTTGCTGACATTTTCATTCATTCATTAATTGTTGCCGCTCTACATAAATGATCCATGTTGTGTCACAGCTGATAAAGAAAACTCAACTAGGTTTAACAAATTAAGAACAATGCAATGTATTTTCAGTTCAAGTGAATCATATATTTTTGTTGACTGTGTCTAAATTTGTGCACTTTATGTCTACGTTTGTGTACTTCAATATACATTTTACAAATGCTTTCTCTTTCTAACAATGCTGATGACTTGTTCTCACCATGTATATTTGGGAGGATGTCACTGTAAAGAGCACTTTAGACTGTTGATATAACATCAAAAGCTTCCCTCTGCTTTAATGCCCACCACAAATGCCCTCCCCATCCCTGTGCCTGAAAGCCATTGTCCAGCTGAGCATTAGGATTGAAAGGGAGACGAGCACTGCTTTCTTGCCTTTTAGCGATAAGAGCATTTGGCTTCGTCCATTGTTGCTTTGTCTCGGTTAGATTTACATTGTTTGATGAGGCTATTTGTGTCGAGCCAGTGTGCTCTCTCTTCAAACAAATGACAGCCTCTAATCTGGATCCTTTTGACTGCTGTGGCATTAACAAAGCTAAACAACAAATCTTCATTGAGGCCTTGCACGTCTGCTTCTGAGTTGTCTTATCTTCGGGTCATTGAATTGAGCAACATTCAGAGCTGAGCCTGAGCAAAGCCAGATAGGAATCAATGACATTGCATTAACAATGTGATTACGTTGTCTTTCAGTGACATACGGTATGACCAGCTCAAGCACCTACTATTACACTAAAGCCATGACGGACCTGTTTGTGAATACAGCCAGTGAAAATGGGGTTAAGTTCCAATCCATTGGCACCATGGCCGACTTCTGGAGTGTGAGTTTTACTCCATATTCATGTTCACCACAGTGACTTATCACGGAGAAAAGCTTCAATATGAAGAGAGTGTGTGATAATGCCAGACAACTTAACTTGAATCATACACAAATAAAAACGTACTTCTGTGTGCAATTAAAACTGTATCCTCCCTCTTTTTACATTAACAGTATGCCCAGGGACCATTATTGAATGGCCTCTACTGGACTAAATGGTACAATAACCAGTCCATGGACAATGGAGACCAATCCTTCATCTACTATGAGAACATGCTGCTGGGAGTCCCCAGGATGAGGCAGATCAAGACCAAGAACAACTCCTGCAAAGTCCACAAAGACTTCCAAAATGAGATCATAGGATGTTTTGATGTCTACAATGATAAGAAGGAAGATGATCTCAGCTTTGGTCTCATTAATGGCACTGCGTGAGTGGCTCACTGTTTTGCTTGCAGGGTCACCTTGGGTTTGCTGTTAAATACAAGAATTGATTGAAGAAAAGACAGATTTTAGTATTAGGGCTAGAGCTATGTTTGTACTGTCTTTTTCCTCTGCAGCTGGACCTACCACACAGAGAAAGAGATCAAGGGTTCTTCTCACTGGGGCTTGCTGACAACCTACAGTGGAGCAGGATACTATCAGGACCTAAGTCAAACCAAGGAAGACAGCTCCATCATACTGACAGAACTGGTGGACAACCTTTGGCTTGACCGAGGAACCAGAGTAGTCTTCGTCGACTTCTCCACTTACAACGCAAACATCAACATGTTCTGTGTCATCAGGTAAAGGCCAGCTGACAACAGTAGGTTTTGCAGTCAGTACCTTGCCTGGGTCCAGACCCTCTAATCCTGATATATGGCAAGTCAATACCTATCAGTTGTCGGCCATTTTTGTGGTTGACCAAAGCTTTGTCCACATCTTGCAGGTTGGTGGTTGAATTCCCAGCGACTGGTGGAGCCATCCCTTCCTACCAGATACGAACAGTGAAATTGATTCGTTACATCACCTATTGGGATTACTTTATCCTTGGTTGCGAGATGGTCTTCTGTTTGTTTATCCTCTACTATGTTGTGGAGGAGATTCTTGAACTGCGAATACACAAGTTTGCCTACTTTAAAAGCATCTGGAACATACTGGATATTGTGGTCATAATGGTAAGAAAATGTATTTGTTATTTTATTCAAACGTCCTGTGTTCCGATAGTCTTCAAAGAAGTGACACTGTTATCCTTTCCAGCTCGCCATTGTTGCCATCATATTCAATATCTTCCGTACTGTCAAAGTGGATAACTTGCTTGGCAAACTGCTACAAAAACCTGGTATCTACGCTGATTTTGAATTTCTGGCATTCTGGCAAACACAATACAACAACATGAATGCAGTGAACTTGTTCTTTGCATGGATCAAGGTAAAGTACTGCCATCTTCTACTCTGAAAGATTATTATGTAGAAACATTATGTGGCTGTGTTGTCATCCTCAAAGACTTGTGTGTTTCTTCTTGTCCCTCTAGGTTTTCAAGTACATCAGTTTTAACAAGACAATGACTCAGCTGTCCTCCACACTGGGTCGATGTGCTAAAGATATCTTGGGATTTGCTGTCATGTTCTTCATTGTGTTCTTTGCCTACGCTCAGCTCGGATATTTGCTCTTTGGTACAGAGGTTGACACTTTCAGCACCTTCGTCAAGTGCATGTAAGAGGTGTACAAAGCAGCAGCAGCAGCAAAGATTTAAAAAGGACGATTAAGCGTCAACTAATCAGTTCCTCTCCTTTTTTCTTCTTGCAGCTTCACACAGTTCAGGATTATTCTGGGAGACTTTGATTATGATGCCATCGACCGTGCAAACAGAGTTCTTGGGCCAATCTATTTTGTCACTTACGTGTTCTTTGTTTTTTTTGTTCTACTGGTAAGATGATCTGCTACACTAGACATTTGATTATAAAAAGATAAAGACAAGTGTTCTCCTTACCTTTTCATGTGTTTGCTCTTTAGAACATGTTTTTGGCAATCATAAATGACACATACTCTGAGGTCAAGGAGGAGCTGTCATCCCAAAAAGATGAGCTGCAGATTACTGATATCATCAAACAGGTAACAGGAAATCCCAGTGTGATGTACATATAGTGTAAAACACTAATACTGTTTCACAAATGCTGCATAATCTTGTCTTGTAATTCAGAGTTATATGAAGACATTCATGAAGCTGAAACTTAAAAATGAGAAAATATCAGATGTTCAGAAGGCTCTACGGTCTGGATCTGGAGAAATTGAATTCAAGGACTTCAGAGAAACTCTGAAGGAGTAAGTGACAAAAATATAAAAAAGAAGAATGTTATGCCAACTTATCCCAACACCAAGCACAAAATATAACCCTCACCACCTGATGATCTTGTAGGATGGGACATGCTGATCATGAAATTTCTGCAGCTTTCTCACGATTTGACCGTGATGGGAACCACATTCTAGACCAAGACGAACAAGAGAGGATGAAAACAGAGCTGGAAGAAAAGAGGGTTTGTAGTCTACAGGCTGTAACTTGATTGACAAGATCAACATGGCAACTTCATATCATTAAATGTTTTACTTTCTTCTTTTTTGACTTGACAATTGGTAAAGCAGATGTTTATAGAGATAAATTCAAACAAAGCTGGGTTTTATTATTGTTTTCTCCATTTTTCTCAGGATGCTCTTTGTGCCGAACTCAACAATCTTGGAATGAATTATGAGAAAGATTTACTGGAGAAGCCTACTATGACCTCAAATGATCAGAAGAACCACTCTAGTCAAACCACTGTGGATCGGGAACAGTTTATAAGGTCCAATGTCTTGAAGTACCTATTTTGTTCTTCAAATAAGAATTACAGACAATCACAATGGACTTTAAGAAAAATCTGAATTACCTCTCTCTTTCCATGACAGACTGAACAGGCAGGTTCTACACATTGAAAGCTCTGTGGCAGGCCTCACATCCAGGATTGAGTTGATTATGGAGAAACTGGGGTTACAAGACAAAACTAAAGGGAACAAATCAGCAGGGAAACTATCTGTGACCAAAAATGACGTGAGTACGAAAAAAAAAAAAATGTAAACCTGGAGAAATGTCAGTAGTTGTATGCATCAAATGATCCTTTAATGTGAAGCCACATGTCTAGAACAAATGGCCTTCAATGTACAAACACTAGAGATTCTTGGTTTACATGAAGTACATAAAGCGTATATTGATGCTATATAACAAATGCGTTGTAAATAATACCTATGGGGCATAAATATAACATCAGGAAAATGTCTCAGATATTTTGAACATTCAGTATATACAAAGATAATCTAGCTAATTAGACTAGATATGTATGTCTGTTTAAGTTTTGTTCTTATAAATACAAAATATTTCATTTTCAGTTACCCCCTATCCAGACTGATGAAACTGCCTCAGATGGGAATGTCCTGCTTTGTGTGGACAGAGGGACAAAGGCTGAGATGTCATCACGGAGACCAACCATTCGCAACAAGTCTACATTTGACTGTCATATGTGATTAAACTCTGAGAAACAGAATCATGTGAGAATAACCAGTTAATTCATCAAACAATACTTTTTGCTTAACAACTTTTCAGGAACATCTGTTTGATGAAAAGATTCAGGTTCAGGTTTGTAACTGTTATGGTCGCTAGATCAACAACAAAAAACGGACAGATTTGATTTAAACATGGCAGAATTCAGCATTTAAAAGTGCTTTTAAGTTAGTTACTCACATTTCACAGAAATATGTAGATATTGTACAAACATGTTTTTGAGATTGCTTAATAGAAATCTGCACTAGAGCTAAGACCATGAACTGGTTAAAGTTGAAGCTCAGATATATGACTACAATGTACTATGTTGTAGAAGAGACCTGAATGTACATCTACATATTATTAGTGCTGTGTAAAATAAATGTATTTGAAGAGTAAGTTAGACAATTAAAGTTGTGCAATATAATTCATTATTAGACAGTACGTATGCCAAATAATATCTGACTAAGTCAATGCTTGCTTTGCTTTAGTCGTTTATGAATAGCTCAATTCTATTACACTTGCTCAAAAATTATCAGCTTGTTTGCACAGAAATAAATCTAAAAAGAAAATTTGTTTTATGCAATACATAGTTAATGAAGTATTTGTCTCTTGAGCTGCCAACACTTAATGCTGGAATAGTAAACTTGTGATAAAGTGGTGTCCATAACCGCAGTGCGGTTTTACACTTCTTAACATAATGGCAAACAAAAAGAAGGGGATGGATTTTGAGCAAATGTATAGAAACTACATGCTGTCTAGTATAAGCATTTACCATAATACTGTACAAAATTTAGAACCTCAGTTCAATTGTTAAAAATGTATTTAACTATGTTTAGTAGAACAACTGAAAAGACATCATTTACATAAAATGTATGTTTTTCTGTCAGAATTTCTGTGTGAGGCAAAAAGCACAAATTATTAGTGTCTAATAAATATACTGAATGACCAGGTTCAAATGCTTCTTTATTTGAAGTGATTGAGTTTTCCACTTAAATGGAAAATGGATTCCATCCTTTATTAACATCACTCCTGCTGTTCAACCTATATGCATTATTGTCATAAAAGCAAATCGCCATTACATTCAATATTTTAAGCTACAAATATATTACATGTCAAAAGCGTGCAGTTCAAGCTGAAACATCACCTGCTTCCTGCTACTTCCTGAAAATGGCACACAAACTTAAAAATGGGAAAATCCACAATGGAAGATAATTTAGATTTGTGATGGAGCCTCTGTAAATAGAGTTTGAATTTACTGACATCAATTAAGGCTTATTCATAAATCATATTGCTGAAATTTAATGATGGCATTTCATTTCATAACATTTTACCTAAAGTATGTACATTATTTCTTTCATGAAGGTTTGTGATCAATGTTTATATTTACACAATCAGCCAACATGACCCTGTTTGTATTACATTAAGTTCCCATAGCTCTAAACAAA